>NC_137817.1:21452917-21685417 GCF_963921795.1 Nannobrachium achirus
GTGTGTGTGTGTGTGTGAATGTGAGTCTGAACAACAGTGCCCCTCCCTTAACTCATTAAAAGCCAACCCCGCGATGTCGCGGGAAAAGTAATAGAGTATCTATAGTGCCATCCACGCGATGTCGCGGGAAAAGTAATATATTACTGTAACGGCGAGTAAAAATACCTAGTACAATGGCCGACGCTCCGGAGACGAAATCCGCGCTGATTTGTCATCATCACGGCTCCACGAGCACACAATAGTCATCCCATAACATTGAGGTGGACGGCCGATCTCATCTTTAATGTCCATTATCTCAAAACTACACTTTAGAAGCTAGGATGGAGGCAGATGCTCGCTTATTTTACACAGTTATAAAAGCTCCCGGTCGGCCATTACACAACTCCACGTGGACACGCATCGGTTCCGGCGCACGATCCGATGACGTCAGACCGGAAGTACTTCCGGTCTAGACTTCTGGCCTTCAAAATAAGACAGCGGCCGTTAATGGGGCCGGGAGGGGGCACTCTGGACCCCCTAATCCGTTAATGTCCTGGGCTCAGAATGAGTTAACATGTGTGGTCAGAAAATGTACTGCAGGCTACATACAGACGGACGCATACATACATACATACATACCCACACACACGGCCACATATAGGAGACGGTGTGACTACCGCTCAAAAAATTTGGGAAACAAACCTATCATATTAAAACTCTGAACTGAAAAGAAAAGAAAAGAAAAGAAAAGAAAAGAAAAGAAAAGAAAAGAAAAGGAAAAAAGTTAAAACCCACTGCACTGAAAACCCACAGAAAGCATGTTGAAACTAATTTAAAACTCAATTTGATAAAGAAAACAGACGTGTCACAGGAGCACATCGACATCTGTTCTCCTGTTCACACTTCCCACAAACCCTGCACACCTTCTGGGAAGAGTGAGGCCCTGCAGCTTGGGTGCTGAAATTAGCTGGCACTTGTGTATGCTGTGTGACCAGTGGGCCCTAACAAGCTCACTAAGCTCTTCATGCAGTCTATTGTCAACGCCAGCAATAGTAGGAGGCACTGGAGATGGCACCGATGACACAGCAGTGTTCGGGACAGGTGCATCGTCAACCATAGACACATGACATTGGGAATGGTCACTGCGCACTGCTGTGCTTGGCTTAAGTGACTTTAACGGCTATATCTCAGGTCTTCTTCTCTTGCATGTGCTCATCAACCTCTCCGGGATTTTAACAGGCTGGCCCTTTTTTCGGCATATTTAATATGAAAACACTAGTGAGAGTGGTCAGGGCAATGTGTCATGAACATCATACTGAACCCATGACCTCTGTCTTTCCCGTGCACTACACTAATGAGAGTTGAGTTGGGATCTACACCAGCTAAAGTGAAATATTTCTCTACATTAAGTTGACTTGGTATTTATTCTCTGGGCCTATTGGTTATAATCTTCTAATATAACCTAATAATGAACAGTCAATATAAAAAAAAAGTCAAACAAAAGCCGAAAAAGACCCCCCCCCCACACAAGCACACGTGTACGCACACAAGCACACACACGCACGCACGCACAAACACACACACACACACACACACACACACACACACACACACACACACACACACACACACACACACACACACACACACACACACCACACACACACACACACACACACACACACACACACACACACACACACACACACACACCAACAGAGATGGTCTTGGATTCAGTCCAGCCCAGCTGTCAGTCATATTACAGCAGCAACAAAGAATGCACTAAGTACCAGCTAATTAAATCAAACTGGATATACTCTTAGAGACTAATAACATCTCAAAGCTTATATTACTGCGTCTGTGTTGTGGTTACCCAGCACAGAGGAGTCAGTTACCTTCATGCTGTTACCTTTTGCCTCAGAGCAATTGTCTCATTCACTGTGCGCACACACACACACACACACACACACACACACACACACACACACACACACACACACACACACACCTGTGTGCACAACGCAAATAAGCAGGTACACACACACACACACACACACACACACACACACAAACACACACACACACACACACACACACACACACACACACACACACACACACACACACACACACACACACACACACACACACAACCCAACTGCCAGCGAATGCTCTGCAAGTGACCCTTGAGGCAGCATGTTATAGTTTTAAGTACATTAGCACATGCGCTGCCACATTTCTCACAGCCCAGGAAAAGAGGCTATAAAATGTTTCCTTAATACAGTGTTCTGTATCATTATATCTTTTGATGTGCTGGCCTTCACCCACTGGGCACTGGAAGGTCCAGGAGCATCGCAAAATAGCTCCACTGTGGTGGACTCAGGTTTCAGGATGCAGTAACCTTTTGATTGGTTCTAAGCTGTTTCCTTGGGATTTTCTACACAAGGGAGATGGCTTAATTCCTACTGACAGGTGATCAGAGATCAGTTGTCTGGTGGCAGTCTAGAGGTACATATACTGTGACCAGTAGGTGGATATTCTATAAACCCAGGGACTGGTATTAAAGCTGACAGGTGGGTATAACTGTACACAGGAGTAGGCTGATATATCCCGTATACTTGTACTTATCTTCACCTACATTACTGAGACTTTAGGCCTGAATGGTAGACAGAGAATAAAGTGGAAATAGGACAAGTAACTCTAGTCAATAGAATAGACTATGGTAGGGCACTAAATGTCTTGTATGTTTAGTCCAATTGTAGTTTATTTTCTTTTTTTGGTAAACATATGCAGTGATGAAACCCGGCCGGATGGTGAATAATCTATCCACGTTTGTATATCAATGCATGTTGGTGTATGGGTACACTGTGGGGTACACTGTGTTACCATGTGACATGGGTGAGCGTGCACATGTGTGCATGAGCTCGATTAGAAGAACCCTGTCCATTCTGGGCTCTGTCTGATCTGAGGTCCGGGCGCCATGGAAACTGCCCACTGGGACCTTGGAGGGGAAGAACTTCACACACGCACACGCACGTGTGCGCGCGCACACACACACACACACACACACACACACACACACACACACACACACACACACACACACACACTACACACACTACACACGCTATGTTTCTGTTGGACTGCAGTGCAGGAATTCACTTATTTGTGGAAATGTTAAGAATTCAAGCAATGAAGCCTAGAAAATTGAAAGTTAACCAAAAGCTAAAACCCTTCCAGAGTGATGGCAGGGTCATTATGATGCCTCAGCAGTCTGTAAGTGTATGCCCTCCACTGTGGGCTTCGCTCTATGTTTCGTGACCTTGCGTACAGAACCACCTCTCCTCATCCTCTTGGCTCTTCTTTTGCCATGTAAAGACAACTAACCAAAAAACCCATCTACGAATGATATATTTCAAGTCTAGACAATTCAATAAACCAACAACGGAAGACTTCACTGGCTCTCTGGCCTTGGGTACGAGACAGAGAGCTCCAACAAATCGACCTCCTCCTTCTCATTCTCACTCCCACATGGCTGGTTCTCACTCTCCCTGAACAGACAATAACCTCTCTGTCTCCACCATTTCACCACTTCTCACCTATCCTAAACGCGCACGCACACACACACCTAAATACTCACAAAAACACTCATACGCACAATTACCCACATACAAACACCTCTTCATGTGCTCGTATGCATTAGCATTTATGTAGAAATGCGTGCATGCAGCCGTGCGTGCACACCGTTTTTTCCAAAGACGGGAGGAGGCGGTGGCATCGGTCGTGTGATACCATCCTGAGGATGCCAGGGCACAGCTGAAGTGTGGCACAGCTCTTTGATGTTAATCCAGAGCATGGGCATGTAACAAACGCAGATAGCAAATTACACCCTGTCCCGCTTTGATCTCCAAAGCCCCACTCATGCTTGCACACAGGTAATAAGATTATGCATGTGTGAAGGGTGTGTGTGTGTGTGTGTGTGTGTGTGTGTGTGTGTGTGTGTGCGTGCGTGCGTGCGTGCGTGCGTGCGTGTGTGTGTGTGTGTGTGTGTGAGAGAGAGAGAGAGAAGTGTGTGAGTGTGCATTAGAGACAGTGTGCATCTATGTGCGTGCGATTTGTACAGTCTAAGATCTATGTGTATGTACGGTGTATGTGTATGTGTGTGTGTGTGCGTGCGTGCGTGCGTGCGTGCGTGCGTGCGTGCGTGCGTGCGTGCGTGCGTGCGTGCGTGCGTGCGTGCGTGCGTACGTGCGTGCGTGCGTGCTTGTGTACTGCATGTGAGTGTGTGTGCCTGCTCACACGCATGTGCCAGTCAAGTGCATATTATATCTGAATGCTTTGGAAGATGCATGCATGAACAGAGGGATTAATAACACAGACAGACATACATACTGTACATGCATGCATGCACAAGTATACATACAATGCAAGTATATAGAGTGGCTGTGGGCTAAGTGTGGACGTGCACACAGCCTGTGTTGGAGGGCAACGGTTACTGTGATGGGTCTCGGGAACAAAACCCTGGCAGAAGCTTGTAGGCGCCTGGTAAAAACATGTTCCTGAGACCTTCTGCCCAGTTTGTCTTGTCATCGCGTCATCCACAGAGGACTTCCCACTCGGCTGTTACGGCCCGACGGCTATCAGGTTGCGTCTTGGATTTCCATCTGAGCCACCCTCTAATCTCATGACAGGGCAGCGTGAACGGGACCACTTCTCAGCCATGTAAGGTGGCCCTCTCACAGGAATTAACGCAGCAGATGTTTATGTCTCCCTCATTACCGAAACATGTCTGGGGTTTGGGAAAGATATACGCAGTGACAGGGGTCGGCCACGGAATCAATTATGAAGGGATATTATGTTGGATTTATTAATGCACCGTAGCACAATGTTTAGAAAACACGAGCTGCTTCCCGCTAGTCTGACCCTGGCTATTAGCAAGGGTAGATGTTATCTGTTCACTTATGCTGCATGCTAGACAGATAACGTGTGCCTCTACTAAAATTAAGTAAATCGAGTGATATTTACACACACACACACACACGCACACACACGCACGCACGCACACACGCACGCACGCACGCACGCACACGCACACACACACACACACACACACACACACACACACACACACACACACACACACACATTAATTTACACATTTTGCCCTTGTAGCATACTTGGTAGGACACTTGTATCATGTGTCAGTATCTCGGCTATGCCAAATATGTCTGTGGACTTTGCAAGCTGTGTAAGAGGATACACAGATATAGTGTACGGCATCCCTTAATTTTATTCAACAATTTTGAAAACTAGTAGGTCTACTGTTACTTGGCGGTACTTTCTATTGCATATCTACCATGCATGGAAATAGAGTGGATCACTACTTGTTTTAGTGTTTCATACAAATTCAGTTTGGGCTAAACTCACGCACGCACGCACGCACGCACGCACTCACACACACACACACACACACACACACACACACACACACACACACACACACACACACACACACACACACACACACACACACGCACACACACAAAGACATTGAAAACTTTTGAAATTGCAGTTTCTCTTTTTTTCGTAATGGCAAAGTGCAGAGGGACTGGAATGGAGTATGATTAATCTGCTTCACTCATCTGTGCCTTTCAATTTAAATGAAGGTTACACCTGCAATCACAAATCTAGAGGTAAACAAGATGGCTACCTAAAGCTTAACCATGGAGTCTTTTCCCAAACATAGGTTGTCCACCAGTGAAGACTAAGTATATTAGTGTTGATTAACAAGTTAGTAGTATAGTTAGTCAATTATGTGGGTTTTTATTGCTTGTAAGAACAGGGTGATTTGAGGGCAAATACATGCAACATTATTGGGTCTGCTGGCAGAAATACAATACATTAATCTTTTCATATATTTCACAGAGAGCTATGAATGGGAATAACCTTGCCGCCGGAAACTCACTCATTAAAATGAACATGAATTGTTGGAGCAAAAGAGTGTTGTGGTGGCTGAATGCACTTAAAGGTATCTGAGGGCACCTAGTGTTGAATGCCTGCTACTGATCATGTTGGGGTCAACAGTAACAGGCTGGGCCCAACTGTGTGAGTTGGGAGACAGTCCCCTCACATGATAACAGGCATTCATGGCATTCTCGTGACATTGCTGTCATCTCTTACCAGCATGGTGCATTGCCATAAATACAGATCGTTCTGTACCTGTCATTTGATTACTGACAACGGTACTGTTTCTTGTTTACAAACACATGTAAACACTTACCGAGATGGCTGAGTGATGTAATGGAAACTATGAATACACTAGGATACGCCATCTCAAGGGAATGGAGGACAAAGACCTGCAAAGCTGTGTGAGAAGAGCCGGTGTTTCAGTGCTGCATGCCACATTTGCCAGTGTCTCAATCTTGAGTTACATCTGATAACACCAGAATCTATCAATTTATATATATATATATATATATATATATATATATATATATATATATATATATATATGCGGCATATGCCTAATGTCCAGATGGTGACGCGTGTTGAAAATCAAGTCAAAAATGTTTTGTGTATTCATTTTTAGAATCAGTGTCCATCCTGGAGTCAATACATACGTGGATAGGTTTCAAACATCAACTTGGCTACCTAAGGCACTTTATCTTGCCAGCCACCCTAAGACAGAGAAGCAGGCACTTGTAAGATATAAGAAATGAAAAGGTCTTTTGAGTGAAAGTATATTCCAGTATTTGGATGCTTCTAGCAGGGTTAAAGTGATGTTCATAAAATGTCACATGACCTGGATGGCACCCCTGTATCACAGTCATGTACACAGACTGAATCCTTCCTGTTGGGGTCGTTTAGTTCATCAAACAGTCCACTGTCAATCATCTCATGTTGCCATGGGATGGAGACTGCCCCTGTGCTAAATGTCTTGAAGAATTTCTCATCCCTGGCATCAAGCTTGATCTCTTCAACGTGGGAGGTGTCCCTAAACTCTTCTGTGTCCTTGGTGTAGACCACGTCGGACTTGGGCACCCAGGGGGCCTCCAACAGGCCTGCCTCAAGACGAGGGATGTTGATATTCCGAAAAAACTCGTGCTTCCGTGGGTCTTCACCCCTAAATGACAGCAAGAGAGAGGTTTTGGTTTCTGTTGGATGGGATGTGATAACACCTTGCCATGACAAATTTTACATTAAAACAATTGAGACATTCTCTGTGAAAACACGCCTGGTAGTTTAATATATTTAGAGAATGTTTAGGGAGCCCGCCTGGGGAACCGGAGCCCCTGGTTGTCCCAGGTTCGATTCCAGGCCCGGGTGTCAATGTGTGTCCCTGAGCAAGACGCTTAACTTCTAATTGCTCATGCGCTCCTTGTGGACAGCGAATCAGCTGGGTTTGGCTGAAAATACTGTGGGAGGAAATAGGTATCTATTAACACTGAATTATGTTTGTGCATGAAGTTCCAGCGCCCCCTGGTGCAAACGTGTGCCTCAGCAATGTTTAGAAGGCACCAGTTGGAAGGGGGACTGCCCATAAGTCTGACATCTTATTACTCTGACGGTGGTTAGGATTAAGGTTAGGTATATGCATAATTTTACTGAGGTTAGAGTTAAGGTTAGATTTAGGCTTAGTTTTACTGAGGTTATAGGGTTAAGGTTAGATTTAGGCATAGTTTTACAGAGTTTAGGGTTAGGGTTAAGGTTAGGGTTAGGTACTTTCGGAACAATGGGAGGTCGGAACAGGTCATTTGATGGCGAATAACTCCCACTGTTTGTCAGAATTAAATACATTTAATCTTGTCTAATGTACTGATGCGCCTCCCTATCCTTAATAGCAATGTTTACTGGGCCACGAGCTGAGGTCCAAAATGTCAAAGGCCTGTTTATATTTTCCTCCAAAACAAGTGCAAAATAGCTGCCGTATGAATATGATCAAAAGTGTGTTGTCAGGGTGAACATTGTATTTATTTTGTATGTACCTGCAACCAAGCCGGTTCTCAATCCTCCTCCTGAGGAAAAGGCAGATGATATGCTTGGTGGGGGAATCAAAGTTTTTGTGTTCAAACTTGCAGTCGTCCTCCAGAGTGCGCCGAGTCAGCTCATCCATCAGCACCTTCTCCCTGTAATCCTTAAAAGGCAAACGGGCAGCCACCATCTCATAGATGCTGCAGCCCAGAGACCACCAGTCCACTGATGTCCAGTAGCTCTCCTGCCTCAGGATCTCAGGAGCCATGTAACCATGTGTACCTGCCTAGAGAAACAAAACACAGTGCAGGGTGAAGGACGAGAACAGTACAAAATGGAACCACTACTATAGCCTAGTGTTACGGGCCCTGCCTGTTTTCCACACTGTCTCCACGGTGTCCTTTCTGTATGTGCTAATTATATGTTCGGTATCAGCCCATTTGCTGACAAGACGAGGTGTGACACTCTCTCAAGGCCAAATGGATTCGTTATTCAAAAAACATATGATTTTGCCTTAAGAGAGTGTCACACAATATTATAATTTAGTCCAGACTTTTCGTCAAGTTGTTTTGAGCATGAATTTTCTTATTTCCCTGACATATTACACTGTAGCATACCGTACACCTGTGGGTAGCATACACCCATGATGCCTCTGGGTCAGTCTGGGATTGGTCTATCACTGTGTATGGAGTATTTATTCTTTCCGGGTACATTTTGTCTCTGGCCATGGATTTGGTTCATTAATTTGTTTCTGTTTACTCTCCGGGTAGGTACTGCATGCAGTCAATAATACAAACCAAAGAAGAACAAGAAGAAAGAAAAACTAGTTAGGAATGAAGAAGCGAAGAAGTTAAGCCTGAATTAGAATTATTGCCAGGGATGAACATACGCAATCGGAGCATCTCTAGCCATTTCCCAGAAAAATAAGACCATGGAGTGTAATGACTTCTATGCAGCCCTTACATCTGGCTTGATGATGGCATTGGAGAAAATGGTGTCCAGCAGAATAATGAAAGTGACTTCAGATCAAATGTGTATGGATGCAGTCACTGTAATTGTGCACATGGTTACATAGTAGGCCTACACCTCTGTGGGTAGAACTCAGCTGGCTGAAGTTGAAAACTGAACTTTATCCGTGGGGTGAAATAGGTCTAATTATTAATAGCCTACCTCCTTTTCATCCACATTTAACACAGTATTTCTTATTTTTATCCCAGTTTGAAACAACAAAAGGTAACTGTTTATGGTGTATTTTCTTTCAGTATCAGACTGTTAGAGTAAATATCAGACAATTACATCACGTACAAATGTGCATCACATTGCAAACGCTGGAATGAAGGCTAATTGGTGTGATAGAAATAGACATTGACATTTTCATAACGTGAAAAGTCTTGTAAGAGGTTGCTGATTGATTCCTTCACAAAATTAATTTAAAAACGTGAACTGTGTGTGTGTGTGTGTGTGTGTGTGTGTGTGGGGGGGGGGGGGATCTTGCATATCATATAACCTTAACCACTTAAATTACTTCATTGACAGGATTCCCCCAGGGTTCAATACTAGGCTGGGACAGTCTTTTTTGCAGGTCTTTCAGTCCGAGTGTATCAAAAAAGCAAATCAGTTAAGGCAGCGGAAGCTTGTGATTGGCTGCGTGGAGGTGACGAAAGTCGGGGGGCAGAGATGCACCTAAACCCTAATCCTAACCTCAGTAAAACTAATGCTGGTGAATGCTAACCTGCCGACGCTGGTGAATGCTAACCTGGTGAATGTTAACCTGGTCGGACCAACGGGAGGTCGTCTCCACCTTAACAGAGGTGCTTTTTTGATACACTCGGACTGTCCCATACTAGGCCCCCTCCTTTTTGACTTCCTACAGCAAATTTCTTCGCCGAACAGCCAATCTACAAGTATACTGTGTGATAGGTATTTTGTTATGGTTCATATCATCTTTTTATCAATACATATTGATGACCACCTGAGCCTAAGGCACAGTGACTGTGTCATATAATGTCATGTACAGTACCCACAAGGTCTCTGTCTGGTAGAACTGAGGCTTTATCAACTGCCTGGAGCCTGTACCTAAACAATGAGAATTGTTTTTGTTTATAAGGCTCAGCCTGGGACATCTGGTGTCATCCAGACACCAGCAAGGACATCTCTCCCCCCAGTAACCTACTGTAAATGGACTCTTTGTCTTGTCATTTGTGGACAAGAAACATATCCTATAAACTGTTGGAACGTCATCCATTGACTGACCAAATGACCATACATAAACTCATGTCAAAACATAATTTGTCAGAGAGAGCACGAACCATTGATTATTCTGTTGTACCTTTGTCTTGAATACTCTCTCTCCAGTAAACATTTCATTCTCACTCTGAATCACTCTCCTGTCTTATTTCTGTGTGATGGATTAATGTATCTCATAGAGGAATAAGAAGGTGTTGTTGTTTACAAATAATAATATTCATCACTGTGTACTGTAGATTGTAGGTCTGCTATTTTGGCCCAAATCTTTGGCCCACAAAGTTTTGGGCCAAACATTGGATCAGGCCTGCTGGATCAGGCCTGCTGCACACCTTCACACTTACCTTTTGGCAGATAGAATCTCCTCCCAGCTGTAACACAGCCAGCCCAAGGTCAGACAGCCTACACTGACCGCGGCTGTCCAGCAGGACGTTTTCAGGCTTCATATCGCGGTACACAATATCCATGGAGTGCAGGTGTAGGAGCCCAGTAACGATCTGGGCAGTGTAGTAAACAACACGGTCCATGCGGAGGCCCCTGGTCCCAAGCTCATAGGTGTGGAACTTGAGATCTCCACCACTCATGAGGGTGATGACTAGACACAAATGGGTATTGTTCTGGTAGGCATAGGCCAGTTTGACTACAAATAAACTGTTCACTTTCTCAAGAATCTGCTTCTCTGACAGGGCCATTCTCTCACTAGATTTCTTCCTCAGCCTTTTCTTGTTCAGTTTCTTGCAGGCGTACATTTGACCTGTGTTCTTCACCTGGACAGCAGAGACCTAGGAAAAATGCAATAAAGGAACATTACCGTAGAGTTCATGGGCCATTAATAGTCTTTAATATTTACCGCCACTATACTATCCAGTGGTGGAAGAAGTACTGTACTCTCAGATCTTTTTACTTACATAAGTAAAAGTGGCATTACCACAATATAGAAATACTCTGTTACAAGTAAAGGTCCTGATTTAAAACATGTACTTCAAAGAAAAAAGTACAAAAGTATTGGCATCAAAATATACTTCTTAAAATAGCAAATCTACAAGCTCGCGATATGACACGTTGTGAGTTTTATAGAACGGCTATTTTCGAATAGACAAAGTATAAAATAGGGCTTAACCAACTCTGACGAAGGCTCTTAGCCGAAACGCGTAAGCGTTCCTTTTTGGTGTGTGCCAATAAATAAGTGGAAATGTGAGTACTTTGTCCTCCTGATTTAAACATTAGGGATGTGCTACCTTTTTGGAATTTAATTCCTATTTTTTAGGGCTTAACCAAGGTAACCAAGGTGGAAAACCAAGGTGGAAAATGATGTGTGGTCAATACATGCTAGAGTTCATTATTTATCTGTAACTGAACAAGCTGGATTACCATGTTTTAAATAAACGATTAAGTGAACTAAAACATATAGAGACAAGCCACTAATAACCAACATCATTAAAACATGGAATAGATTAAGGAAAATGTTCAAAGAGATTTGCCCTTTATGCTTTCAACCTCAGCTGAGGGTGTAGGACCCAGCCTCAAAACAAGGCAGAGAGCAGGTAAAAATGGGAAAACCCAAAATAATGTACCCATTATTAAGGATTTCTTTATGGACCAACAGAAACATGAACATTTTGTATCAAAGTAGCAAGAACTGTATCAGAATAGACTTTCCCATTTGAGAACGCTTAATGTAACAATAAACAAAACAAAACATGGGAAAGCATTCTGTTATGTTACATTCCAGAATGTCAGTATGTGACAGATAGAGATGCAATATAATATCGTTCATATTGTGTACATATCCCCATATACGTACAGTACATATACAGCAGACATCTCCTCAAATTGTCTTAAGTGTAAAACAACAGCTGGGACTAGATTTAATTGTCTATGGGAGTGCATACAAATTCAGTTGTTCTGGAAGGCAAGGCAAATTAGCAAGGTTATTAGGCAACAATTGGTCCACAATCCCCTTGTATGTTTATTAGGAAGTATCCCAGAGACAGAGTATGTAAAGGTGCATAAAGAAATAGTTCAATTCTTTCTAATGTTAGCTTGGTTGGAGATGACTCTATCTCTGATATCCAACGCTGCCATCCTAGACAAATTCAAATAGGCCTACCATATTAATGAGAAAGCGCACCTATTCTCTAGAATCTGGGGGAAACCACTGAACGGCTGGGCATAAAGCTCAAGGAGGTATGAAGACAACTGGTTGTCACAGTCATGTTTAATATATTGTTTGTCTATTGCTCTAATACTGACAATTACTACGGTTGAATGCTGTATGTAACTAATAGTAAAATGTTTACCTCTGAGTAAATGTATTGGACCAATACTTTTTCTAGAAGTATAAAGTAGGTTATTGAAATGTTTAAATACTCAAGTAGAAGTAGGGCCTGCTTCAAAATTGCACTTAAATACAGTACTAAAAAGGCAGTTAGTTGTATCTGGCCGGTAGTGCATGTGATTTTTATCAATATATTTCTGTTTGAGATACATGCCAAAACACTTGTGTGTTTAGTGGACTGTTAATAAAGTAAGAATGTAACTGTCAAGTGGGTGCTATAGTCACTTTTAAATATATTGTATATATTTATATACAATATATTGTAATCATTACAAAAAAACACTTACCTCACCAAAGGCTCCCTTCCCCAAGGTCCGGAACTCATAAAAGTACCTGTCAGTGATCATCTGCTGCTTCTCGTAATCCTTCCACTGCACGAACTTATCAAAAAAAGGACTATTCTGGTACTCTGAGAAAGGCGTTTTTCTCAGGAAATCCCTGGTGGCCTCCCTCACCATGCTCATCATTACCTCTTCAAAGTCTTTGTCTGACACTACCTTGCATCTTTCGGCCACATCCCCATTAAGGAAACTGAGAAAGCTGACCGAGTCAGCTTCACAGAACTTTGTTAAAATAACCTTTCGGGCTCTGTCCTTGTCTCCAGTTTCTGCCAGGGCCCAATCACTCAATTCCTTCAAGAAGTCAGCGGCTGCTGCATACTGTGGGTTGGAGGCCACGAGAAACTGTCTGAATAGCAATTTCCCAATAGGCTGTAGCTCACAGAGTGACTCATACCCTAATTTGCACATTGCTGCCCTGGTAGCAGAGGACCATTGAGGTTTGGGCAGTGCCAGACTGCATCTTCGTTTCGTTAGCTCTTCGTAATCTCCTGCCTGGGCTTTCAGGTAGGCTGTGTTGGCCACAAGATTCTCCAGTGACCCCATACCGCTTCTGCTGAACTTATCATGAGTCACCCACACACTGAGAAGCTGCTCCTATTTGACTGAATCACCCAATTCCCACTCCTCTCCAGGTTCCAGCCATAAGTTAACACCTCAAGCACCTGAGCCACTACCCTGGACACCCTCATGTCACGCCTCTTTTGGAATTAAAAATAGCATTGAGGATTTGTCGTTAGTTAAGTGTCTTTGAAAGTGTATTTGTGGACAGTACTCAGGGAAAGCAACTTATGCTGTTTGTACGTTAAGAAGCTTTAGGCGCGCCTATTTTTAGAAAACACACCAAGAGCCTGTATGCTGCACCAGGACTGACAGCATGATACATTGAGGTGCCAGCAGGTACTAGTCTTAACACATGGTTGATTAAAGCTTGCTGTGGCATTAATGGGCTAAAAGCCATTGTCTAGTTGAGGAGATTAAGCCGTCTTAGTAGAGCACACTGTACGTCTTTTGTGCATTACTATACAGGAACAGAATGAACACTTGCTATAATTGAACAAATCAGCATACAATACATTTAAAATGCATTCCTATTTACAGCAGCAAGAATGATGTTTGCGGCAAAGAGCTTGAAAGTGAGGCAAGTCAGGCGTGTGGTCAGGCACCATTTGATCTCAAACGCCACTGCAAAGCAAACCAACTAGTCTCTGGAAAGTGTTAAGGATTTGTCCATTTATGGAAGGTCTTCCTAGATATTGATTGAAGTCAGTGTACATCCAACATCTCAAAAGGGTGCTCTAAAAAAATATAAAATTTCTTCCACAATGCTAGATGTGTATGTTAATACAGTACAGTACATCCTCTGTGGAATCAGGCATTCCATTGGTTAGTCTGCATTGACCAGTAGTCCTGGTCAATTTAACCCTGGATAAATTCAATTTCTCTTATAGGGAAAAGAGTATGGAGAAGATGTGCATAATCTGTATTTATTTACAGCACTCATTAGGTACTTTTTCAAGTTCTCAACCCCATTCCGAATGCACCAAGTACAGGGGTGGCAGTGGCTCAGGGGTAGAGTGGCTGGTAGAGCATCCGGATGGCAATCGCAAGGTTCCCAGTTCGATCCTGGGCTCCCCCAGAGTTAGTGTCACTATCAAAGTGTCCTTCAGCAAGACTCTGAACCTCTATTGCTCCCGATGAGCAGGTTAGTGCCTTGCATGATTTCCTCCACCATTGGTGTATGAATGTGTATGTAAACTGAATGGGTGAATGTACTGCACTATGTAAATGCACCATTTACCAAGTACAGTGTAACTTAGGTCAGTTTGAATAAGAATAGAGTAAAATGTCAAAAGACGCCAACTACCAGCTCAGCTCCACTACTGCTTATCAGGCACAAATACGCATTATATTTGTCATTCATCTGCTGAAACTAAATAAAACAGAACAACCACATGGCAATTCATTGATGAACAAAAAGCAAATAATAGATGTTCAAATAACAAGTGTGCATAATATATTAAGTGCTAAAACAATTCTTTATTGTTTTTAAACAACCAGACATCTACTCAAAGATGTTTTGGACATCACCACAAGCAACAACACAAAGCTAGACTGGACGAAGCACTGTAACTATTAGGCTCCACCTCCTCTTCATAACTCTGCATCCATCATGATCAGGTTCAAAGTCCTCAAGTCCTGAATATTGTCCATTGTACTCCTGTGAGATCAACAGCATGCATTTGCACCTACAGTAGAAGCAGAGCTGGATGTGTCATTAGCTCTGCACAGGGGATTACAGTGGTCGGTGTCCACACTGTCAGACGCGCAAATGGGAGTGCGAGCAAGACATAATAGCCAAGATGTAGAGCTCATTTGCCGATTCGCTGTACAACCCAGTCCTGCTGGCAAAGAGGACAGCGATTGTTCTGTTTCACCCACAGGGACATGCAGCAGTTATGAAAGGAGTGGTTGCATTCTCCCCATACCACTGTTAAAGAGAGAGAGAGAGAGAGAGAGAGAGAGAGAGAGAGAGATACTGTACATCAGCAAGCAGTAGAACACAATGATAATTGGAGCCTTGTTTAGTTAATACAATGTGGCGTGCTTTCAGCTATAAAACAAGTTTTTACTATTGTATCTTTGAGTCACAACAAGATATCAAAAGGCACACAAATATTCTCCGTATAAATACGTATTAAATAGCATAACAAGCACTAAATGTTCTAGTGGGCCTTTGTTTTTAGAGCATCTTAAAAACAGTTTGTATGAATTGAGAAAAAAGGGATCCCAATTTAAACAAGCCTAAAAGCCTTCTTGTCTTTATAATCCTTTTAGTTATCTTGTATCAGTAAGCTGTACCGTCCTGTACCTTTCCTATGCAAACTAATAATAAAGTATTCAATCAATCAATCAATCAATCAATCAATAGGCTGACTGTACAACGCTGGTAAAGGACCCTAGTAGTCAGTGGTCAACCCTGCAAGCAGCTTCATCTACCACCATAGCTAGCTAATGCTACTAACTAGGTTAGATCAGATGACAACCCCATTCACGGGGGGCAGCCCTCTATTCAGAAACACCCCTACTTAGAAACACCCCTATTCAGAAATACCCCCACTGAGGTTAGGTTTAGTGTTTAGGTTAGGGTTAGCTGACACCTCGATTTAGAATAATGGAAGTCAATCTTCTGAATAGGTGTTTCTGAATAGAGGTGTGTAACCCCATTCACGAGTAACAAAGCCTTACCAACACAGTCCTCTTGTTTGTTTTCAGCCTGGCATCGGAGGCAAGCATCTGTGAATCGATTAAGACATTATTACAGTGAACGTGAACGCTTATAAACGTTAGCAATGTTAGCATGTTAGCCGGGGCTAACGGTCATTTCTTACCCATCACTTGCACTCGACAAATGGCACAGGTGTCACATTCCACGTCCCAGCTCCACATGGCCACGGCGTTCCACTTCTTCAGAGAAAACATCTTGTCGCCTGACTTTCCTGAAGAGGTGTTGTGTGAGTGTGAGTGAACTATACCCGGCTCATCGCCCTCATCCATCTTTGCTTAGTTGCTAGCTAGCCTAGCCGCTCCGAGCTAAATGGTAAACAAAATGGACGCAGTTGTTGTCAAGCAGCGCCGCCTAGCGCCAGGCTGCCCCACTTATCAGCCCAGTGCACGGCATCTGCCTCGTGAACGTGCAAGCAGGTGTCATTGATTGATTGATTGAATACTTAGCAGATACAATTTTGCATAGGAAAAGGTACAGGACAGTACAGTTCACTGAAACAAGGTCAATTAAAAGGATAACATTTTCTTGGGTGTGTATATAGAAATATATAACTTATTTTATTAGGAATAACCCCTTGAGATGTATCATCTCGTTTTCGAGGAGTTCCCACAGATTTACAAAGGTCATACATTTTTATACATATACGATATACACATAACTTTAACATATAGTTCACTTCAGACAACATCAACAAAACAGGTAGTTTTAGTTGACCTTACAGTGGACTGTAATTGGGATCCCTTTTTTCTCAATTCATACAAACTGTTTGTTAAGATTAGCATGTGAACAGTCACAGCTTGTCCGTATGTGTGTATCTCTGTCTATCTGTCTGTCACACATAACACATTACTGAGTAAACATGTTTGGGCTCTCACAGCATATCTCCATATATGGGTAACAGGGGTCTCCATATATGGGTAACTGGTCCGATACATCACTGGCCAAATGGCCAAGAATTGGTGCGACCGCGAGGTCTCATGTCACCCTGAGGCGTCTTTCTAGTGTAGCTACTGTCATGACTCATGTACCGTAACCTTCCAATCGACCAATCAATCAAAGACCACAAGAAAGCTTTAGGCTTGCATTGGGGTCCCTTGACAAATAAAACAGTTGGGAAGTCTCTCAGGACCCTTCTGTCTGTGTAAAATCCACTTCTTGGCCAGACCAGCATCAGGTGGAGATATTGTATTCTCTTTACCTACCTGTGGTCATATGTGGATATGGTCAGGTTAATGCCATGGATTCAATGTCATTGCGACCGTCAGGTCGCAGTTAGTATGAAAACGACCAGCTCATGTCCGTGAGTGAGTCAGTCACGCTCATGTCCTGTCACGTCTGTGAAAGCGCCACAGAGCTATGTGAGTGAGTGTGAAAGCAACACAAGAAGGACACCTTCCACCAGCGCAAGTAGGCCTAAACCAAGCGGTGTATATCCCCTCATTTTCCCTTGGATCTACTGTGCCAAATGCGACGACGACAAGTTTGTGCCGTATTTAGAAGCTCTGTCGACTTGAAGGTCGCTAATCGTTATTAGGGTGTGTTACTTGTTTTCTATTGATATACATAGAAGGTGGCACTGGTAATCCTAATCTATAGTCATATCTATTTTGGCCAAACTGTTTAATAAAATGTACCAAAAAATATAAAACAAGCTCACAATGTGCCATGATTTGATGCAAGTCATCGCTGTTTCCCAAGTTTCCTGGGTTATGTTCCCCACTTACCTTAGGGTTAGGTTGTCAGAGCACCCAACTACCCATATAATGGTCTGTTTGTTTGTTTGTTTGGCCAGAATAATAGCCTATTGGAGGTAGGGTTGTTCGATTAATCGATTTTTAATCGTAACCCGGTTTTTTTCCTTTGGAAGATTTAAAAAAATGGAAATCGTAAAATCGATTTTCACTTTAATTAGGGAAATTCTTACTCATTGGAGCCTTGCACGCGCAAAAAGTACACAGCCCCGTCCTCCTAAAGCAGGACGACAAGGTCCGACACCAAATTAATACTACTTTCTATCTGATGTGTAATTTCTTTGATGCGCGTTTAGCGCACGTCAGACTGAGCAGAGTTCACCACCACCGCACTGCGCTCACTCGCGATGGTTCAAGCAGCAAACAGAACAAAACGCTGCTGAGCTGGTAAACTTACTTACTTGTTGTAGTTTGAAAGAAGCTTATTAATTCTGTGTTACCCACCTACTGACTGTAGTCTACTCCTAGTCCTACTGTCCCTGTCACTGTGTTAATTTTGCGTCGGGAAGCGAAGCGCTTCGCCTCCGTTAAGTCCGTTTACAATCAGTCAACATCTCCGTGCATGAGTGGTGCAGGGCAGGGGCGTAGCCAGGAATTACATTTTGGTAGGCGAAATGCCTACCAAAATGCCTCACCAGCCTCCAAGAGCTGGCTTGTTTTGGCTGTTTTGTCACTCACTATTGATAATGAAACACTAAGGATGCTAAGTTGTATGTGATTGTTGCACAACTAAAGTTATTATTATTAATACCCTTATTGTTTTATTGCATTTTGCTATTTGGCTATATAAAAAAAATCAAAAAATGAAACAATAATGAAAAAAAAAATCATTTCCTTGCATTTTTAAATGAAAACAAAATAGTTGAAACAATGTATTATTCTTTTAACAAAAAATCGAAATCGAAATCGAAAATCGGGATTTCAGAGAAAATAATCGAGATTTTATTTTTTGGCCATATCGAACAACCCTAATTGGAGGGCCAACACCGTTCATTGGGGCCAGGTCTTCTACATACACATCTATTGGCGAATAGTGACAAGCGCGAACCGGAGGTTTACAGAATGCATTGGAGTCTATATGAGGGAAAAGTGACATTTCGAGTTACATGAAGCACGTGACCGGTGCTGTTTCTGAACCCGCATTGGCATCTAATGTAAAATGACTGAATTCTCCCCTCACACAACAGGGGTCACTGTTTGCCTTGATTTGAGGCACCTCTCTCTCTCTCTCTCTCTCTCTCTCTCTCTCTCTCTCTCTCTCTCTCTCTCTCTCTCTCTCTCTCTCTCTCTCTGTGCAGTGCAGTGCTAGATAGATAAGACTATGATAGATCTCTAGGCTGAACTCTGTAGGCCTATTCATGGAGCCCCCGCAAGTGAAAGCATTGCACAATGTTGTCTGTAGAATTTGACAAATACACATTAACTTCATCTCTTGTTTTGCTAGTACCAGCCTGGAACTGTTCATGAAGATATCTGTTGTGAACATAATCATTTAGATCAGTCAGGAGTCCTGAGGCCACGAGGTCAGCATTTCTCCAAATCATATTTCAAATGTGAAATTCCAATGTTTATAATCCATTATTGTGTTATCGGATTAGTATCACTGATCTGATCCATTCATACCAAACAAAGTATCTAAGCTCTTTTTTTCAGTGCACTTTCATGAACCACAGATGCTGGCTCCTAATTATTTTGGTGACACATTCCTCTTAGCACCACCATTCAGTCAAATGTCCTCCACATGCCCTGTCCTCTAACTGAGGCCAAAATATCAATTTTTAACACAAGATACAGCATCTCATTATAATCTCCTAAAATGAACCTGATTTTGGTAACCTGACTTTTCCTCTATAGTGCCAACAAACAGAGAAAACAAAACAACAAACAGAGTCATGATTATTTATGAATATGTATGTGATTTATTTTTGTTATTAATTGGCACGCAAATCCCAAATAATATTTGTGTTTGTTTTGTTTTTCCAGACAGGAAACCAAGGGCAGATAGAGGGGAGACATGCAAGACAAGATTGAGGTCGGATTCATTAGTCCTCAAAAGGAGCATATCGTCGTTGTCGGGTGGAAACCTTGTTTGTCTAAAAGCGTTCTATTGTATCAATCATTTAAAAAATGAACTAAACTATTGAAAACAGACGATCTACAAGCACACAAGGCGTTGTGTGCTTGTAGATCTGCTGTTTTCACTACTTTTGTGCTACGGCCTTGTATGATGAAGCAGGGCTTTGCTTTGCGAAAAAAATGTACAAATTTGAAACTTGGAGATACGAGGTTTCTGCCCGACAGTGACGATATGGTCTGTGCAATAAATGGCTGAGCTACAGTATGTACCAGGCACCAATACCCACTGTTTCCATGGTAATGACACTAGACCGCAAGAGCTTTTTTGGGGTGTTCCTTTTAGGCAGGGTGTTTGACTGTACTTGTGCTGTACTATTTTTTGTTTTGTTTTGACTGTACCTTTACCATTCTTAATTTTTGTCTAATAGAATATATCAATCAATCAATCAATCAACAACCTTAGAAGAGTTAAAACACTGATAATGTCTGATGATCCCATGTGGGATGGGTCAAGAAATCGTCCGGACACAGAAATAAAATATTCATTCATTCATACACCTTCAACTCATGTCCAATCAATTGATTGATCGATTGATCAGTCTGTCTGTCTGTGATGGAACTACAAGATCTATCTATGATAGATAGATACCATGGCACTCCTCATGGGCACACACATTTTTTAAAACAACAAAAATAATCATTAACTAGCCTCTCAGTCAAGGTTTAGAAAGCTCTCTTGACTGGAAAGCAAAGCTGTTACATTTAATGTTAAATGTGTGTTTAATGATTAATTTAATGTTAATTAGCTGGGTATACTGGGCAGTATGGATGCACATTTCTCAGTAAATAATAACTAAAAAGAATGCAGGAAATGTTTCTTCTATTATTCTGTAAACCTAAAATATTCCATGGGGTGGTACTGTTAACTTATGTTTCTTCCCACAAACCTTGTCTTAAAAAACGTATTCAGTATTCAATTATTGTACGTGCATCTTCTCTCTCCCTGCACAGCATGCTAAAGGGATACGCCCATCTTCAAATGTCATGGTCAGTCGTGCACATTAGGTGAGAAGAGAAGAGCAAGTGGCACAAAACCATAAAACCTGGAATGTGACAGAGGCATTTGGATTTCAAAGGAGAACATATTGTCTGGATCTATGTGGGCTTGAAAAATGACAACTGCTGACAGGGACATGCCAAAGCGCAGCCCAACAGGTAACTGGGTTGTCTGGGCTGTAGGTTTATATTAGCCCAGGCTAAAGTATTTTAATATTTTAGTATTTTACTTTTAATACTTTAGTATAAATATAAAGTAAGTGTACAAACATTATTCAAATGGACTTTGTAATAGAATATTATTATGTGCTTTATTTTGTATTAATGCACTCTTTAAAAATGTGTTTAAGTATACTTAAAAAGTACATTTTTAATGTTGTTTACTTTAACTTTAAGTCTTTAACCTTTGTGTTGTAATCCCATTAAGTCTGCATGTGATGCTTGGTCACTACTGCTAAAAGCAAATAAAGTGAATGCTGTTTCATTCTGTATAGGCTGGATTTCTAGCCTCACGGTGAGCATCAGAAGAGCTCTATGCCTGGTACTTTTTATGTTCTTTTTGTCCCTGCTCCTGGTGCTTTTGGGGATCTACACAACAACCCGCACAGAGAGTCTGAACATCACTGGGTACTCCTCTGGAGTCATTGTAAGTGTTTAATTATGTTCCCCTTCATTTATCAATTCAATTCAATTACATTTTATTAAAGTGTCAAATCATAACAAGTTATCT
This sequence comes from Nannobrachium achirus, assembly GCF_963921795.1. Lineage (NCBI taxonomy): Eukaryota > Metazoa > Chordata > Actinopteri > Myctophiformes > Myctophidae > Nannobrachium > Nannobrachium achirus. The sequence goes on from NC_137817.1 coordinate 21,474,690, forward strand.
CAAGACACTTTACAAAGGCTAAAGAGCCGTGAGAGAGGGGAGGGGGAGGTAGAAGGGGAGAGAGGGAGAGACAAGGGAAGGTGGGGGAGGCAGGAGGGGGGTAATACATTTTATTTGTAGCGCACTTTATGTTTGTGACAAATCTCAAAGTGCTACATTCAAAAGGTCAGAGAAACAAAGCTAAACACATTAAAACGGACCAAGGAAACCTGTATAAGGTAACCTTAGAACAGTGCATAGTTTCACACCTTTATTAAATACAAATCAGAGTAGCATTAAAGCACATAGTGATCACCCATTATTACACAACTCAGAAAGAGTTCAAATGTAAAGAGTCTCTCTAGTCTAGACTATCAACCACATGAAATGTGGAATATTGATGAATCTCCAAACCCCATGTGTGGAGTGCTACCATGATGTCTTCAATAGGATGTCATGATGTCGTAGACTGGCATGGACTCCATATTTGAGCATGGCTGACACAGAACTCCATATATGGGCATAAAAGGGACACAGACAATGGGTTACAACAGATACAACGGGTATTGCATGATCCCAAGTAGGCTGGTGCCCAATGGGCACTATACTAGTTCTGCAAAAATAGCATATCTATAAACTTGCAACACACCATATGGCGAGTTTATAAGGTTCTATTTCTGGCGACGAGATTTAAGTGTTGAGGGAAAAAGGAAGAGGGCCAATTAGACAGCGTTGCTATTAGACTCATGGGCAACTCCGGTCATTGAAGTATATATGTAGGGTTCAAGAGGTTATTGGATCATTGCATATTTTTGGTTAGAAATAAAGGTAAAGGGACTCTGTAGGGCTTCTTATACCATCCAGTGTCAAGAAAAAGAAAAAATAGAATTATAAATCTCGAGATCCACATGGAAACGACCTTGCTCCAAAGCGGATCTCAATAGATTAGATAAAATCACTATATCCTGTTTGTAGTGCATTGCAGTAGTCACTGTTTCATATACAGTAGGCACAACAATTTACTTCACTTGGTTTTCAAATTATAAAACACATTTCTGGATTTGTATAGTGAGATTGTAAACTCATTCTGAATAGCTGTAATTTAACATGCATTACCGCAGCATGCATTATATTACCCGAAGCTCAAAACTGGCACCATACAGAAGAATATACCTTACTGTAATAACATATAACCATCACCAGATCAAGGACTTGGATGTAGCTTTAAAATAATAATGCCATTTAGAATTTTATCCTAAAATCTGTGTGAAAATGTGGTTATTCTTTATACAGTAGAGCAGCTGCAGGCAGTTCTTGGATAACATCTCACGTTAATAAGATTTGTGGACTCTTATCATTTGGAGCAATGTTCTTGATCTTATCCACAAGCATAAAGACCACAGGGCTAACTTATAGGAATTCCTTATATCACCCTTTGACATACTGGTTGTGAATCCAACTCTCACTAACATTGAATGGCATTTTTATTTTCCTGACACTGACAGCTACATGTATATATGTTCTCTGCAGCTGGCCTTTGGATCTTTCCTGGGAGTCCTGGGGCTGTGTCTGGAAGAAAACCGTAAGCAGCTGGTAGGCTACATTCACACTTATAATAATCATCATCATAACGTTTCCATTCTGATATTTGCAATCTCCACACCTGCAACTCCCAAACTCCTTCACATCCCTCAACCCAAATGCATTGTTTTTTTTTTTAAAGATTTGTTTTGGGCTTTTTGCCTTTATTGGATAGGACAGGAAATGGGGGAGAGACAGGGAGTGACATGCGGCAAAGGTCGGCCGGATTGGGAATCGAACCGGCGACGCCGACAGGCATTGATGCCGAAATGGCAATGCCTATATGGTATGCGCCTGGTCCACTAGGCCACCAGGCGCCCCCAACCCAAATGCATTGTTAATTGTAATATTTGTGATTATATTGTAATGTACTGTGTTTTTATTGTAAACCTAGCTACATTGTAAATGAGGGCCAACCCCTCATTGTACTTCCAAAGAACTTAATGATGATAATTGATACAGGTGTTCTGTTCAGTTCAGTTCATTTATACTTTATGGATTTTGGACTTTTAACATAAAAAATATAGTACACTCAATTAGGTCAATTTACATGAAAAACTATCACATCGCCAGTTCCATTTGGTGATCCACATTTGCTACGGCAGACAACTTATTTGATATGGGCGTTACATATCTCCATATATAGGCATATATGGAGATCTGATTGCCCAGGTGTTGCACCTAAGGATCCAAATCCTTGTGTCCCACACAGGAAAACAAACAAAACTAGAAGCAGTGCTGTTCCGAGCACATGGTCTCCACCTAGCCTGGGCTGGCTTCCAATTTCGGGCTTTTGATCCGGTCGGGAGCGGAAGAGCTCCTACGTTTTTCATAGTCCAAAACGGACTACACTTTGGCCGGAAACAACGACCGGAAACAGTTTTAACCAGGCTTTAACCCGTACTTGCGCATGCGCTAACTACTTGCGCATGCGCTAACTGGGTTGAAACTGTTTCCGGTCGTTGTTTCCGGCCAAAGTGTAGTCCGTTTTGGACTACAGAAAAACGTAGGAGCTCTTCCGCTCCCGACCGGATCAAACGGCCCGTTTAGTAAACGAAGACCAGGCTTTCCCCCAGCGGAAAGCCTGGTGATGCGAGGTTAGTCTCCACCAGGTAAGTTATTGTGGCCACCTGGTGGCTCTATAATAGGCTAAAGTGAAAAGGGTGCCATCTCTTCTGCATTTCACAGCAAATGGGACGCTGCATTTCAGGATTTGAGGCATTTTGTTCTAAATGTGTTTTACAAAAGTTGACCAACTGGTGGCGCTATAACAGGCCAATCTGAAAAGGGTGGCATTTGTTTTTTTACCTAGTGGGAGGAATGTGTGTGTGAAATCTCACACAAATTCCACACTGCATTCATGATTTGAGGCATTTTGCCAATTTATTTTTTCAAAACGGACCAATCCTGCAAACTTTGGAAGGCAATCGAATCTTAGCCAATTAGGATGGAATATGAAAAAGCAAAGATATCCGTCTTGATCACATTACTATAGAGATCATGTGTAGCAAGTTGCATGACGTTTGGATACAATCTGAAGGAGTCAGAAGTCAGTCAGAAGTCAGCCTCCTGGTGGTGCTATATAGCGCAAATTTGAGAAATGCAGGGCAAAGGTTTTTCCATAGCCTCTAGGGAGTGTGCATACAAAGTTTTACAGTGATCGGTATAGATAAAAACACAAATCAGAATGGTATAACGCCACCATGAGGCTGATTTTACCATTTTTAAGTGACATGTCTTCTTCGGCCTAGTGGGAATGTGCATGCAAAATGTTATGGAAATTGCACTCTGTGTTAATGATTTGAGGCATTTTGTTCAAAATGGAGCAGTTCTAAAAACTTTGGAAGGCAATCTTTGCAAATCAGGATGGAATATAAAAAATCTGAAACACCCATTTTGTTTAATGACTATCAGAGATACTGTGTACCGATTTGCGAGATGTTTGGACAACATCTGTAGGAGTACTATCCAAAAATGTGTTTTTTACAAATTCGCCTCCTGGTGGCGCTATAACAGGCCGATGTGAAGAATTCGGGGCAGAGGTTCTGCCCTGGCACCCAGGGAATGTGCGTGCACAGTTTCGCTGCCATCGTGGCAACGTGCCGGAGATTAGCTGTACACAGACAGAAGGAGAGGACGGACACACGGACGGACAGCGTAGTCTCCCCATGCCTTTGGGCTGGTGGAGACAACAAAATAATTCAGTCAGAAAGGTTAAGGTGAAGAGGGGTTAAAGCAGTTCTCTCAGAGGGATTCTCCACATGACAGTGTTTCATATTTAAAAATGTGGATGGTGGACAGGTGATTTTTATGTTTTCCTCTTGGATTTATCTAAAATATAACTGTTAACAAAGGAAATTACATTCATCATTTATATTAACAAAACAAGGGAATACCATCCCATTCCATACCACTGGATGCTTGTACGCTTTCCTCCCGCTGGATTTATGTCTAGATTCCTGTTGACAGTGTGGGTTCTCAAGTTTAAATCTGTAGAAAAAAAGAAGCAGCAGTTGCACAATTAGACCCAGAGACATGAGCCTAAAGTTAAATTAGCTTGGTCTGTTCTTAAAATGGAGTTAAAGCGTTCTACATTCTAAATAAGGTTCATGTGGTCAATGGTAATAGAGTTCATGTGGTTAATTACTTAAATACCTAATAAGTCTGACGATAATGTAGGTTTTTTTGTGTGTAGACAAGTTTTTGTTTGTGTGACTGCATGGTTCAAAGTTCTTCACTCAGTAAACAGACAATAAGACTCTTATGTCGTTTCTGGAAACATTTCTAATTTTGTCTCCTAAAGTCTAAATATGCTTGTGCTCATTATTCATTTCCTACATGCAGAGCATGTCCACGTGCTTCGAGGAAGTATATCTTACAAATAAATGCTAAATGTGGTTCAAGAGAATGTGAAGAAAGGGCTGGGTTAAAAAGGCAGCATCTATTTGAAACTTGTGAGTAGCTGTTTAAGATGTTTGTTTAGAGACAGAGACTAATCAATGCAGGACTTAAAATGTCTGAGTCAAAACTTTAAAACATAAGCATGCCATCATGACCTATTTTCATGTAATATGTGTTTCCATGTGAAATTCCATCTAAATTAACTTTTTTGTTGCCTAAATGTTCAGTTACTTATAGACATTTCTATATAGTTAAGTGTGAGCACACATATAAATTGTACCACTGTCAACATCTTATTCTCTCTTATTCTTATTCTCATTTTCATTTACCTGTAAGTTGTTTGCTTCAACAGGGAATTTTTGCAATTGCCAGATGGCTAGTGAAGGTCTGTCAAGGCAATTTTGACAAATGTATGTTATTCCATCGCATCACAAACATGTTTTGAGATGTGTTTTGCCTGCAGTCAGGGGAGACTTAACCAACTGTATAGATTATGATCTTGTATTCTAACCATCTTAGACTAACGTTAGGTACACGGATTTAGACTTCACAGATTTATGTGTCAAATCTCTATACGTATACGTCTGTAGTTCATGCAGAAGTTCGTGATGGCTTAAATGAACAACTGGTCCCAGGTCAATGCTGGGTTTCCAAACATACCTTTTTTCTATCAAAGGAGAAAAGATAAACCACCACAGGATTCAGAAATATAAGCCGCATTGATGTTCAAATTGACAGTATCAGTTCCCTAAAAGCACTTTGTCCAACTGTGATGCATCTGCTATTATTAATGTCTTGGCCGTTATAGCTGTTCCATATTTTCACCATAGCCTTCCCAACCTAAAAGACACACAAAGATAAAAAGACTGTATCTCTAGATGCTTATACAGTGATGATAAATCAAAACATTTGAGGTTGTTATGCTTGGATTCTACTGCCTCCTGCATTTACTGCTGTCTGTTTCACTGATAACACCAAACTGCAGATGATGATAAGAACACTGAACTATACGTATTAGAATAGGGAAACTTCTCCCACTTGCAAGGTCCATAAAAGATGTCTGGAAAATTGGAGGAAACATATTTTAACAACACTTGCAGTACTGTAGAAAAACAACTTTCATTGGAAACTGACAAGTTTGGTATGGTGAGAAATATTTTCACTTCAAGAACATAGTAATAGTAAGAGATGAAATGCTTCTATTCTGAGAAAAAAGAAACCCCTATATAAAAATGGTTTCACTCAAGCATTAATTTTCCCATTTTGGATATTCTATTCGACTTCCATTCTGTTACACACATGGAAAGACCTGTATGTCTAATATGAACAGACAATACCAGTATCAGTGTCGAACCATAACTAGTGATAATAATAATATAATAAGGGCAATAATAATAATAACAATAATAAAACCTTTTATTTGTACTTTATATTGGACACATCTTAAGTGCTGCATGGAATAAAAAGATTAAAAATAACAATCAATGGTAAGAGACCCCCCTCCCCAACTATTCACAGCTAAGAAAAAGTTTGATAACACACAAAGGCAAATGCCATGTTAAAAAGGCTTTTAGTCCCCATAAAAAATGATAAACACGTGTCACTTTATAGTTGTGGTTGAAATATGATAACCACAATTGTTTTTCTTTGAATGTATCCCACACTGTCAAACAGGTCTACTACTTTCTTCAATACAAATATTTAGCCCTCACAACATGTTTTTTTTAGAACAATTGTTTGCATGGCATTTCTGTGTTTTCACATAGATATAATATTTATCCTTATCCTCTTCTGTCCAGCTGACTGCTGCCATAGTGTTCCTCAGTTTTGGGATCATTGCTTCCTTCCTGTGCATGGTGATAGATGGTGTCTTCATTGTATTTAACATGGTGAGTGACCTACATTCATACCTATTCATTGCACAACAAACAACACATAACCAAAACAGAGTTTACAAAGTATTCACACAGCATTATGGAAAAACAAATACATTAAAATGCCACAGGTAACATCAATAGTAGAGGCATCGTAGAGGTGTGAATAGTTGAGCCATAGCAGAACCCTCTGGTGGACTAATTTGAGGACATACAAACAGATAAAGACAGTCTCTTTACAATTAATGGTAAAACAATGCAGGGGTAAAACAATAATTAGCGGGGCACGGTGGTGCAGTGGTTAGCACTTCGCCTCACAGTTGGAAGGTCCTGGGTTCGATTCCCGCCGGGGGAAGCTGTGGGCGCTGGGGGCGTGTTCCTCCACCCGCGTCATCAGCACCCACACCCTAGGTGGGGTTGGCGATGGGGCCTCTCTGTGGTGAGTTTGCATGTTCTCCCCGTGTCTCCTTGGGCATAGGCCTCACACAAAAACATGCAGTAGTCCTGGTTTCTATACTACCCCTAGCCAGCCGGGTGCTCCCCAATGTCCCCTGGCGCGGCAGGGGGAGAGCGGAAACCAGGACTACAGGTTAGGTAGTCACCGGGTGAGAAAAATGGGTTGCAAAAATCGTGGGATAAAAAACATAAAAAAAAAAAAGACAAAATATGATGTGGCTGGTCCAGCAACAGAGCCATGTTGCATATTCTGGCATCAATACAGTATCATCTATTCATAGCTTCAGCCATACATTGTACATAAGCAGACCGTTTCCCTTTAACAGCTTTATTTTTAGATTTGAGTTTGTTCACATTTTATTTATGTAGGAGCCACAATATGTTTTATTGTGGTAGCCCACCCTTTGATTTGATTGTCTCATTTCCGTTAATTTGATCTGTTGTGGTGTCTCCTTATTAACTGTTGATTTGTGTCAGGTGTGTCAGTAAATTAGTCAGCAAAGAGGCCAAGAGGGTGAGTCTGGCCAGATATTCTCTGTTGACTGCAATAGTTATAGCAGCGCCAGAAATTACATTTTAGCTGGGCAAGCAAAGGTACGAGAGGGCAATGCAGCCATCTGCCCCCTCCCCCATCCTGGCCCATGGATGATATTGAGAAAGAAACTCTGGGGCACGGTGGCGCAGTGGTTGGCGCTTCGCCTCACAGCTAGAAGGTCCTGGGTTCGATTCCCGCGGGGGGATGCTGTGGGCACTGGCGGCGTGTTCCTCCCTCCGCGTCATCAGTGCCCACACCTTTGGTGGGGTTGGCGATAGGGCCTTTCTGTGTGGAGTTTGCATGTTCTCCCCGTGTCTCCTAGGGTTGATACCCTCACAAAAACATGCAGTAATCCTGGTCTCAATAATGCCTCCCCCTGGCCAGCCGGGGCGCCTGATGGAGGGGAAAGGAACTGGTTGGAATAACGTGTTCCTTCCACGTGCTACGTCCAAACCAGGGAAATCTCCACTGTCAGGTGAAAAGAAACAACTCGGACTCCTCATGCATAGAAGGAAGCATGAGGTCAGTCCGTTGTCTCCCCAGGCGCGGCAGAGGGAGAGCAGAGCCCAGGATTACATAGGCAATTGGCACTGGGTGAAAAATGGGTTAAAAAAATTGTGGGATAAAAACTTATAAAAAAAAATATATATATACTGCAAGTAGCAACGTAATACGAAAAAGGCCTACCAAAGAATACATTCTAATGATAAAACTAATTAATGTCACAGTTTTTCCACATTATTTGAAATCCATCATTTAAAGTGATCTTTTGCGCTGCCATTAACTTTGTAGATTATTTAGTTTTTAAATGATTGTATCATATCACAGTGTATTTCATCTGTCTGACCCATGCCAGGATAATGATTGTATCATATCACAGTGTATTTCATCTGTCTGACCCATGCCAGGATAATGATTGTATCATATCACAGTGTATTTCATCTGTCCCACCCATGCCAGGATAATGATTGTATCATATCACAGTGTATTTCATCTGTCCCACCCATGCCAGGATATTCGTCCTTTGAAAGCAGGAAGATGTCAGTTTTACAGCAGTGGGAGCAGTTTCATTTATGAGAGTTACTATGTCTCTGTAAGTACCTGTGTGTGTGTGTGTGCGTGCGTGCGTGCGTGCGTGCGTGCGTGCGTGCGTGCGTGCGTGCGTGCGTGCGTGCGTGCGTGCGTGCGCACGCGCATGATATCAGTTGCACTGATGTAGGAAAGCACGTTCTCAGAGCACATTCCTGTTCTTAGTCACACCTTATCTCAAAGATTTATTCCATTGCCTGACTGAGTATTTCAAAGACACATAGGCCTATTTTTATTGAAACTCATATACATTTTGGCTGAATCTTTTCTTAGCAGTCCCTTAATCTTACTGACCTGTAAAGCCTCTATCAGAGTCCAGGGTGAAGAGCTATTCACTTCACCGCGTTGTAGTTTCCTAACTATCACCTAGGCTTTGTTATGTATTTTTAGGTGATAGCTAGAAAACTACACCGCGGTGAAGTGAATAGCTCTTCACCCTGGACTCTGATAGAGGCTTTTGTAGTGAAATGTCTTGCTCCCCTTATAGGTACCCTGTAGAAATCTCAGAGAATCATGCAGTATGACAGTTCGAAGTGGGACCTGCTACTGCTGCGACCTGTATGACTGTGCCAAGTGAGTCAACTTCCTCATCTCTCTCTCTCCGCCTTGTCTTCCTTGTTCTCATTCCCACTTCTCAATTCAATTCGTTTTTTAATTTCTCTAGCGTTTTCAGTTGGATGTTGCTGAAAATGCATTTTTTAATGCATTTTACGCATTAGCTTGTTAGTAGTAATTTAATCAAAATAGTACTCCAATTGTAGAGTGCACTATGTCACTACAGTATCATGATTGTATTCATTTTTTAAAATGACCACTAAGTCGGTTATAAAGCAATGACTCTTTTTTCTTTTTTTTAAACATCTGTTTATTAGTATTTTTCATTTTTAAACATATCGTCCGTTGCAGATATGGAGAACAAACATGATGACAAATACAAATTGGACCATATGACAAAGTAGAAAAACCCTTATAACATTACAAAAGTCGAATATACATATATAAACAATAAAACAAACCTGACAATTCAACCTTAAATAATACAACAGCAATAATGACAATACAAACAAGAAAAGCAATGACTCTTGAGCAGAGCTTTGCTGGGTGGTGCTGGCTTAAGGCTCTTTTCCACCGGCAGCAATAACGATGACGATAACGATTTAAAAAAGTGGGTTTTCAACTGAAGTGGATCGGCAGCATCCACCAAACACCGATAAAGACAACGATAGCCGACAACTACATCGTTAGGATCAACAACGATGTGGTTAAGATCACAGTGATATGGAATTGGGTCTCTTTCAAACAGCTGGAGGTGCGCTCTGCGCGAGCGGCTGTTAATTGGCGCCTCTTCACATTGATGTCCGATAACTTTATCGGACATCAATGTGAAGGCATAATTATCGCTGTGATATCTTATGGCTATCGTCATCGTTATCGCTGCCGGTGGAAAAGGGCCTTTAGTCTTGTTTTTATCTTGGGTTGTCACTACGCGACGTGGCAAATTTGCCCCCCATAATTAGCAATAAAGCATGTTGTGAATCTCATTCCAGTTGTAATCATGCCATGGGAAGAGCTTCATAATGATCAGAGCTATATTGTCCTGTGTTGCAGTGGAGGCTACCTGAACAACTACTATGAGTTTGTTGGCGTGCAGGGCTGTCAGGACGTGTTGTCTCTGTACGTTCTCATCTGGATCCTCTCAGGCCTCAACCTGGTGGCCTTCTTTATGGGCATACTGACTACAGCTGTACTGGGTAGCATAAAGGACCAGGTCAGAGACACTCTCCTATATAGAGTATACACTTATACCACACACACACACACGCACGCACGCACGCACGCACGCACGCATACACATTTTATAGATATTTTGTGTGTGAAATTGAACCATTCCACAGATATACAGAACAGGTCAAAGTCAATTTCAAGAATGCCCATGAAATCAAGATGTTGCAGATGTTATCAGGAAATTAAACAAATGCACCTAGGAGCAAACTCTTCACATATCAACATTTCTTGGTCTTCATTTCCCTGACCTTTGACATTTTCAACCCCAAAGGTTACACATTCTGACCACATATAAACAATGGAGCCAGTCCAAATGTTTGTAATATGTTTGGGAAGACAGGTAATTTTGGCAGTCATGTTCTTGCCACATATTGACAAGGCTTTCCTCCATCTCAGCTATCTGACACACCCTTACAACTGGTTGTTTGTTTATGGTTGCCATTTCAAAAGTCCCGATGTCTTTATCAATATCTGTCTCCTTGTAGACTTTTCACTCTCTGGCGGGCACAACTCCTGCCGTTCCAGATTAAATATGTTTGATATTAGTGGGGTGACCCCAATGTGTCTGTGACCAGATCAGGAGTTTTAAGATTGGTAAATCCCTCAGACTATAATTTGGGCAGATAATCGGGAGCGACCCTGTGAAATTCAGGAGGGGAAAATTGGGCCATAAATCTGCCCAAGCAATTATCCTATAATGTGGGCTCAGCTGGTGAGCTCTGTGGAACACTTTGAACTGACTCAAAATAAGCCTAAGCACAAGATGATGAGTCTACTGCCTCAAGTGCTGCCTCCCAGTCCCATGCACCACTGATCTGAGAAAGTCAGCCCAGCTCTACCTCCCATTTCCCTTTTATCTTTTGTAGAGGGTCCAGTCTAACCCATGGCAAGGCCGATTTTAGCCACTATGGCCCCAACATGTGGAACAGCTTACGAGAGGACTTGAGGTTGGCAGAGTTTAGATATTTTTTTAAAGAAAGCCTAAAATACAAATGTTTTGCCTGGCTTTCATTGTCTTTAATTCACTTTTAGCATTTTTTTTACCAGCTTTTATCTCTTCTTTTTATGTGGAAATCTCTTGATTGATTGATTCATTGCGTGATTCATATAGCTGTACCATTCTCTGGAGTAATTAGTTGATAGTATTTGTATAGACAGAAAGCATTTTCTTTTCTGTCAATGTGGGTTGTTTCCCTCTAATGCATGTGTTTCTCTGTAATAATTACAGAAGAGCTGTAGAAGCGTTAATCAGGCGTCTGATGTCATCATGTCTTCTCCCACTGCCCCTCTGCTAATGGAAGCACAAGTACACACACCACATCACATCTGCCCGGTCAGTCTGCACACACACACACACACACACACACACACACACACACACACACACACACACACACACACGATTGAGGCAGCAACAAGCAACAATAGCAGCATGTGACAAATACTGTATGTACATAAGTTATAGACTAGACTCTTTTACAACTCAACAGGAAGGTTGGTCAAATAAGTACTTATTGTGTAGATCAACTGTACACCTGAACAACTCACCTCCAACCGACATTATAAACCAATCCCTATACAATGGCTGGTTGACGTGAGATGATTCAGTTGCGTCTGGCTGATACGCAAGCTTGTCTATGAAGGGAGCGCTCGTTTTATGGTTAGATGTCACAGTTATTGTCCAAGACGCTCAGTTATTGTCCACGACATTGCAAGCGGCGCGAAGGCCAGCGGACCTTGGCGGAGCGCCGCGCGAGTTACGAAGCCGTGGTGAATGCAATCGTTATATTTATGCCCAGGCCGTAAGGCCTGGGCAAGCCCACGATAAACGCCACGATAAACTCCTAACGCATTCTATTCACCTCCTCTGCGCGGTCCAAGTGACTACAATGGAGCGCTCCCTACCTCCGGTTCAGCCAATCACAGGGGGCTCGGCGGGGACCGGAACTTGGACAAGCTTGCGTATCAGCCAGACGCGATTCAGTTCTGGTATTGTTCTGGTGTAGCCTGATAAATCAGTCCGCACATCACCACCCCCTGTTGGTGGGTGGTGTCTTCCCAAAACGAAGTGTGTGATAGAGTCTGACGCTTGCAGTCAGGCTAGTTCTGGTGATCTTTGAGATTTTTCCAAAGCTAACTCCTTTTTGGGATTTTACTCTTCAGGACGGGAACACATTTTTGTGTTGTTGTTGCTATGTACAGTATATAGCAACACAATTGTTTTGTAATAATTTTTGAATAAATATATATATTTTTTCGGATTTTCTGAAAACTTAGGTCAGGATTTAGAAGGCATTTTTCAAATCGGCCTCAGGTCTAAATGGGTTAATTTCAAGGCTGCTCAACAGCGCCACTTGGTCACTCAGCAGTATTGTAGCCGTTGAGGCTGTCCTCATACAGACAGTATACTCATACAGACAGACATAACTAAATACTCTGTCAAATGGGGGAGTTTTGAACCACACAAGTAATTTACCTAAAAGCTTCACACTGGAGGTGTTATTCCCTTTCATTCATGGCAGGCGTTGATAGACAACATCTCCCAGTTTTATAGTTACATAGCATAATTGGAGAAAAAAAATGCAATAACTGTCAAACAATACAACTCCCATAACTGTTTTTGCTCTGACTCCTGCTATGCAAGCAGGCTCCACACCAGATTAGCTTGCAGTGATTCTGTTAGTGGCGAGGTGGCAAATCAATTACAACATTTTCCATTTTTTGCTTGCACTCTTTTTGCACTTTTGCATTCTGTCTGTGCTTTTGTGTAATGTTGTGTTTTGCTTTCCATTCCATTTGTGGTGCTCTCTGCTTGGCTCTGTGTGCTGTGTTTTCGGTCCAGAGAGGATCCATTTACTTCCCAGCTGCAGGAGGTCCAGTGAGCTCACAGTGTGAGCCATCATCTCACATGGAGTCCAACCCTGCACCATTTGCCCCGCTGTACAGTCTGCTGCCTTACAAGGATCAGAGCTGAGATGTACGCTTCTCCCGGTATTGATTCAACAGCTAATGGCGGCACACAGCAGTGGTTCTCAAACCTTTTCTCGTAGGCCAACACCCCCAAATTCATATGTATTTGCCTGCAGACCCCCAACTGAAAATATTGTGTGCCAGGGACCCCCTAATCTGAGTTCCCAGAAGTTCTGGCATCAAAATGGGAGAGGCGAAGGGACCCCCATACAAGATTTGTGTTGTTACAATGTTTTCACAAATTATTCTACGTCAAGATTTGAAAATCTTTGAAAATAACAGATCTACAAGTTCAGAAGGCGTTGGGGTGCAACACTTGTACATACTTTATTAGTAACATGCAGGAGTCTGTCCCCGTCACAATGCGCAAACCCCTGGGAGATGGATTGCTGAGGTGGAGCATCAGCTCCATCAACTCCTTGTACTTAATGCAGGACTTGCCGCACCCAAGCCGTGCTACTCATACGCTGAGTTGGCGGTGCCTGGGATCGATCCCATGGCCTTATGGTCCAAAGGCGAGAGATCTACCGACTGAGTTACCCAGACACATACAGTATTATATTCTTATTGTAATATACAATGTCAGTATAGTGGTTCTCAATGATGTCTTTCCTCAACAGAGAGGATCTTCTTTTCTCTGTATTGCCCTTGCAATGTTAAAGCAGGGGTCAGCAAATACCGAGACTAATTTAATTTGATTGTGGCAATGCTTTATTAAGCACTTGAGTCTCTTAAACAAAGTTAACAAGTCTGGTCTGACCAATGTTCCAAACTGACCACTGGGCAGTTTGGAACATTGCTCAGACAAAACTTGACAACACAGCACAGCACAACAATAGTATATATCATATCATATATCAAATCCAATATTACTGAATATGACATGGAAAGATGGGGGGGGGGGGGGTATATATGTGCAATGCATTTATTGAATATGCAATAAGGCATACTGTAACCATGTATACAGATACATTTGTATTGTGCAGTAACAATTTGTGCTATTATTTTGATCGCTCTGGATAACAAGGGGATGAAGGATATAATTGGTAGTGCATCTGCCTTCATAAGAAAAGCTCATATTCTGTTGCTTTTGGAAAATGAAATAAGTTGTGTAGCATTTGTATATTGTATAATTTGATTGTATTCGTGGGTTTCACTTGTAGTCCTACACCGTCCATGTTGAGGACCAACACAGGTGTTTCAATTGTCTGATTGGCCATAGGGTTTGGGCCAGCACTATCAATTTATTTATATTTTAAAAGGTCAAAGGACAAGGTATTAGTGCAAGATCAAAGTCTAGTCCTAAGTGCTGTGATGTTTTCTTACAAATTTCTCCTGGTACAGTAAATACATGCTGACAGCTGGTTGGAGACAAATCCTGAGCAGCATCTCTGACACTCGAGTCATTGTAGTTTTCTTTTGCACAATACAGAAATCATTGACCCGAACATTTTACCCTTACATTTTCCTGTCAAGGGCCTCCAAATGAATATGCCAGGGACCCCCATTCAAGGTTTTAATAGCAGATCTACAAGGTCACAAGCTTTATGATGTACAGTACAGTACTATATTTTGCTGTGAACCCCCTGGAACCCCCTTCAAGGACGCCTGGCCCTGGAGGTCCAAAGACCCCACTTTGAGAACCACCACTGCCATAAATGAATGATTTTGCTTTTGAAAATAATTTCACCTATAATGGCACAGCCAAAATAGGGACACCAGGGTTAAAGTGGTTAATCCTCTCAACATGTATTGCATTGCACACGTGAAAACAACTACTATAGCTCCAAGTCATGGCATCAGTCTACCCCACATAATTGGCATTTAGAGTTAATTCAGTAAGTGTATTTAATGTTGTTGCTGTCGGGAGGAAACCTTGTAAATCCATTGTTTTAAATGTTTGTTTTTTCATAAAGTAATGCCCTACTACTTCATACATTAGAGTATCACACAAAAGTAGGGAAAATAGCTTGTAGACGGTCTATTTTCATCATTTTAAAAGGTTTTTGAAATATTAAAGGAAGGGTTTTGGACATAAAGGGTTTCTACCTAACAGCAACCAGGTCAAATCCTAATGTTATTTGGATAAGGATCTTTCAGGACAAGAATAAGACCAGGTTTCTGTGTTCCTGTTCTAGTCTGGGTCTGCTACCTGTGGCACGTGAGTTCAGTTAGTGTCATAATTTATATTAGAAATAAATTGCAAATATTAAAGTGATTGGCATTTTATTTTTGTGACATGATGGTCATGTATTCAGGGCTAGTAAACAAGAGGGGAGTAGAAAAGGTATCAACGGTCAACTCAACTGATATTGGCTGGCTTTACAATAATGTATGTATAGGTCATGACTCATGTATGAAGTCTTTTTGTTTGTAATTAATAGTGATAATTAGAAGTAGAACAGGGACTAGTTGTAGGGTATCAACAATAGAATCCCTACATAAGTAATCAACTCATATTAGAATCTAACTATGAGCACACTGTACATGTGTCATTACTCATGAAACGTCTATGGATAACACTAATAGACAAGATCACATGGTGTGTGTGTGTGTGTGTGTGTGTGTGTATATATATATATATATATACACACACACACACACGTTTAACAAAACAAACAATATCTGATACATTTACCCGCACCACCATATCCTACACTGCTGCACCAGGGGGGATGGAAATCCTGTCACCACCAGCACCCTACGGCAGACCACAAGAGAACGGAGAAAGTAAGCCACTCAAAACACATACACATTATTATAGGGCCTACTAGGCTTTTAATAATATTAAAAGCAATAAGGGCCCCATTTACCCTGATTAAAAACAGAGGAGGGGAACCCAATGTACAGATTATTTTTATACTGATGGCACAGTTTGGTTTAGCTATGATCCTAGATTGCCATTTCTATGTATATGATGCATTAACTTGTGTTGTCCTTGCTTATTGTAAATGGCTCCGGATTAAGAGTCTGCTAAATGCTTAAATTAGGCCTAAAATATTGTTTACAAAAATGGCCTGATGTCAAAGGATTCATTTACTGTATATAATCCAATAAGCTTCCCTCTTGAGCGGTAAAGCAATGTCTCCTTATACTAAGTGTAAATATATGTATATCTATTTGGATTCTGGGATGGGTGCACACTGTTTATATTTTTGGAGTGGTGAAAGCACTACCAATTATTTGTTTACTAACATTGAGACTGACTGCACAGGTGACTGTATCATGTAATCAATTCCCAACAGATCCCCAAACCTGTTGTTTTGGGGAGCACTGGTTATTCAACCTCCTCTTGTGTGCTAGTGAGGTGCTCCCATGGGTGCGCCCTTATCGAGACATATACTTCATTGCGCAACGGTGTTCCACGTCAAGAGTAGCTGATATACAAACTCACATCGCGTCACCAATGCAACCCTTCTGAGCTTGGAGGTCTGCGGCTCTGCGCGCGACACCGTCGCAGGACGGAGCATAATTAGGCTTCATGGACTGCAGCTTGGCGAGCAGTAGACGCTCTGGTGATCCAGTGGATCGGGTGGGTGATCATGAGGAGCGCTCCCTCTGTTCTGATGACGGTGAATAGAGGTGGGGTTTGAAGGACAACTGTTTTTAATCGCTATTATTGTTTACAATCAACAGAAACTAAGGATTATATATTTCAAGAGTGAGAATTTACAGTAAAAATCCCAAGCATTCTTCCTCCACACTGGGAGAAAAACGGCATCTGAAAGTTTTATGGAATGCATTTTTAAACGCAAGTGCCATCCATTGCATCCTATGAGCAGTGGGGTTCATTCGGTGCCTACCTGCGTGCGCATGCTGGGTTTTAACAGTGTGACGTGGACCATTAAGGCATCTATTGACAGGTATGTCCGTGGGTGGGTGGGTGGCTGGCTGGCCGTGTCCGTAGCCTGGCAATACCTTGAGTGGCCACACACAACACACTAGTTAAAGGAGGGGCGCTGTTTTGTGCAGGCCAGGCACACTCAACACACACACACACATACACGCACGCACGCACGTACGCACGCTGCTCAGATTCACCACTCCACTTCGAACCGAGGTTTGATTTTTTATTTTAAGATTTTGCAAAGCCAGCCAATAACGAGTTGACTTGCCCTATATTGGGGTTAGCCTATCAGTGTGTATGTGACATGAACGATGCCCTACTCCCAAGTAGGCCTGCATGTCCTGATGAAGATCTGAATAGATCCAAGGGTTAACGACGCAAGAAAGAGCAGAGCTTTTTCAGCATCAGTGTGTAGATTCTATTATTTTGGATTACCTTTGCTCGTCTTGCACCTGGTTTAGCCTCTAGCCTGACAGCACGTCGGTGGGTTCGAGGCCCGTTACCGGCAACCTCTGCAGCATGTCACTGTTGTTCCTTGTTTATGTTTCTAATAATGTCAAACTCTTACCTCATAGTCTGAATGAATCCTTCATCCATGTCAGTTCTACCAAAATGACTATATGCACAGTACAGAGACAATTATAATACTTTCCACCACATACCGGTATTCAGAAAATCCCCAAAAGCTGAAGAGCACTGGCAGAGTTTATTGTAAATTATTCCAATGGACAAATAAAAAAAGTTTTGTTTTAAATGTAGAGAAAATAATTATAAAATATTTAATGTTTAAATAACAAAAACAAATGAGAAACAAACATACCTTGTACTCAAGCTTGTTAGAGACAGAAATAAGTGTTTTAAAACTGACAAAATAATCAAAGTTGGACCTTGGTTTGGGACAGGAAATATATTATTTGGCCACATTTGACAACAATTTGATGTTCCTTAAAACATGATTAATTAATCTGGGGTAAAGAAAAATAAAATACAAAAAAGTATTTCTGAGGGTAGTGCCTTGAAGGAAACGTCTCAGAATATTAAATCTGGCCAGCCACAATTTAAGCTCAAGAACAATTGATTTTTGTACAAATATAGTCTCCCTCATAACATTAACCATCCTATGGACTTGATGACTTAAAAACATTTGCACTTGCAGACTTTTAGACAGGCTGCACGATGCATGGCATGCCGAGAAAAATATCAATTCAAGGAAGCTTTTATCAACAAGAATAACACACTCAGAGATGTACAGTATAAAAGGCCACTGCATATTTCGCCCAATCCACATCTTGATGTTTTGTTTTAAGTCATGTGATATAAAATCTAACAGATAAAAAAATAATGAGGTGTCTGGAAAAAAAAATCCCTTATGATCGAAAAATAGATACAAACTATAACTAATGCCTTAAAGGACTGAAGGAATTGATCCAACATTTACCTTCATACACAAATTAATATATTACCAAAACACATGAACCACTAGGCTAATAGCCCTTAGCAAAACTAGTGATGACCTTTTCATGCAAGCCATAAACAGGATTCAAGCCGATTTTTACTCATCACGTCTCACACCAGAAATAAACGATCAATGCGCTGCACAGCTATTTGTTGTGAGCTTGTATGTAGACCGGCTATTTGTGGTGTGAGACAATGGCGTGCAACCAAGTATAATGTAAATTAATAAAATTGAATACATTTCTCTCAAATGCAGCAACCAGTTTAGAGCAAATTTCTAAAGTGTATAGTGATTTACACTTGCATATACTGCATTTTTTTAAACGAAAAAACCAATTGAGGTATGAATTTAGTTTTTTGATTAGGCAGTCCACTTAGCCAGTTAGTTGCAACCTGCATGTAAATGTAATCACTGCCAGCCAGAGCCAAGTGGGACAGAGACAGGATTCACATCAGTAACACTGCATCAACTATCAAGAGATTGTGCAGTACACATTACCAACATATGTAAGGTAACTCCCTTGGATAATGAGAAAAGCAGCCAGCTTCAAAGTAGCACTGAAGACAAGAACATGGTACCGTTAATAAATTGACACAGTTTAGAAAGTCATTAAATTACAGTGTTAAAAAAAAAAGACATAAAAAGGTATTCCTGAAAAATATACTGTTAAATATGTAGGACATGCTTGTTAGAAATATATGATGGACCAAAGACAAAACTTGACTGACAACAAATATTTCCACACTTAAAAAACCCAAAACATAACATGCTTAACCCTGTACTATCAGCATTACACGTTCCACTCGTTATTCTAAATTCAAGTGTCTAGGTATTGTTCAAATGGGCAGTTTTGATAACAATGATAGGAGTATGACTTGTTTACAGTGTTAAGTCCTATAGAGACAGAACCATGATTAAATCAATGTGATTGTTCATCTGTTGGGTCATACAATTTGACTCCTAGAGTGGATTGCCGTACAAAAACAATGTATGGGGGCGTGGTTGTACTGTATGGCTTCTATGCAGCACTGGCTAGATGTTTGTGGTCGTGTTTATGATAGCGAAGACAAACTTGTGACTGACAGCACAGCGCATTGTAATAGGCTACAAAGTATGCCAGCCACAGAAAGTTAAAAACTTTTAACTTCAGCAAAAGAGCATGTTAAACAGGAGTAACTACTGTAGGAGTTTTACTTTTAACAAGTAGCTTTGGAGTGCTGTTGGACAAAGGTTCAAGGTACAATGGTCTGTGCCAATTCAGGGGCAATGATTGTTGGGAATGGGTTTAGAGACCTGGATATGACACGCCAATATGTGGTAGCCTGACCAACAAAGCTTCCTGTGTCAATTCATTATTAGGGATGGGACGATAAGCGACATTATCGTTTATCGTGATAAAAAACACTCATGATAATCGTATCGTGGAGATTTAATTTATTGTGATATCGTCCTCCGCCATGCACTGAGATCAATTCACCTTTTATTTGACGAGCTGCATATCCGGTACCACTTAAACCCTCTATAATTGGTAAAAGGTACTTACAATATACGTACTTGATGCAGTCCTTTTTTCACTCTCTATCAAACGTTTTTCCGAAAAATAGCAGATCTACAAGCTCACAACGCGTCGCAACTGTTCCGGCCCACGATAATGGATTTTAATTATCGTGATGATATCGTAAATTGCGATTTCTTGTGTCACAATAATCGTGATATGAAATGTTCATCGTCCCATCCCTGTTCATTATTCACATCAACGATAGCTGAGGAATAGACAGTGACGGTATGCAGACCCTTACAATGTCAATAGGATACAATGTGATGGAAACTGTGCCGATACCACAATAATTTTCACATTAACATCCAATTACAGACCACAATTACATGCAAACAGTGTCCACAACTGAGAGAAGAACCGGGTCCAATTAAACGGTCTACAACAATATAAAGGATGTTACCAAAAATGTACACAAGAACCAAATATATAATTTCTTTCCATTTTTAAAACCTCTGTATTCAAAATACATTAATATTCTTTTACCAAGGTAAACCTACAAAATTGTCTTTGGCATAGGAAAAATAGCTATTAAAATCAACAAGCTATGTTATCGTACAGGAAAGAAACAAGAACGTACACAAGATCATGCAACTGATCAATTATGGCCAATGCCGATACCATGTATCTAAATGTTTCTATCTGGATTGATCCAGATATTTAAAGTGCTTCTGCATTATTCCCTTACCACTTGATGTGGAGAAAAAAAAAGTTAAAAACACCCATCAACAAAGTAAGGCAGATTGTTTTTGTCAATTCAACTGTGAGAAAAACTACACTTTTGTTCAGGAATTACAGACAAAATAAAAATAACATTCCCTTTAAAAGAACGAATAATGATTATCAAGGACTACTGTAAGGAAGTGATGTACCTTAAAATAGCAACATCTTAAGATTGTGAAAGCATCATGGTGGCTGATGATAAAGATGAGTGAATAGAAGTATTTTTTAGCAGCCTATTCACGCACTGACATATTCTTCTTCAACTGGAGAAAAACAACAAAAAGGAAGAAGACATGATCGAAACTGTGCAAATCAAAAAGGACATAAAAGAAATGTCCTGCATCTCTAACATGGGATCTGCAGTGTGTCTTTGCAAGGGTTGAGCAGAGAGGGTGACAAGACCGCAAAAAGAAAGAACCACAGGCTCCTTCTCAAGCCCCATTCATACTTCGTCATGCAACACCACAAAGAATATCCGACCTAGGAGCTCACAACGCGGCGCGGATGCGACACGTACGTTTATAGGTTGCCTATTCTCAGCCGTTCTCGGTGCGCGATGGCACATGAATTAGGCTTCGGTGAAGACGGATTATGGGGAGGATCAGGTGATTATTTTGCCTCCCCACATGTAGGTGGTGGGGAAGGACTGAAGGGTATCACGCTTGGTTCTCCTGGTTCTCCTGGATGCACCATGTGAGCGCTCTCTCTGGGGTGACAGCGCAGGCATACCGATGTAGGATGGCGGTGCTGTGCACAGCGTACGGCCCCCCCTGCTGGTGTGGCTGTCTCAGGCCAAACCTGCCTGCACTGCTTATTAGGACGTTTTCCCCACTATTGGATTGTGCCTGCAACACAGGACAACAAAGATGTCTCTATTATCTTGTGTGGAGGAATGATGACGATTGTATTGTGATCCAATAGCATATTGTTGGTGTCGGGCAGAAAACGCTTTTCAAAAACATTACTATACTAGTAAATATTTAAAAAAGAAAAAACGATTCCAATGGATCCAATGTAATTATTATTTAGTCCCAAGCTCTTGTTGTATTTATACCCAGACAGCATGTTGTGATGTTGTAGATGGGCTATTTTTGCCACTTTTGTACAATAAAGTAGTGCGTTAAGAAAAAACAAATAGTTCAAATAAGGTATATAAGGTTTCTGCCCGATAGCAAAGATATACATAAAGTATGAAAAATATAATAAAGAGGGTACGGTAGAGCACTACGTCAGAGCACAATGCATCTCAACTCACAAGCTGCCATACTGTGCAGTGGGGTCACTTCTGATGTCGTGCTGAGCCTGCAGCTCCTCCATGGCGTTGCGGAGCTGCTTCAGGGTGCGGAAAGTCTCCTTTGGGTCCTGGATAGTGAACTTGGAATAGTCCTCCTGCTCCCCCTGGGGGCCTTGGTACACAGCTATGCTGGCACAGGCATCTAAGGGACAGGGAAAACACGGGCATGGAACGCACCATTTACATCATCACATCAGACCATCACACTGGTATCCACGTCATGAGCTAGACTTAACATCACACACACAGACACAGGCAAGAGCATGCATTATTATTATAATCACAACACATTGTGTTGCGACAAAATATATTCAGAGCCTGAAGATCGACTCTTTTCACCGAATGGGGTTCATATGCTTAATAGCCAAGACAGTCTGATTATAATGTAAATGCAACAACAAGGTACTGTACACATACTGTATATGCCTTTATGTGAAGAATATCAGAAAACAGAACCAAATAGCAGAACCTGAATGGGCTTTATTGGCATAGCAGTGGGGGTGGTTTTCTGGTGCCATTCATTTTCCCATAGAGATTTACACTATTTATATCCTAGCCTAGAATCAAGCCATTCAGGATCCTGGTGAAACATAACCATAGAACTTTTGATTCTGTGAAGAATCAAAGGTTTTATGGTCATGAATCATGATTCACCAGGATGCTGTATGTATGGCTTGATTATAGGCTTAAATAATTGATATAAATATTTTTGTAAATCTCTATGGTAAATATTAACACATTCCCCGCCATTTTAACATACCTTCGTACTCTACGGTGCCTCTGGTCTCCATAGACTTCCATGTAATTCATAGTGCACGGATCATGCACACCCATGCCTAGATATTGCACCACGTGTGTCCACATTGCTCACAGCTTTCAAACAAAAAAATCCGAATGGAAATCCGTTCAGGCATTCATGAGATAGAAGCCATTATGTTTTCCTAAAATGTAAACAAAGATGGCTGCCATGTTTGATAGATGGGGTTGCTATGGGGGTTAAACATGCAATTTCGCGATTTCTATCATGCCTACTACATTTTTTGGGGTCAGAATTTTTTTTTGAAAAAAAATCTTTTTTTTTTTTTTTTTTTTTTTCAAAATGGCGGAAATTCTCTGGACTATCGGGCCTGGCAGGGAAAGACATTGAAATAATCTCGGGACTATCGGGCCTGGCATGCAATGAGTTAATGGGCGATATATTTAGTGGCACCAGAAAACCACACCCACAACAATGCCCTATTGTTGTTATGTATTGAGATCCCTTAACTGACCTTCCATCTTCTGGAGCTTGGTATCATTTGAGGTGAGCAGGGAGAAGATTCTCTCTGTTTCCCGGTCACAGTCTATATCCAGCTGCAGGTTGGCCAGTAAGTTACTGCAGTAGAAGACAC
This sequence comes from Nannobrachium achirus, assembly GCF_963921795.1. NCBI lineage: Eukaryota > Metazoa > Chordata > Actinopteri > Myctophiformes > Myctophidae > Nannobrachium > Nannobrachium achirus. The sequence goes on from NC_137817.1 coordinate 21,498,126, forward strand.
GAGACAGGGTTAACAAGATGGGAAGAACAGATCTTGATACCGTGCTCATTTGTTTAGAAGGAGAAAATCCCACTGTAACATATTGACTGATTGGTTGTACTACCTGCACTGTTAACACACGTGTTAATAAAGAATTCAGTTAAAGTTACACTAAAAGGATAACACAAAAAGCCCCAGGGGGCTTGTTTCCATTGTGGTCCATTGTACTCAATTCAAATGAGAAGTACATTTGGCCAACTATAAAAACCTGTACATGGTTTTGTATAAAATGTACAGTAGTACATTTAAGCAGAAGATGCAAAACTTTGAATCACTACTACTGAGTGGACTAGATCTAGATTTTGTGTGAATTCCAAATCGTATCCAGGGATTAAAAGTTTCGAAATCTTTGGCCCAGGGGAAAGTCAGAGGGAAGATTGAGACAATTGTAATGAATAAATTCAATGTAACTCTTTTCAAGTATTTTGTGGGAGCTATGTTGGCTTTGAGGTCTCAGTTCGAAATGGTTTTAGTACACCGCAAAAGAACAGTGGCTGCTCAAACTTCAAGTTTACTTTGTTTTAGCAAAAAACTAAATTGTCCAATGAGAGACTACAGAGTGCTCTTTTGGCACCATCCATCGGAGGATTTATGTCCATTAATCTTATGACGGCTTTAACCACATTGTCAATTGGATGTTGATGGAGATTACCGTTTATAATGTTTGCGCTCTATTTGACAACATGGATTTTTGTGCATTTTGTGTCAGGGGCCAAAGACTCACGTTGTGCATTCCTTGCATCCTGGAGCGCTGTCACTCAGGCTCTTGCAGCAGTGCCAAGCTCCAGCAGAGTAGATGGAGGGGTGGAAGGATGTGAGCCGTGCCTCATTACAGCGGCTGACCTGGCTCAGGACATCCATCCACTCGTTGGCTTCCACACAGTTTCCTGCTTGCACATACAGTGGCTTCTCGGTATGGACCACTTGGAACATCTGACCCAATTCAGAAATAGGGAAATCTTAATGACCACACATACAGTATATTTGTTTCACTTGGAAAGATCTATGGCAGGGGTCGGCAACCCAAAATGTTGAAAGAGCCATATTGGACCAAAAAAAAACAAAACAAATCTGTCTGGAGCCGCCAAAAATTATAAAAGCCTTATATCAAAACTTCGTTTTGTATTTATCATTAAAAAAAATGAACAAAACTAGTGAAAACAGCCGATCTACAAGCACACAACGCCTCGCACCGCGAGGCGTTGTGCCCGAAAGTGACGATAAAAAATCATTAAAACAAAAACAAAACATTTTCCCCCATATCTTTTTCCATTTTCAAACATTTTTGAAAAAGCTCCAGGAAGCCACTAGGGCGGCGCTAAAGAGCCGCTTGCGGCTCTAGAGCCGCGGGTTGCTGACCCCCGGTCTATGGCAACGTTACTCAAACACATGTAGCTTCTGTCCTACTCCTCCAGCCCAACAGTCCCTGCTGACAGGTGGCGCCAGGCCCGTAGGAGTACATGCTGTGATATCACCCTCCCCACCAGGCTTCCCTCCTCCAGAAGGAGGAGGGAAGCCTGGTGGTCCAGAAGATTTAATTCTAAAAGACAATTTGGCAATGCCATCGAGTTATTTTGCCCCATATTTTAGGACGATTATTCATTGTCAAGGAATGACATTGGTATGTATACCAACTATCAATGGTTGATTACATCGCTGAATCTAGTTATACATGAACTTTAGGTTGCCCCGGCTTTTTTCCGACTGTTTGCACAATGCATTGCGGTTATGGTACTACCAATCCAGGAGCCACAACCCATTTTATTACTTGTAGGTGAAGAAATGCCCATTATCTGTAAATTACAATACTTACATTTTTGCGGTTAAAGGCACTTTCATCCAGCTTCTCCACTGCACGAATATTCTTCACATTAATAGTGCAGAGGGCCTCTTTTCCTACAGATAACAAAAAATAAGAAATGTTGAGACTCTTATACTGTAGACCAGGGGTTCCCAAACTTTTTTGGCTCAGGGCACCCCTATAAATATTTTTTTCATCCGAGGCACCCCTACATTATAATTTTCAATCCCAGCACTTTATATTTATAGCATATCGTCGTTGTCGGGTGGAAACCTTGTATGTCCAAAACCGTTCATTTTGTATTTATCATCTATAACATGTACTAAACTAGTGAAAACAGCCGATCTACAAGCACACAACGCCTCGCGATGTGTGCTTGTAGATCGGCTGTTTTCACTAGTTTTGTGCAACAGTCTTGTATGATGAAGCAGGGCTTTGCTTTACCAAAAGACGTACACATTTGAAACTTGGAGATACGAGGTTTCATGTGTCCAAATAAATTCCAAATATTATCAAATGATCTCGCGGCACCCCTGGACTGCCGTCACGGCACCCCAGGGTGCCCCGTCACCCACTTTGAAAACCCCTGCTGTAGACCGAGTCCTAGCAGTAGCAATGTTTGTTTGGCAACATGTCTTGATCAGGAATTGTAAACATGCTAAGCATGTGGTAGCAGACATTTACTTAGTATATGAACTAATATCTTAGTATATGAATTAATATCTATCCCTGTGAATCCACAGCAAGGAGAAGAACATTTCCCCACGTGGCAACATCGTTTTTTACATTGTGAATTGCAAACCCTCCTTTATAAATTCAACTTCTGTACTTTGAAGTTTGGCTCAGCAGGGAAGGGGATGTGCTTAAAATTGATAACAAACTGAGAAGAGGTTGTCTCACCTCTATTTTTGTGGTAGGAAAGCTCCCGGTTGGTTAACTTGAGCCACCTCTTCTTGAAGTTCTTCTTGCCAATGCGTTTTCTCCCCTGGGCTCGTTTATGCACCTCCCTATGGACAGACATAGTGTGGGGTGAGGAAAGCAATGTAGAGTAATACGTTGCACACATTCACAGCTGGAAACTGTCTATTGTTGATAAAGTTTACAATACAAGTGGCAATGAGTCTTCAATTAGAGCATATTGACCATATTCACTCAACAGCCGGGGATGCCACCATTTGAATATGGTCAATGGACTTCTCTTCACTTTGCACCCTAGTCTTTCCTCAGATCTTAGCCACTCACCCTTCCTTCAGAACAACAGAGTCCTCCACCCCATGGGACTCTTTGCTGACATTGGAGGTAATCTCGTCAAGAAACTGAAATAAAGAAGAGAGAAAAAGACGAGAGAAAAAAAAAGAAAATTTGACACTAAGAAAATGTAGATGGCAAAAAAAATGAGTACGCACTATCCAACGATTAAAAAGTTAATTGTTAAATAAAATACCTTTTTAACTTGTTCGATACACTTTTCTTCTTGGAATGATTTAAAGAAGTCATACATGTAGGTTTCTTTGAAACTAGACTGCAGAGAGAGAACACAATAAATTAATTCCATGGGGACAAATCTGTGGACAAACTGCATTATTGCGACCGTCAGGTAGCAGTTACTATCAAAACCTACACCGGCTGTCAGTCTGTCATATCACGTCACTTTTCCCCTACTCGTATCTCCGCCACCGTTGCCCCGATCCATGCCAAACTTTGCACACACACTCCTTGGCTGCGAAACCACAACCCCTCATTTCTCACATGGCCCTGTTCTAGCGCCATCATGAGGCCGATTCTTGCAAGACACATTTTTGGACACTGCTCCTACAGATTTTGCCTTAAAATCATGCAAAGTAGTACACAGTATCTCTAAAGTCATGTCATCAACATGGATCTGTCCCATTTCCCATATTCCTTCCTGATTGGCTACCATTGCCTTCTAAAGTTTGTGTATGCGACCTGACGGTCGCTTATCTCCCGATTTAGGGAGTCTTACTGTTTTTTTTTAGCAGCTGCATTCTCTTAAGCTCTTACCAGTTTATTTTTGGACAAACTGCCCCAGCTGCCCAGAGTCTGGATGGTCTTAGAGATGAGGGTGAGTGTGCGTGAAATCTCAGGATCCTAGAAAGAAGTTAAGGGAGCAATGTCAACCAAGAGCAGGTCGATGTTATGTGACTGAAACAAATGTAATGCTCATTTAGAAGTATACATTGGTTTGGTTTGTTATTATGATGTATGCATTCCATATTTTAGTTCAGTGTCAGTTGTTTAAGCTTGATTGATGACTTGTTGCATGCTATATGAATACACTTAATTTACTGCATATTCCTTTTTTTTCATGGTGGATTTGAGACTGGGAGCATTCACACTGAGATTTCTGATGTGAACAATAGATGTTTTCCACTGGATTTCAAAGCACCATGCCTGTTTGCCAGATCAGTAATATTGCTGCATAATGGTTTGACTAGTTAGACGTTTGCTTGTTTGCGTTGCAATGTCAGATTGAGATAAGCCAATAATTTACTTCATTAGAATTAAATAGCACCATAACAAACTGCTGCTCTACAACAGAACCTCTAAAACATTGATGCAGAGAAATATTTCATATGATTTCCTGCACTCACAGGATGATGAGGACGGAGCTGGAAGGAGTGCGGAGAGAGAACAGCCACAGCGAAGAACCGCAGGAATACAAAGCTGCTAACAGCCGAGTACTGCACGTGTGGATCAGCTTAGGAGAGGAGGAGAGTGAAAGATGAACATTGTGTATTGGATTCAAAAACATCATTTAGCGGACCAATTTTCCTCAGCAAAAGACCTCTTTTCATCAAATCAAAAACAGATATATCTCAATATTTTATTTAAAAATAGAACTATGGTAAATGTGTTCTACACAGTAATTTAGTTTTTTGTCCTCTTTCGTCTTTAAAAGGGGAGGACCACCCATGTTTAACATTGAACTTAAAGCACCTGCTGTTGATAATGGGTGGAGCTCCCCCTGGTGGATGTATGGTACTACAACATACAATACATACTGTAGGTTTAGGAGCTCGAATCTTCATTAACAATTTGTATTTATTAATTAATATGTTTATTTGATATGGACAGCGCATTAATAAACACACACATGCAATGTTGAGTAAATACACTGGATTTAGCAAGAATGCTTCCATCCATAGTACAAATGACTAGTAGGAAGTAATCATTCACATTTTAAAAGAAGCATTCGAGTTGATTTGATTATATTTAGAGTTTTACAATGCAGGTCATTCAGAGCATGACATGTTACAGTTAGATGGAATCCCTGCAATATCAGAAAAAAGGACACATGAACCAAGGACAGTCTAGCATTATGACAGCAGTATGTAAACAATGTTATGACACTATATATGTACTTTTAAGTAAATTAATCCAAGTCTGTATGTATTTACATACTTGAGGCAAAAAGTACTGTGCAGAGAGTGATAAATAGAGGTAAATAAATGACTCAAGCCCTTTGCACACAGGACAATTGCGTTTTTTTCTTTTTTTTTCGTTTGCTGCATGAATAAAACGCATTGGATTTGGTGTGCAATGCTGTGCGGAATCGGCGCTGTGGATCCCAAAAGGAGTCATAAAAGGAGTGATGAGTTTTTTACCGCATGCGTCAAGACGCACGTATCGAACTGGGTTCGATAGAGAGAAAAAAACGCACGGCCGCAGCCACTCGTCACACGGCCGTTTTATCTGTGCGGATAAACGCGCCTGTGTGCAAAGACCTTAAGTCAGATAGGAAGGTAAATATTACTGTTTGTAAAACTCACCTGGGAAACGTTTAGATGCCATGTGTCTCAGCGACCTGAAGATGTCACACATAAGAGGAGGACAGGATGCACTGGACTGGGTGATGGAGGAGAAGATCTTTTGGACATAACCCTGGAGGTTTTCCTGAAGTGAAGACCACACACATTTAGTATAACTCCTTTAGTGAAAACATTCTAGTGACCACCTCTTTATTCCCCATGGTACTGTTAAATGCCTTAGGATGAAAACTGTAACAGCTTCACACAAACACGGTGTAGCACCAGACACAGACGTTCAGCCCAACCGTCAAAGTAAGTCAATATGTTTAGTTCTAAACTGTTACAGACAGCCATATTATTATCATTATTTTATATTTTGTTAAAGTGTATATTTATGATGATGGGTTGGAATGTGCTTTTATTGTTTGAGACTTGTATTATATTATTATTATTTATTATAATACATGCACTGTAGTCACATGCTACACAAGTGCTACTATAATAGATACCAATAGTAACTAACACTTATCCAAATGTGTGTGTATTTTGTCTGTAGCTGGTAATATGTCAACTCATGAAGTCAGTATCGGGTAACCAGCGATTATTCAGATGTCCAATTAGTTCTAAAGATCATATTTGGCTTATAAAACACACAAACTGGCAAGTGGATTTTGGAACGGGCCACTGTGGGCTGTGGATGAGCAGACTCCTGCTCAGATTGTGCAAGATATCCAACATCCTACTGATACAATGCAAGATGATTTACCTTGTTGACTTCCACGTTATCTCCTTCCTTCAGTTTGATAGGGTCAATCTCACATGTTCTATTGTATTCACAGATCTACAAAAATATGAAATGGGAAAGAGTGAAAGCACATAATTTATTGGTAGGCCAAATCAGATGGCAGATTTATTTTTACACTTGAAATTAGAATGGATGAAAGGTTAAAAGAGTAAACAAGCCAGTGTTTTATTGGCTTGACATTTTTCTAGGGCAATAACAGGGTAATTTAATCAAAAGGATTACCATAGAAGTTGCACCATATGATGCGACATGCAGTCGTTCAAAATGCATGCCCTTTCTTAATACCTGGGTTGGAATTTTCAGTGCCAATACCTAATTTATTACAAGATTCAGTGCTTATACCTCATCTATTACAGGCTTCAGTGTAACAGTCAGGTAACTCTTCCCCACGATTTTCATCATGTCATCAATGCAGCGGGCTGCCAGTGAGTTGCCGCGAAATATGGTGTTGGCCTCCCTGAACAGACAAGGATATACAGATATGTGTCACAGGAACATACGTAGAGCGGAACATTGAAACAATTTTCCAAATGACTGTCATTTCTTTTATGCGCTTTTTAGTTACTTGGGCTATGGATTCAGTTAGGATTGACAAATTACTTTAGGTAAAAATAATATGACACATATTGCAATCAGGGCTTTAGGAAGGACCTCCCGCCCCTCCAGTGCCAATAAAAGTAGGACTGGGGAGCTGTAATTACATTTTAGGACAAATTGTGGATGCTAGTTAAAAATAAAAATAAAGGCACCGGTGGACTCCTGATGGACAGTCTAAAGGGGGTTCCACACTAGGCGCGGTTGCCGTCGGGGCTGCCGCTAGGATCAGCGGTGGCCGCACCGCGGTGAGACACAAACACACTCGCTCAGTGAGTAAACACCGCACGGTATTTCACAAAGATGAACACAATCCATTTCTCACCGCCCGCGTACGCATGCACAAACGAGCACGCTCGCGGTGGATTTCACGGGGGCCGCGCCCGCTCGCCTCGCCGCCACAAAACTTTGCTGCGTGGCCGAAAAAAGAAAAAAAGCCGCCCGCCTCTCATTGAAAATGAATTGCTAGGAGGCGGTGACCGCCCGTAGTGTGTAACCCCCTTAAAATGAATTGCTAGGAGGCGGTGACCGCCCGTAGTGTGTAACCCCCTTAAGAAGGTGCATAGCTTGTGTGTGATAGAGAGAGCCTGAGTGCTTCAGATTTATATGGTTGTGTGGTCAAAAGAGAGAGTCCGAGAAGGTGCGTAGGTTGCGTGTGGTCGAGACAGACTTGAGGCAAAGACACTGTATGTACAGGCCATTTGTCAGTGAATACATACTACTGTGGTTTGAGCAGTGTGGTTTCAGCCCAAGGTTTCACCTTATCACCTGCAGTTCATAGCCTAAATCCCCCCCCCCCCCCCCCTAGCTACGGAATGTAGAACTGTACACATTATCAGACAATCAGATAGCAAGATTGTGTGATTATACCAACTTATTTTATAATGATCTTCTAATTGCTTTTATGAGGTTTTATTTATGTTAAAGGTTACGCTATGTTTTTAAACTAATGATCATGTAGAAAGACTGCTTGTACTTCGGGATGTTTCAGGAGGACGGTGAAGAAAGGTTAGAGGGCTGATTGAAAGACAAATATACTTGCATGTTTTGTGTATATACAGGTATGTGCATGTGAACGTGCCACTGGAGACTTGGTGTGTATGTGTGCCCATAACACCATGTACACTACATGCACATGCGTGTTTTAACTCACTGCGTGTTCTCCAGCTCCAGGGCGGCAACAGCAGAGACAAAGGGCACAAGACGGTTGTGGTGGAGCAGCAATCTGACCACAGGCAGCACAGCCTCGTACCGCTCCCTACAGATGTCCCCCAAGATGTGTGCTGCTGACGCCGAAATGGGCTTATGACACAGCGAGAGAGTGAGAGTGAGTGAGAGAGGACCAAAAGGAAAGAAAGTTGTTAGATTGTGAACAAATGTGAAATGTAGAGAAGAATGAGTAACTGCCCAAGGGAAATACCAAAACTAATTCTCACCATAATATGAATATTCCAAAACAGCTTCATTATACCATTTTATTTTTCTACAGGTTTCTGGGCCTATAATTGTTATTAATTGCCGTTTTATGTTGCGGTCTTGTTACTCTTACTCACACTGATTGTAATGCTTCTGTTTTAAACATTTTAAAGTACTTTGTGTCATTGTTAAGAAAGGTGTTATTAGTATAATTATTATATTAATAATACTAATATAATGATGGTGTAGCTACCTGTTGCAAGCTTGTTACCTTGACATCTGGAGACTTGAGCAGCAGGTTGCAAAGTGGAGTGTAGCAGGCAGATGGCAGCACTGTGTCCTCCGTATAGGTCACATTGAGACGCAGGGACCCCAGATCATCTGATTTGGACTTGTTCCCATTCCCTTTGGGCTGGAGGAGATACCTATGGTTTACAAGAAGACAAAACAATGAGTCGGTGCACTGTAGTGAGAAATGACATATAGGACCTTAGTCTGAAACCACCAAGGCACACGGATGAAGGTTGTCCTCTGATGTAACTAAATCAAACTGAAGCGCTATCTAAACCAAACTGAAGTGATCTGATATACTTTAACAAATCCAAAGTGAACGATCAATCGTGATACTGTCCCAATATGAAGGATTGTACTTCAAGTATTTGCATTGGTTATATGCAATGCAGTTATTTAAAAAATCTCCAAATTGTTTCCTACACTATATTGTCACCGGCAGTCACCAGACATATCAGTAGATCTCCAATTGTCTGACTAAGCAAGACTTATGATGGCTATTGTTCTAGTGAGAGAATGGGTGGCAATGAACAAAAACAAATGTGGGCCAGAGTAAAAGGAGCATGAACCCAGTGTTTGTTCGTCTTGCAACCAGGACGTTTAGATGTGATCTGTGGAGCACAAAAATTATTAAATGAGAAAATGCAAAGGGAGCGGAATTTCCACAGGGAATGTAGAGTACATTAGTTTACAACATTGTTTGATGGGGAGTTGGAACTCAACTCTGCAGTGCTTCAAGAGCTCCAAAGAGGCTGTTCCATCTGCAATCGTGGTGCACATTGTGTGTCAATAGATAGCAAGAACTGATCTAATGAAGCTGTGTGTCCCGTGCAGTCCATGTTCCTGTGATGCTCTCCAACCTCAACAGACAGGACATGAGGTGCTGTCGCTATGCAAACTGCTGCCCACACAGATACCTCACAGACCTCATTTTGCAATATCTCATATCATCTCAACTGCCTGGATGGACTGACAGATGGAATAGGACGAACGCATATGCACACAGGCGTGCATGCGCACATGCAGTTTACATAACACCAGCAGGACACAGTGATCAAAGCAGTCAGGACACAAAATGAAGCAACAGGCAAGAAAATATTTAGAGTTAACAGTAACACATTCCTACCACTATAAATATACTGGGTAAATAAGATCAAATATGATGGCAGTGAACTTTTGCTGCCAATGAGGGCATGTGAAAACACCCAAAAAACAAAACTCACGGAAAGTTATGCTAATTATAATTATTTCTTTTGCAGGAAAAAATCCGGAACTGCAATGAAAACATGCCTTAACTTTAGCCTATTTTGTGCAGATCTTGGCATGTTTTATGAACAACTGAACACGTGAAGTTGCCATTTCGCCAACTATTATATAGGCCTATGTCCGTTCTCTCACTCTGCTGTAATTTGAGACACTGGTGCAGCCTACTGGCGATCTTTATTTATTTTTTTCTCTCTCTGGCTTTTCGGGCTTTCGGGTCCTAAATTATGATTATTGATAGGGTCGGGCTGGGCTTCGGGCCGGCCCACTAGGGCCCAGTTAGGGCCGGGCCTTAATTTTCAGGCCCGTTGAGAACTCTAATGCTTTGATCATGAGATAAATTATAAATATAAACCAATGCTATAATTCAATATGATAATTTAACAGAAAACACACAAGCCAACACAAAAGGGGAGACAGAGAGTAACAGACTAGAGAGGTTCTTTTAAAATGGTCCTTACCAGGCCTTGTGGATGTGGTCATTTCGCAAGATCTTCACAGATACCCGTGTCTCTCCGAGAAACACGTCCTGAGCCAGATTACCATTGTTCCATAAATCAACTCTGCAGAATGTGTGGAAAAGGTGAATTTAGTACATCAAATTGCAGTAACATTGTTTCAGACCATATCTGCTGGAATGTAATTTTGTAGCTCTGTACAGCATGACCAAACCGTTTATCAATGCACACACATAAAATCAAAAACTAAAACACAAATAAAAAAGTCAAGACTCCTGAGTTAATCGCCCTTACCTGCTTTAGATATAAAAGCAAATACACTGCAAACCTCGTGCAATGAAACCAACTCAAATCAAACCTCAAAACCATGCATGGGAGTTTACCTTTAACCCTGTCTAGCCTTACCCAGTAAGCTATGAGTCCACCTTGAGGGGAGATCTAAGAGACAAGCCTCACAAATCCTTAACCAAAACAAAACAAAACAACGCTCTCTATGAGTTAAGGCAGAACATGTGACATTCACCATTTGAACTTTAAACTCTTTGACAAACTGTCAAGCGTCAACTGTCAAGCCAGCCAGGGAAAGAGATGGTTGAAGAAGGACAAATAATAAAGGTATGGGTGTGAAAATTAGGAGTTTTATATTGGTGGATAACATACTTGATCTCTAGTTTCTCAATGTCCTCCTCTTCAACTTGAAAATGGGACTTTTTTGAGTAGCTGCTGGACCGTGTCACCTTCGGATGGAGAACATGTTGAACATAAGTTTAATTTTAATCGATTCTATCAACCGAGTCCATTTCAGTTAAATATGTACTACTATTCAGACACCACACAAAGAAACAGGTAAAATGTACCTCAAAGAAGAAGGTTTCCTCAAAAAGCGGGTTGCTGGTTTTCTTCTTTACTTTTGTTTTCTTCTGGTCTGACCTGGGAAACGAGATGGAAGACTGATTTATTTACCGTTGAGCAAAAAAACAATTGTGTGTGTACCGTCCCTTTCCCATATCGAATACATAACTGTCAAAGGACATTGGCCTCCTTCATGGAGAAGTTCTGTATGGTGTCTGTTCCAACATTAGATGAGTGGTTAGGGTAATGCTACAGTAATGCTCACGCTTGGGCATTTGGGGATGATAAAAAAAAATCCTCCTTGGGACACAGATGTTTATTTTATTTTATGTTTTACACTTGGAAAATGTCACCTGGGTTGAATTCATATCACTGGTGATGTGCAATGACCCACCATAAAAGAAGCGATCTGACAATAATAGTCGTGAACAATTCCAATGTCTCAGAGTGCGCATCCTAGGACTTGCAGTTCTATACCTTAAAGGAGCTATAGTCAACTTTTTCATTGTAGGGCCGACACTTTGTTTACATCCTAGTCTATAGACTAGAATGTAAACAAAGTGTCGGTCTGACAATGGCCAAAATTATTATTTTATCATTATTTTACGCTTTTTGTGGTCATTTTTGAGTAGAAACACATATGAAGCTTATTTTTTTATAAAATATTTTCAAAACATTATTTTTATTTTAGCATCTGTTTTTCAAGAAAAAGTTGACTATAGCTCCTTTAACATAAACGTATATACCATTGTGTTGTTCGTCAAAATGAACAGATCTACAAGCTATTAACACACCGCGATGCAACGCGTTGTCAGCTTGTAGATCTGTTATTTTTGCATGCAGGTCCCTCCCCCTTTTAGCTGGCTCCTGTAGGCAACACAGCGGCAGTAGCAATCAATGGACTGATTTATTCCCTATAGAATTCTCTGGAACGGTTTTGGATATATCAAAACCGACAGGATGCAAACAAAGTTTATTTGCAAAGTTTGCAACAACAATGTTGGTACATCACTCGACGTTACATTAAACGAAACGGGGTCTCTCTCAACAGTATATGTATGTATTTATGCATGTATGTGTACGTATGACGTATCCATCTACATGTGTACCTGTCTGTAACAGTATCTGTCTGTCAGTGAATTTGGGTGCTCAAATCAAATCTAAAAGCGCTCAAATTTCTCTACATATCCACCTTCATATACTGTAGATGTCTTTTCCTTCTTTACATAACTGACAGAAGGATGCAAGATTTAATTTAAGGACTGGAGATCAAGTTTTCACACTCTTGTTTGGTCAATAACCGAAACAAGTTTTACTTATCCCCATTTATCTCTTCATTTTTATGAAATTGTCCTGCAGTCTCCTTTTAGTATTGTTAACAATTTAGGCCACCTGCCCCTTGCAGGTAGCAAGGGACACTACCAAACTGAAATTCAAAATCAGATCAATTAAATCTTAATTCTGGTTTCATAATCAGAATGGGTCTCTTGACGTCCTGGTCCCATAAACAAGTAGAATCAGTTCACTTTGTTTTCAAGAAGGTTACCTGGCAGGTCCAACGAGTGATACGGTGGCGTAGGGGTCACAGTTCTGCCCACTTATCAAAGGCAAACCCTGACATTCAATTATCCTGTGAGGTGGGGGAGACAGGGAAAGGATGAAATATTTATATAATTAATAGATAAAACACTCACTTTTTCTCACTTATGTTCTTTACTGCCGTCTTAAATGGATTGTAATGGGACCTTCTAATACAAAAATATCCCAACCAAAAGTTGGGTTTGGGAACAACTAGGGAAGAACAGACTCTTGCAACCGTTGCTTTCAGTTTGTGTCTTCCAACCGGCTGTTCCTTCTCCAACAGGGAGCTCGCTCAGTGTTTCAGGTAACAACAAACAACCATTGTAGGCACCTTGAACAGGATATGGCTGATTAAAGTGAAACCACCAGAGAATCATAACAAGCCCATCCTCTCACTTAGTGAGGTCAGAGACAAGGAATAGCGAAATGGCAGGATGTTTGTGTATCATTTGCCTGGGTGTCATGACGATATCATTCTCTGTAGAGCACTCTCTCTCTCTCACACACTCTCCTGTCCTCCTCATACAGTGAACTGGGCATTAAGAAGCACATTTTGTGCATTTCACAAAGTAGAAGCCTTAGAATTAGTCAGCACTGCCATGTGTGGCTATGCCGATGTAAAAGACTGTTGAGTGTATCACTCAATAAAAAATAAATAAAAACAATACTCATCATCAAACTGGTTTAATTAACACTTTCCCAGCCTGGCCAGAATGGCTTGTCTGTGGACTAGCCGGACATTTCTATTATTGTATTATGATCTGAGACATAATATTATGATTATAAGCATCAGCGCGCCCCCCGTCCTTCTAGAATGGCACCGTTCTTTTTTTTCTTTCGGTCCCCCGTCGTAAACTCACCACAATTGTCTTCATCTGCATTGGCATATAGTGGGGATTTTGGCCGAGTCGTCTTCCCCCCCGTGCGCTTCGCGTGCACATCGAGGTAAGCGAATGTAATCCACTCCGTATGAAGTGCCCATGTCAACTTTTATCTGATCAAAAACATCACGGACAGATGCTATGCTAACGCCTCCTCCTACAATGAAAGTGAACGGGATTTTGGCTATAGAGAACGAAAAGCTACCAGAAGCACTTCCGGTTCAAAGTGTTTAGAAAATGATCCTTTTAGATCAGTCGAAGAAGAGACGGAGGACAGCTGCCGATCGTTTTTTCTTTTTTTTGATAATTATCATTTATTCCGGTTTTAATGACCTAATACGGAAAATTCCGGTCGGCTAATTTGAGTACAGAAGAAGTACGGTTTAATCCGGTTTTAATATTAAGTGGCTCCACGTGGCTGAGAAAGAGTTAAGTTAAGGAGTCTCACAAATCAGATCAAAGAAACACTGTCATGTCTGTGCATTAATACTGTACGCACAAATGGAAAAAGCGGAGGACGTGCAGGTGACAGTTGAAGTGAGAGATACAGTGACAGTGAATGCAGCAGTAAACCACAGTGGTGGCTAAGTGAAGAGCACTAGCTTCCTGTTGAGATGCCATCACTTCCTCCTCATTACCCTGCTCTCCAAGTATGAATGGAGATGCAAAATAACTGAATAAAATGTAACTGACATTATCTCAATGACACACACTTCCTAATCTTGCAGTACAATGAATTGTACACCTGCGTTGCAATCCACATGCATGCACATAGCCTAAAAGAAGCAGTACCAGTGGGACAGTATACAGTAGTCTTCAAAAGGTTTGAGAACCCCTGAATGATCTTCTCTCTCCCTTTGTGACTGCTGACAATCTCCTAGTATAGGACAGGCACTATTGTTCACTCTATATCTGTCATAGAGTTTGGCTTTGTTTTTAGTATGCTGCAGGCATTAGGGTCTTGCACTTAAAATGTTGTAGACATAAACAGCAATTTTGTGTTTCCCCATCTATGGGGGTCACACCGTTTACAATACAACCACACCTCTGCCATTTGTCATATCAAAGCCCGTTTCTGTTTGGGTCTCCGGTACTTCCTCTGTATTATGTTTTTATTCGGACCATAAAAAAGAGGGAGAGGGAAAAACCTGTTGTCAAGCACAACCAAATGGTCACGCTCTTGACCAAGCATGCAGACCCAGTGCTATGCAACCCACACACAGGGTAGACAGGATATTGAGAGTGTATGCAACAGAGGTAGTAATCCTGTGTGGCAAAGTAAAACATCCTGGCTAATTCCAGTGGGAGATGGAGAAGGATCTAACCATGATAACGTCTCTGTGTGCAAATCCTGTGAGGCCTACCAGTTGTCTCCTTTTTGACAGTATGAGATCTAAATCGACTTGAAGACGCATCAAGCTGTCACTGCGACCCTCCCAGAGGGGCTCGGATCAAAGGTTGGGAAATAATGTTTATATCATGTCACTGCAATATCAAGGCTTAAAATAAAACTAATATTGCAAGCCTTTTAATACAATAACCCTTATAAGTAATTAGCAAAGGAACCACAAAATATGCAACCACAAAACTACATACTCACCGGACTACTAGCTGTTGACACACTGAGCCACTCTCTGTGATGACTTCATTCAGCTTCATCTCCAGATGTACCTTACCCTGTCAGACACGGGGAGAACGACAGCTCAGGTGAGTTCAATTCACCCCATAGGTAGTCAGAATGTAGACTATTTAATGGTCAAAGGGGCATTTAAATTAGTCACATATCCATCCTAGATCCACACACAGTCCTGTAAATATGCATTTCAAAATTGTGTAAATTGTCTAATTGTCTTATGTCTAATCATAACGGCACAGATTACCACAGATCTTACAGGAAGATAATTTCCAGTAGGGATACACTCTTTTTATGTCAATGCAATGCAGCTGTAATGTTAACCATTCACATTTGTAATTTTCCATAGTCAACTTGCACAGTAAGTGGTTGAGGAATTGGGGTGCTAAGAATGATATCCTACGTTGTATCTAGGATAAGAAGTAGACAACAAACTTGGCATCCATCCATCCATCCATCCATGGTCCGGCCACAATAATCCATTGCAGAACTACAATTTGATAATATGTAGATAGACCAGCTTGCTTTCACAAGCTAGGAAAAGAAATGCTAGCCACCTTCACCAGTACAGTTGCCCTGTGCATTAGGCTTTATTCAGTTTCACACCCGTTTACACATAATGTAGCAACAGAAAGGTCAAGGACCTCCAACGTAAACAAGACCGTAAAGGGCTTATTTGGGGTGTTCCTTTTAGGCAGGGTGTTTAACTGTACTTGTACTGTACTACATTTTGGTCTAATAAAATATTCAAACAATCAAACAAAGCATTTGTGTATATATTCTATCATAACTATTCTACAACTACAGGTAATGTATCAAAATGTATTTTCTTTTTTTATAATTTGAATCCCAGAGTGTTTTTTTGCCAATTATTTTTTACCCCTTTTTCGCCCCAATTTAGTCGTTATACCAATTCCTCCCCACACACATTTCTGTTGTCACTGCTGTTGTATCCTACTGACTCACCTGCCAACCAATTGTGTTCACACAGACGCCCGACATAGCCGGTTGCACCACAGGGGATTCGAATCCACAACCTTCCGTGGTGGTGGGCAGGTACTTTACCACTGCGCCACCCGAGTGCCCATCAAAACGTAGTTTTACAGAACTATTCAATGGCCTGAAATCATTAGCCCATTGACTATGACTCGCGTTATACCTTTTCCAAAGCATACCACAGGTTTGTTTTTGAGAAAGCGACTGGATTCCATTCATTTCAGTACAAGATGAAAATCTACTTGCAGAGACTTGAAACTTGCACTAAATACAATAAAACGCTAAACACAAAATATCATTGCACATGTTGTGTCAAAGTATTGATGCATTTTAAATGCATTTTAAAGCATGGGTCAATTTCAAAGGTTTTGCCAAAAATAGTCCCTGGAGAAAGGGACTATTTTTTTTTTTCCATGACTGAACCATAATAATGTTTAGCCAACACAGACTCAATTACTCAGGTAAGTGTTGTAATGTTTTTATAACTTTGGAGAATACAAACACAAAAATGGCCAGGGAGTCATTAAGACCCTGAGATTCTTCTTGGCGTGGCTCTACCTCAGAATGCTCTTGGCGGTTCAGGTTAAGGGAGGTAACATTGTGCAATATGAGCCAAAGCAGCTGTCATGTTTGTGAACACCAAGTCTTTATCAGGTCGGATGTGGTGAAGCCTGCCTGCCTCATCTTCGGAAGTGAGACAGAAGAGTGTGGGAGAGAGCGAGAGGGAGAGATACACTAAACAAAAACACCCCCACACACTCTGCCTCAGCAATTCAGCAACATTAAGTTAGGCAGAGACAGAAGGCAGTTGTTCCATATGAAATACAGGCCCTTCGTCAACGATTACCATGGCCGGATCACAGCACACATAGGATTAAATCCTGAGTAAACCAGGGAAGATGTAATTTAAAATTGTATACATTATGTTTTTGCACATCTACAGGGTTATTTCAAATGTGCACATTTTACAGTATTACTGTATTATAACATTCACCTACTAGTATTACAGTATACTGTGTTTTATTTATGTCAGACATTGTAAGCAGAGTCTGGCATTTCTTGTATGAGCAAATATAACATCTTGTATCTAGAATCTATTGTCCTTCTCCACTAGCTCAAAATGATGGAGTAACATCCATAACCAACTTGACTTTTCATTGACTAATCGTGTACCCCACATCACTGCATCCTCTCGCTTCCTCACACATCAGCTCTTACACTACCGTATTTAGTTAAGCTGTGTATTTTTCATTCAAAACATGTATTTTTCATTCATCACAATCACATCGCTGATGTAATTCTTTATATTAAAGTATCTACTTTTGAGTGAATCAGCCTAGCAACAAGCCCAGCATAGTCTGGTGTGGGCCAATGACAGCGAGGCAGCATGTTGGCTACAATAGCTCAGCAGTCAGTGGCAATGTGTTGCAACTTCATTCACCTTGTTGGACCACAAGAGTCCATCCATCTACATACTAAAGACTTGCACATTGGGCGTCACCAAGTCCCCACTGAGCATGTCCTGGGTAGTTGGCCTGTTCGTGTTCCCCACAGGTTATTTGTGGTCCACAGCCCAAAACAAATAGCCACCTTTTCCTCACACGCCTAAAAGACACAACTTCCAGCAGCATGTAACCAAGTGTCATCTATAATTGTTGCGACCGAAGGTTGCAGTATACTATGATAAATGTCGCAGCTTGTCCGTCTGTCCGTCAGTCAGTACACATTTTTACAGTCTACGGTTCTATGGGTTTGTGTATGGTTCTATGGGTTTGTGTATGGTTCTATGGGTTTGTCGCTCTGACTTCATGCTCTGTCACTGACAGAATGGGTTTTGTGCTCTGACATCACGCTCTGGCTTGATGCCCCTTTTATGCCCATATAGTCGACAATGTGATGTCAGAACATGCCCATATATGGCATTCCCAGATCACACTTGCAAATTAATTACGTCCTTTTCCGTTTTATGCCCATATATGGAGATCCCTGTCCAGATGTCATCAATATCAAGGGCATATCTGGGAATGCCCATATTTGGTAATGCCCATATATGGGCATGTTCTGACATCACATTGTTGACTATCATGCAGGGATCTCCATATATGGGTAACTGGTCCGATATACGTATATCACTAGCCAGATGGCCAAGAATTGGATTACTCGTATTTCATACTCTACTCATGTTAAACAAACATGTAACGACACACAAAGATTTCACTAGCCCTGCATCTATAGGGACATCTTGTGAACATGTAGATCAGCCATTTGCTGTATTTTTGGGAAAATAAATAAATTTGTTTAAACCGATTTTATTAACTGTTGCAGTCGCACCCCTACTCTCTTACATGACATTTTCCACCTCACCTCCCCCATTCTCCATAACACACACCTGAAACCTGTATGAACCCACTGTCAAAGACCATGCCCCAAATTGTATTGTGTTTGATGTCATTTTCATCATTGATTAGTCCCCTTTACAACAACGCACAGCTTGTAAGCATTGGCCATTCGTGGAATGAGCAACACAGCCAAACGTGTGGATAGTGCCAAAATGGCCTACAATACTGTTCTGTTGGTATTCACCTTTGTTCCTTGGTGCATTGAATGATTGCACTCTCCCACGGTATTAACTCATTTGCTGCCAAAAACGAGGAACCCGAGAATTTCGCGATGTACCTCCCTGCCATGCCCGAGGAACCCGAGAATTTTGAAAAAAAAAAAAAAAAAAAAATTCAAAAAAAATTTTTTTCAAAAAAATTTTTTTGACCCCAAAAACGATAGTAGGCATGATAGCGATCGCGAAATCGCATGTTTAACCCCCATAGCAACCCCATCTTTCAAGCATGGCAGCCATTTTTGTTTACATTATAGGAAAACATAGTGGCTGTTAACTCATGAATGCCTGAACGGATTTCCATTCTGATTTTTTTGTTTGAAAGCTGTGAGCAATGTGGACACACGTGGTGCATGATCTAGGCATGGGTGTGCATTATCCGTGCACTACTGATTACATGGAAGTCTATGGAGACTCATGGCAGGATTGGAGTACGAAGGTATTGTTAAATGGCAGCAAGTGAGTTAAGGGAAAGAAAAAACAACACATATTGGCCATGTTTACACTTTGTTCATTTCAAACTTTGTCAGGGAAGCCCAAAACAAGAGTGAATGCCAGCAGAACAGTATTGCAGGCCATTTTGGCACATTTCTGGGGGGTGCGATGCTAAGCACACGTTTTAGCTGTGCTGCTCATTCCACGAATGCCCGATGCTTACAAGCTGTACCTCGTAGTACAGGTGTTCAACGATAAAAATGATAGAAAACGATACCAATTGGTATTATTAAAGGGGAGAGATACAGTAATGGACCCAAGTTAAGTGTTCTAACTTTTTGTGTGTAGTTTATATTCAGACGGCTAACAATCCTATAATCCTATAATATCCGTTTCCATTCCAACCCGTAGTGTATTTGTTACAGCTTATATTTCATATAATGATAGGGTTTGAATTCTGCCGAGAAGAAAGTGCTCTCATTTTATGTTTAGTCTATTACAGTGTTCAAATAAGTAACTTGACCAAAATTGACCATTGACTTTTGAATACTGAAATTACATTCAGCCATGGCAGACAAAGAATACATATTAGCACTAGCAGATAAGAATCTCCCCTCACAGTGATTTTGAACATATCCCTTATAAGGCCATGGATGAGGATCGCTGCTGGCGGGTGGGCTGCATGCTGCTCCCATCTTTTTTGGTAGCAATGACGTGCTGACCAAGCTGCTGGCAACGATAAGAGCTTGTGCACTATTTTCTTTTCAAGAAAAGGAAAACAACATTTTCTTGCTTAGAATGCTAATGCCATGAGTACATCATGTAGTAGGCAATGCACAGAGGAAATGTATTGGACAAAAAAGTAACACATTTCCTTATAAATATAGTGGAATAAGCATGAAGGAAGAAACTAATAAAACTTACAAGGAAAGTTTAGATCCTCTAAAAACAAAATAGTACAAGATCTGAGGGGTACACACACACACACACACACACACACACACACACACACACACACACACACACACACACACACACACACACACACACACACACACACACACACACACACACACACACACACACACACACACACACACACACACACACACACACACAGAGTCTGAGAAGAACTGATTAATATTGATGATCAATATAAGGCTTTTACGGCAGCAACTATCGGTTATTTTCTTACTAGTGATTCCATCTGTCTTTTTGATCAATCGAATAATTTAGACACAATTATTTAAGATTTGATATATCAACAAACGGGCTGGGAACGGGCTGATGAATGTTTGGATGACAGTGGCAGCAAAACTCAATGAAGTACTATGGTGCATCTGCAACAAAGTGCTGAACGTATTGTATATAAGCATCATTTTGAAGCAATGGGAGAATTCAGCAGGGATGGCATATTAGACATGAATCACCTTTTGTTAAAAGTATTTTCCCCATATCAAAATGTCACTTGATGTAGACATTAATGGTGACCTAACCACAACATGTGTGTGCAAAAAGTATGATGATGTTGATCGCCAAAGGAAAAGATCGACAAGTTTATGAATCAAATTATGCTCCTGGAAAGAGTTGCACGAGCGTTCTAGTATCAAATCTGATCAAAATGTGAAGCCTATTACATCCTCAAACATTGTGACAGTTCTATGTCAAAGGAACTTAAAGCCACACGTTTATGGTATCAATATAAAATGGAAGGAGTCACCACTAGCTCTCAATTCTTCCTGTATAACACCATTAGGTCAAATCCATACTCACAATTTGCGTCACCCATAACTAATGTCTGTGAATCAGTTAATGTCTTAGCCAGTGAGGAAGAGAAAGGTCAGTGAGGAAGAGAACGCTTCTTTCCATATTTATGGCTGGACTACAACAGCGGGGCCAGCCCTATAAACGGGAAGGTCCCTGACTGACTGAGTCACTGACTGATGAAGTTACACCATTGGTTGGATCACTGAGTGTTTGAGTTTCCCCACAGGTCGTTTTCAAAATGAATCCCCAAGAATAGTTTCCTATTAAGTCATCAGGAACCATTTACATCGGTTCCACTGTCTTCAATTACATGCGCAAGGGCATATGGGTGACCAAATACTCTCTGATTCCGGGGTACGTCGCCCCATGACCATGACCTGGCTGCCATGTTTGAAAGATGGGGTTGTATGGGGGGTCAAACATTTTTTTTTTCTTTTTTGCAAAAATGGCCCAAAATCGGGAAACTCGGGCATGGTGGCGTTAGAGTACGAGAATAACTCGGGAACGGGCAGCAAATGATTTAAGAAGAAAGCTCCTTTCTTTGCATTCAATACCTGAACTTCTGAGTTGGGATCCACTGGTTGTAGGCTAAACCAATGTTCCTTCCCACTGTATTTGCACAGGTCCTCCTTCCGGATGGACACTTTTCCTGAAAAAACAAACAAAAACATGAGCACACCCTAAGCCTCAACAGAACAGAATGTGTGTGAGTGAGTGTGTGTGTGTGTGTGTAACTGACTTACCAACAGGCAAGCGTTGGAAAACGCTCTTGGCATAAATGTTGAATGATAAACACTGAAATGGTCGTGGGATCTCAAAGTAGAAGTCCTCGCCATAGAATGGGCTGCAAGACAAGAAATAAATTACAGTAATGCATTTGGTAGAATTTTGCCATGTCAAAAGGCATACAGACATACACAAAGTCAAATTCCAATATAGCTGCAAGCAGCGATAAAGTGGCCAAGCTAGGAAAAAGTAGGAAAGCAAAAACAGCAAGGGAAAAAAGCAGGAAAAGCAAGAAAAGTGGGAAAAGAAATCAAAGAAAAACTAGAAGCAGTGTTCTTCTGAGAACAGGTCAGGTAGTTTTTTTTTTTTGCCTCCTGGTGGCGCTATAATAGGCCAATGTGAAAAGGGCACCATGTGTGTTCTTGGGACTTTCACAGCAATCGGACTCTGCATATGTGATTTGAGGCATTTTGTTCCAAAAATTTGTTTTGCAAAAGTTGACCCACATGTGGCGCTAGTGGGTTGACCTAGTGGGAATGGCAATGGCAGTGTTCATGATTTGAGACGTTTTTGGCCACTTTATCGCTGCTTGCAGCTATATTTATTATTATTATTTATTTTGTGTGCACTTCATAGGCATGTTAGATAAAGGTCCTTAGCTTGCGTGTAGAACATTTCATGCACATTCCTCAAAAATCCCAGGATAAAACGGGTTTAAGCGTTTTAAAAACTCCTCAAAATGGCGGACAATCTAAGGGCGGAGCTTACTTGAAAAATACACAGATGTCTTCCTATTGAGTCAAGGCACGCATGTAAGCAAGTTGCATGTCTTCAAGCCAAACGAGGCATGACTTATGCCCATTTAAAGTTTACATTTTTAAACACTTTGTAATGCGCCGCCCTTTGGCAAATTGGAATAAGATTGGTTTCAGTAATATTTGAACAAACCCTCTTCATCTTTGCCAAATGTCATGAACATGTGATTTTGCATGTATGTTTTAGAGGCAGAAGAATAATTTGCATAAAACTATAATATTCATTGAATTATTAAAAACTAATATTTCAATTTAATAAAATCTAAAGTTCAAGTAAAATAAGTTTTGTGTATGTGACGTGAAAATCCCAGGAGGAGATAGATTTTAACCGTTTTTCATATTCAAAATGGTGGGAGATCTAAAGGTCAGAGGACAAAGGTCAGAGTGGCAAAGTTGTTCGGCATGAGGAGACGTATATGTGTATACGGGTTTCATGGCTGTATGTCAAATATAGCTATACCTGTTCAAAGTTTACACTTTCAAAGGCTTCCTACAGCGCCACCCGTTGCGAGCTTCATGTTTTTTCGCCTTTTGGCATAGTCCTCTACCATATTGCCGAGTTTCGTAAAAAGCGACTGCACGGTCAAGCCAGGACAGAAAAAGTGGCGGAAGAATAAGAAAAACACCAATATCAATAGTGGCGTACAAGCCCCTTACAGGGCTTGGCCACTAATTAGTCAAACACAAATGTTTTGAAAAATGTTCTGAAAAAAGCAAGCCTTTCATCAGATAGTAATAGAAATAAAGCCATGTAAATAAATGTTTGAAAAGATGAACAATACAGGCTCTCATCAACCAACTACCATTACGTAGGTTCAAATCGGCCCCAGGTCCTTTTAATCCCATTTCTCTTTCATCATTGATTCTCCTACGTAAAGTGCAACTGTCAATTGGACAGAAATAGAAGTTTAAAATGTATTAAATTGGCCAACTCATGGCTTCTTAGCACATCTTAAAATAGGACTTGTTGTTAAATAAGCCTTCATTCTATCATAAAACAGGCCGATAAATATTGCATAGACTTGTAAGCATATCGCTGGTCCGCATATGTCTGGCTGCCCTGTAGGAGCTGGCAATGAGACAGAGGGCCAAAGCATCTGTGCCATTCAGTCATGCCAAGATAACTACCTCACTCGTGACCAAGATAAAACTAAGATTTGGACAGCCGGATCCAACATAACTAATAGTAGGTTAAGCATGGGCTACAGATGGATCCTTTTCCCTATTAGATTTTCAAGAACGCTAAAGTGGATTAACTATTTATACGTATATAGTAGTGATGTGTCGTTCATGAGTGATTCGTTCATAAGAATCGAATCTTTAGCAAGACTCGTTAACGATTCATTCAAATCCTTGAAATGTGGAAGCCTTTGAAAGTGTAAACTTTGAACAGGTATAGCTCGGCATGGCGACTCGCTCGCTGCCGCTCGCTTGGCGGCGTTTCCACCACGCTCCATAACTAGGAAACGCAGAGGCTTATGCAAGGCCAAGGCAGCCGCGTCTGTTACCGGAAGCCTCCGACGGGTCCCGTAGCAAAAATGTTCCCGCACACAAATGAATTAAATATAACATTATTTATTATATGTGAAATGACGTATGAATCCATTTCAGGCCACTTTGAACTGAAGGGAGGCAGCTTTCCTCCTAGCTAGCCAGTGTAGCTGCTAATGTTGTTGTTAGCTAGCTTGTGAACATAAGCTTAGTGGCCGGTTTTCCCAGGGGACCTCGACCCCGTCAAATGTTTTTCCCCACACACAAATTAAATAATCATACTCAACATATAAGATTAATTATTTTATTCTGAATGACGTTTCAATCCCTTTTCGGACATGGAAGCAGGCTAGCAGCATTCCTGCTAGCGTTGCTCCCTCTGGCTGCTTTGTTTGTTGTTGTCACTCAGGTGGTCACGTCAAAGCCAGGTGTGGATCAAAGCCAAAAACGAGCACACCTTTTTCAGTCTTACAACCATTGCAATCGTACTGTGATATATACACACATACACACACACACTGTATGCAGTAAACTTTCTATTCGCAAACCATAGTTGGTGCTGAGAAACAATCTTTTGCAAGATCAAATTAATGATTCATACGCATCTTATTCTATATAATTAAAAATAAACTTGTCCAGAGAACAGACATTGGCCCGAACAATAGAACAAACTTTACCTTGACATGAAACAAACTATTCAGTCAACTCATAATATATATTCTAAGTAAGACAAAGTAACAGAGTTTAATCAAATAAATGTTTGGGAATGTAAGGTTCTGTCTTCTTAAGCTTCTATAATCTTAAAACACTTTATAAATAAAGCACTTTTAAACTGAAGATTTTGGCCAATGTTGATGATAATTGGATTTATTTTTCATATAAGCAATTATACGGTAATTAGACTATACCAGTAGTCCTTAATCTACCCTTTTTCTTAGAATGTATGCCATTAACTTTGGCCTATGTTAAATGCAGTAGTGCTTGTAAAAACATGGTGCTAGCATTATAATAAATTAGTCCAAAGGCCTATGAATCCCTACAATGACACTTCCCTATGTACAGCTTATGTGTCTTGGTTGGTGAAATAGCTTGCCTGACACTTCCGCAGGGAGGGTTTGGCAACACATGCAGACTTGTGCATACACCCACGCATCCTCCTGTTAATGCATAACATTACATGGAACTACTTGTAGCCCCCACACTGTCTGTACGCACACAAACCTAGTCACAACTGCACTCCCTCTATGCCTGTCTTCACCCTAGATTTACCCAAAATGGGAAGGGGCAAGGTAAAACTACTTCTACAACTCGAAAAGAAAAAAACTAAAACATTATCCAGTGGATCAGCTGCAAAAGGTTTGTGATTCAGGGTATGTCTCAAAAAAACTAAAACTAATTGGGAATACAAGACAATACAGTAAAGGTGTAACCAGAGAGAAAATGAGGGAGAGGAAGCAAGAAAGAGAAATACTGTAGAGTTTGTAACATAAAAGAGCAGGCCAAAACGGAGCGATTAGAGAAGTGTGTAAATTGGCATTGAGTTGAGTGAAGTTGACAGTGACAGACAAAGACGGGGTAGAGCGTAGGAGGACATACTTCCTCTGACACTGTAAAAGGAACTCTTTGAAAGGGTTTGAAATAAGGAGAGAGAGGAAAAAGTTGTTGTGAAATACTTAGAGGGCAAGCCCATGTTTACGGTGAGATGTGAGAGACTGGAGGTAGAAACATTAAGTTCCCTGATCGCCTGTCTGCCATGCACACAGTATCTGAACAGGTTATGTGTGTGTCTCCATGTTGGTCAGAAATTGCCTTTTCTTTTTACACATCATTGGCATTCATTTGCTTTTGATCGCCCTGCCTATACCCCACGCACACCATGACAGCTGTGTTCATACCTAACCAGTTCTCTAGGGGAAATAAATCTTCCAGAAAACCATTGCTTCATAATTAAGCATGACAATGAATATCACATTTTGCGTATTCTTTTTTTACGCTTCTCAACGTAATTTATGCCCAGAAATGATGGTTATAAAAAGATGCCCACACCGGTGTATGGTCATGAAAATAAAAAGTATCTATATATATTGCCTCTGCTAATGACATGTTCCATATCATGATATAATGTCAATGTTCATGTCAGTAATCACAGCTGTTGCACAACCGATGCACTCAAAGATACAAGCTATACTTTAGCCTATACTGTGCGTGTTGGTTTAGCAGGTCTTGCAGTACTTCATAGGCAATATTAATGCCTGAGCCCTATGATACGGGAGGTACCCGTAATTGCCGGACTATAAGCCGCGGCTTTTTTCCCCATGTTTTGAACCCTGCGGCTTATACAACGGTGCGGCTTATAGAGATTTTTACAGCTAATGGCCAGTTAGTTAGTTTTACAACAATCTTTAACGAGGATTTATACAGTATAGCTTATTACAGCTAACAGCCACCAGTGGCGCTCTAGCGGGAAGCAGGATGGACACCTGCGGCTTATAGTCAGGTGCGGCTTATACATCTAAACATTAGTTTTTTGTTCCAAATTTAGCTGGTGCGGCTTATATTCAGGTGCGGGTGCGGCTTATAGTCCAGCAATTACGGTACTTTTTGCAATATTATATTTCTTAATGGTTCAAAATGGAAAACAGTTCACAAAACCTAGGGGTGCCAATGCTTACCTGTGGCTTTTGTCAATCACCTTGGTGCGGTGGACTTCCTCCTGATCCAAATTGATGGTGCAAAACGTACAAAGGTCCCGCTGGCGATTCGGCCCCGAGACTGGACCCAGGTTTTTAGCTTCACCTACAGGACCAAGACAAAAGCATGAGTGTTTGAGTTCGACAATGGATAATTTCTTGGGGGGAGGGGAGGGAGGGGGAGAGAGAGAGAGAGAGAGAGAGAGAGAGAGAGAGAGAGAGAGAGAGAGAGCAGGGGAAGAGACTAAACTGTATAGCATGATCAGTTAATTAATATTAATGAATGTAGATATTATGATGAGTACAGTAGCATGTCTGCACATTTCAGTGACTACAGCACATCCATTCACAGATATAAAGTTGGGAGACAACTAAAGAACCAGGCAGACAAACGCATTGGAGAAGGGGAAGGACAAATAGAGATGGTACCGAGCGAGATGGAGATGGGGGAGACAAGTTTGTGCAAGACAGTACTTTTGGTCTCCGGTGTTCTTTACTGAGCAGGTCTCCTTCGATTGATATAGATTCACGGTTTACGCCTGACATATTCATTGTATGACAGCGTGTGTGCCTAAAATAGTCAATCTACAAGCTCACAACATGTTTCAAGCTTATGGGTGTGCGACATCGTTATATGACAAAGTATAAATAAGCATAGACAGTTGAGTGGCATGGGGTCTCGTACTTTCTTTCCTGGCACTCATACATGTATATAGTCACTAAACCGAATGAAAAAGCAAACAATTGTTCTTATGGGAGAGACAGAGTTAAGCATTTTATTTAATGCTGCTGACCAACCAAAACAGGTCCAACTGAATAAATCAGTGCATTATGATTGGTCTCTCACCTTTTTTTAAGATGGCCTATTTGTTTTCTTACATCTGTGCAGTGCTTTCTTTTTTACAGTTGCCTGGGCAGGTACAGAGACCAGGGCGGATGTGGTAAACTCGAGGATCAATCATATGTGGTTTAAGACACAAAACATTAACTTCCGCAGCCTACCCAATAGTGACACAGGAGTGCTGATTCACAAAATGACAAACACCTCTGTAGCATGCCTCAAAGCTTGTGAATGCAAGCAGGCGTAGACTACTGCTAACTAATTAAGCCATGTTGTGTTCCATTAAATTAAATAAAGAAATGTTTGAAAACATACTAAGCACTATTCTTATGCAGTCACTCAGACACCAGCCAGTCAGTGTCAAAGCTATTGGGTGCCTAACGTTGCAATATTAAACTCTAGCTAAAAGGTTGATAGAACACACATCATTGTTAGCCTCTAAATCATCCCTATGCACTAATGTACATAAAGCCTACTTTGAATAAGCAATGATTGGTATTAATTGGCAAAATAAGTTCTTCTGTTATATAATCTTAGAAAAAAATAAGACTAAAATGATATCAAATGAAAAAAGAAAAAACAAAACAGCATTATATTTGTACTTTTAAGTAAGATTTATTTTTAGGCTGTTATAATGCCTTTAAAAGGACAGTAGACTGACAGGAAAAGGGGAGAGAGATGGGGAGTGACATGCAGCAAAGATCGTCAGGAACAGGATTCAAACCCGGCCCCGACACGCGGTCAGGCTGGCATTGCAGCCTAGTGTGCCCACCGGCAGCCTGGGACGGTTTCTACTTTTTATTACGTCATTTGGTGCTTGATCTTGTGTTACTAGTTTTTAGTGCTGCAAACCCAACTGCGCCTCTGAAGACAAATTCAGTTATCGCAGCCTTGTGTACGAACGTAAATGGCCAAGCCAACCATCTCTGTATGACAGAGCCTACAAGGTGAATGTTCAAATACATTTATCAGCATACTGTAGAAACAAAAAGTTGGAAAAATGTAAATGTTATCTATCCATCTTCATGGAAATGTTTTCCACTGCCTCCTTGTAGTTTCCTTGATGCGAAATAATAAAAGTATTAGAGCTGTAATTTGTAACTTTCTTTTAAATAAATAGAACATGTTATTTACCAATCTGCATGGTAGTATGTTAAGGCCTAGCAAAATAAATCCTTGGTTTCCGGTTGGCTGTAATTTTAGGGCTGAGTAGGTACGGAATTTATTTTATTTTATTTTTTATTTTAATTTTTTTGTGGGCATGATGGGTAGCAAGGAATTGTATTTTATTTCCTCATGGGAAGGATGGGTTTTTTTTTTTTTTTATGGCAATGATTCTTCTTTTTTAATATATTCTGTTTTCCTGAGTTACCAATTTCTAAATCATTAAATGGTTCATGTTAGGGATGGCCAAATGGAGATTTTTTCAACCGATAACCGTCAGGCCTTATCAGTTAATTAACCGTTAACCGTTAAGGAAATGTGCTCAAAAATTCGCTATTTTAGCGATTTAAAAAAGGAAAATAGGCCTACACCAGTGTTGTTTTTGGCGGGCATTTTAGATTTAGTCTTAGTCATAGTCTTTTTGACAAAATGCTTCTTAGTTTTAGTCAGATTTTAGTCATTTATATCCCTGATAGTTTTAGTCTAGTTTTAGTCGACTAAAACTCGAAAGGTTTTAGTCAAGTTTTAGTCGACGAACCCAAACAAAGGTTTTAGTCCAGTTTTAGTCAATAGTTTTAGTCAAAAAGAAAAATGTGTCTTTAAATAAATAAATGAAACACAAATAAGGCAGTGGTTCTAAACCTTTTCTGGCTGCGACCCCCAAAATAATAATATTTTAACTGGGGACCCCCCACCCTGACGAGCACTAAGAGTTGAGGCATAACATTTTGTATAACATTCTATTGTGAAAATAGCAGATCTACATGCTCACAACCCCTCACGTTGCGAGGCATTGTGAGCATGTAGATCAGCTATTTTCACAATTTCAGCCTCTAATATTTGACAATTTGACCCTTTGTCAATTTAATTTGTCATTTCAGAGGTTAAAAAAAGTCCTTACGTTGTCACTTTAGACATGTACATAAACCCTCAATACACTGTATGTTGTTTTGTTTACAGTTGAGTGAGAAAACAATGTTGCACATTAAGTTTTGGACCCCCCCAAAATCATTTTGTGACCTCTCTGGGGTCTCGACCCACAGCTTGACAAACGCTATGAGGCGTTTGCCTGGCTGCAGTGTGTACTAGGACCCCTTTTCCACTGGCCCAACACCACACCACACCACACCGCCCACTTGTGACATGTCTTCCACTACAAGGACCTGGGTAGAGTGGTGTGAAAGTAATACTAATTGTGGTACTAAAAAGTATCCAATCTAGAGTAGGTCTGAGCTAGGCCAAACAGGGCCAAACTTATATAGATATTTTTATGTGGTGTGGTGTAGTGTGGTGTGGTGCTAAAGCTGCAGTCGAAAAGGGGCTTAGGTGCTGTGTTGTGTCGAGCGCACACACTGCATAGTAAACAGTGATGTAGTAGTAGAGGACTTCTTAAAAAGTTTTAGATTAAGACAATTTGCTTGCATAGCGATGCAGCCGCGTACCGTTCTGCATCGTTACATACTTGTTACTTTTAGCCTGCGTTTGTTGTTGTTTTTCCTCCTGAAAGAACGTGGCTAAATCATTAGCATGCTAGCGCTTTAGCCCCGTTCCTTTAGCCGTGGAGGAGAGGAATAAAATCATTACAATCAGGCAGTTTTCAAAGCAGAGAGTCCACCAATCATGCGGTTTACAACAGCTTGTATCGGGCGCTATTTTCTATCAACTGCTGTGTTGCATCTCCACTCCAGTCACTGCTGTTATGCCTGCTTGCTTTCTATGCATGGGAATTGGGAACAGAGGCTAGTAGAACGCTGCGGTCTGAGCACAGCTGGAGTTAGAGCAGACGGAATGACGCATGAATAGTAAAACAAAACATTTGCGCACTTGATATTTTAGACGAAAGAAAACTTTGATTAAACTTCGCGAATGTGGTCGCACCAAATATATTTTTTGTAAGACGTTTTTGATCGACTCGGTCGGATTTTGACTTAATTTTTTATTTATTTTTACTCCAAATGCCAATAAAATCATCTGGGTCGCACGTATTTAATAGGGTCGGTCGCCTACCGGAAGCCAACATATAATTTTGGTAGGCCTAATACAATATAACTAGCATCTATAGTGGTTGGAAGTTGGAACGTGAAGTAGTTTCCCTAATCTTCTATTAAGAAATCTAGAACCTGAAGTATGTATTTAAGGTTAATGTATGTTTTGTAATAATAATCAAACTCTTAAAGTTAATAATAAAAAAAATAAGTTTTTAAATAAATGTAGTGGAGTAAAAGTACAATATTTGGATCCGAGATGTAGAGTAGAAGTATTGGAAATTGGAATCACCCAAATAAAGTACAAATAACTCAAGAGTACAGTACTTAAAGGACAACTTTGTTTTTTTACAACAAGGATTCATATTTTAGATTGTAATTAGAGAAAAGAAAAAGTTGAGTGTTAAAATGTTTTCATTTGCTTCGTTCTATTGTTTTATCGTGTTTACCGTGCTAAAATGTGGGGCATGCGTACGCATGGGGGCATGCGTACAAGTGGCTAAATATGTCTTTTTAGACACAATAAGCCAGCAGTTTCTTTATTGCTATTTACAGTAACACTTCTAGCCCCCATAAGTCACATCCAACCATGAAAGGTTGTGTTGTATCTTGGGAATGGGCTTATTCTGTGTAAAATGACATATTTAGCCACTTGTACGCATGCCCCCAACCACTGAAATAAGAATCTCTAAAACAATAGAAAGAAGTAAATGAAATCATTTTAACACTCATCTTTTATATTCTTTAATTACAATCTAAAATATGAATCCTTGTTGTAAAAAACTAAAGTTGTCCTTTAAGTAATTGTACTTAGTTACTTTACACCACTGGTCTTAATTTTATTTTACTTTACTTATTGTGTGTGATTTCATTTTGCATACACTTTGCACTGTTCTATGTCTCATATACTTTGCAAATATTAAAGTAGACAGATTTGGAATTGTGTTCATTTCTTTCAGACACATTTTCTACATGAACATAACCATATTTAACCAGAACCATGAAACACAAGTAAAATTCTGCACTGTCAAAAATGACATGACTCGTTGGATTTTTGTGGGACTCAAATATCTCTGGGACCCATCTGAAAGACCATCCTTTATGGCACCCCGTCTTAAAGCATGGTGATGCTAGAAAATAGATGCCATGCAACGGTTCAGACACTCTTGCCATATTCTTGAGGCATGGGACAGTTAAAAATCCAAATCCATCCACTTGGTGTGATTATTAAAACAGGAGCCATCTCAAAAGAATGCCACATCCATTGATGTTTTAACATGTAGGCTAAAGGGAACAAAATGATCAAGCACGAACAAGGAAGAATGAAGTTTCGTAAGACAGCAAACAGAGCTACAAGCCAATGTGGTTCCTCTATTTTGTTCTGCTTATGGTTTTTATCAAAAAACATAATATCTAATGTATAGATGCCTTTTCTTTCCCCTTATTTAGTTTCCTATCACTATTTATGTTTATCATGTTACTTTACATTTTATTAGAAAAATAAAATAATACGTGATTAATCAGACTACATTCTCACTTGTTAAATGCAATAACATGGCTTAAGACTACTAAAATATATACTTTGTGTATAATCTAAAAAAAAATCTTCTTTTTTATTTATTTATCTAAGACTCTTTTCAATGTAAGCATATTCCATGGTGCACATTTGAACTAGAATCAGTGCTCTCTCCTGAGGGAAAGTGACCATAGGCTCACTCCTCTTAACAGAATCAATGGGACTTGCTGTTTAAAGTGATTACAAATGTACAGGTTTCACACATTGGTAGCGCTAAAAGCTTTTGTTGGTCACAAGCGATACTTCCTTTCAATCAGTTTCATTCCGTTTCCAATGAATATGCTTGTTCTATTGAAACAGCAGCAAGAGAAACAACTTTCTCATGTGAACACAGCAAGAAATTAATAGTAGTCATACATGCAAATACAATATTTGCCTCCCATTCTACATGAGTTATAGGCAGGGCTTCCGGTGGCAAAGCAAATTCGCAATTTCTTATCTTGTGTGAAGTTCAACTTTGGTCATATTTGACATGGATTTCACTTTGGCAGGCATTGGCCACTCTCTTGCTTCAAGCTGCTTGTACCCTAAAACAGTGGTTCCCAAACTTTTTTGACTCAGGGCACCCCTGTAAATAACGTTTTCATCCACGTCACCCCTGAATTACACTGTTATTTTTTAAAATCTTATATTAAATTACGTTAAGTATATACCGGTATGCACATATTTCCAGTTTCCACCTGACATACGGGATGTAACGGTGAAAAAGAAATCCATCAGAACTGACTGAAAATAACTTTATACTTGACGTTTAACCACTCTAACCCCAGCATCCCTATTCTGGAGGGAGGGTTCACTAAAAATAGCCTAACTACAAGCTAGATATTAATGAATTCCCAAAAAAAATTATTCAATTCTGCAGCACCCCTGGACTGGCATCACGGGCACGGCACCCTGGGGTGCCACGGCACTTTAGGAAACCCTGCCCTAAAACTGCCATTGAATTTTTGAGAATACTGCAGAGTAGTGTTTTTTTGCCCACAGAAATTGAGAAAGAAACAACTAGAAGCAGTGCTCTTCCAAGCACTGGTCTCCACCAGGTCAGGTAAGTTATTGTGGCCTCCTGGTGGCCCTATAATAGGCCAATGTGAAAAGCGTGCCATGTCTTCTTTGACCTTTTTTGGCAATCGGACGCTGCATTCATGATTTGAGGCATTTTGTTCCAAGAATGTGTTTTAAAAAAGGCAACCTGCTGGTGGCGCTATAAGATGCCAATGTGAAAAGGTGGCATTTGTTCTTC
The DNA here is from genome assembly GCF_963921795.1 of Nannobrachium achirus. NCBI lineage: Eukaryota > Metazoa > Chordata > Actinopteri > Myctophiformes > Myctophidae > Nannobrachium > Nannobrachium achirus. Next base: position 21,531,850 of record NC_137817.1, read on the forward strand.
AACCTAGTGGGAATTAGTCTTACGTTTTTTTTTTGAGAGACATGGGTAAACTACGGCACCATCTTTTCCTCCACTTATCCATACTTCTACTTGTGCAGCTCAGATTCAGAGTTGGGCTGACTTCTGGTCCAAAGATATAATGGGTTTCAGCCCAGAGGTTCTTCTCGTGAAAGTGTCAGGAAAAATAATCTGGGAACTCAGTTATGACTTTAGAGATACGGTGTACCGATTTGCATGATTTTGGGATACATTTCCTCAGCCTAGTGGGAATGTGCATGCACAATTTAACCAAATTTGCATGCTGCATTGATGCTTTGAGGTATTTTGTTCAAAACTGACCAATCTTGCAAACTTTGGAAGCCAATCTTAGCCAATCATGAAATGTGTTTTGCCATCGTTATCAAAAGGAATCTAGGGGGGGGGGGGGGGGGGGGGAAGATGTTGATTGTACGACAACGGTTCAAAAGCCAAATGCCAAAATGTGAAGTCGGCTGTTGTAGCAACACCATGAGGAGATTTGCCCTTAACGTCGACAAGACCAAGGAGCTGATGGTGGACTTCAGGCGTCCGCAGTAGAAAGGGCACCACACATGAGAAAAAAGGCTCAGCAGCAACTGCACTGGCTATGCCGACTGAAGAAGTTTGAAGTAGGACACCGCATCATCAGTCTGTAATACAACAGCTCTGTTGAAGGCGTTCTAACAGGATGGTATGGGAACGGCTTGGTATGGGAACTGTACTGCCCGAGAAAAGATCAGCCTACAAAGAGTAGATAGGCAGAGCACATCATGGGAGGCGAGCTCCCTGCACTCCAGAAACTGTACAAAAAGTGGTGTGCAGTAGTACTCGTCAAAGGCCAGCACATCAAGGACAAGCACCACCCAAATCACAAGTTGTTCAACCGCCTACAACAACCGCCAGTCAAGGGGCCCTACCACAGTAACAAGAGTAGCACCACCAGATTCTGGAGCAGTTCACCCGGCTGCCGTCAGACTGCTGAACGAGCCATAGGCCTTGTTCAGCAGCCTGATGAAGGCGGTGTGACTTGGGCGCCATTCACACTGCGTTTTGGCAACGAGAATTCTGCAAAAGGAAAAGTCAGATAGGCCTTCCGTTCAGACGACAAGGGCATTTTCGGGGGTTAAAAACGGAACGATCTTGAAACGCAGAGTAGGGTGGAAAAGCTGACTCCTCTCTCCCCTCACGTCACCGTGTGTGCAACAGAAACGCAAGAAGCAACAACGCATGCTAGGCTTTTTCTCTCCTACTAATACATACTGAATGCCCTCTTTAGTACTGTGGCTTGGTGACCGAGTGGTTCACTTCTTTCCGCCACCGCGGACAACCTTTTTTTTCGGCAATAAAGTTATTATTATCATTACATTATTATCCATGACGGAGGCGATGAGCCGACTCAGCGCCGTTACCGAGTTATGTGAATAATGTAATAATAATAATAACTTTATCGCAGAAAAAAATAAAGGTTGTCTGCGGTCGGTGGCAGAAAGAAGTGACCGAGCGGGACGCGAACCTGGGGCACATGGATCATAAAACCAAATCGTTAAACACTCGGCCACCAAGCCACAGTACTAAGGAGGGCATTCAGTATGTATTAGTAGGAGAGAAAAAGCCTAGCATGCGTTGTTGCTACTTGCGTTTGGTGACATGGACACTACCTCATTTCGGCTGCATATGAACGCTCGATAAAAGGCAAAACGCAACGGCGATATCCCGGGACCTCGCCGTTTTCTCTACAGAGTGTTGCCGTATGTACGGGGCCTTGGATTTTAGCTCTTCCTTGGACATCTGTGGATTACACCAATATGTGACTTGCCTTTTTTTCTTTGCACTTCCTCACAGACCTACTTGCGGATTACACCAGTGTCGGTCTACTTTGTGGATTATGCGGTCGTCACGCATTGACATTTTGCACCTAATCCCATTCCCTTGTACAACGCACTGACTTTTTTTTCCTAGCACCTTAACTAATGTTCATAAAGTCTGACAGATACATCTTGATGACATGATGACTACAGGGATAGTGTACCAATTTGGTTGAGGTTTGGACAAAATCGAGTTGTAGAACAACAATATTTCAGAATGCTTGTCATGGGGAAATGGATTTGAGAAGTTCTGTAATGATCCAAGGGGAAAGAAATGATTGTACGACCTACGGTTCAAAAGTTATAGGCCAAAACTGCATCGGCCTGTTATAGTGCCACCACAAGGCCGATTTGAAAAATGTAGGGTGGCATTTCTTCCTTGGCCTAGTGGGGATGTTTGTGCAACGTTTCGGATTTGGATTCAGGATGGCATATGAAAAATTTGACAGCCGTCTTATTCACATAACTATGTAGACAGACATGTGTAGTGATTTGCGTGATGTTTGGACAAAATATATAGGAGTAATATCAATAAATTTGCTTTAATATAAAAAAAAGAGATTAGCTGTTCAGACGGACGGACACATGCACGCCACACACAGAAGGACAGGGGCATGCATGCTTTCAAATGCCACCGCAAAAAGGTCAGAGGTCGTTCCCATTGGCTTGTTGTAGTCCAGTGAGTGGCAGAATGTTTGACAGGGATGTTGTTTGCAATGAGAACATGCGCTAACCGCTCCAACGTCTAGCTTTGTGAATAAATATGTGAATAAATATGTCCGTATGAGCACAATAATGTCTGTATGAGCCTGAGACTAACGTCACATGCGGCTAATGTCATAGAAAGTATGCAGAGACCGACATCACCACAGTTGATGTCACAGACAGAATGGCCCATACAAGGAGATATGCACGTGTGTCATGTTTGATACCATGGTGCGATCACACAGGTGCTATTTCTCTTTCTCTTTATGTGCTAATAAATAAGACACAAAACTCAAACTCAAGATGATGACCTTAATTACCACCTAAGCATGTTAATTCATTAGAAAGATGAGGTGTTATAGTGACTCACCTTTAACATGTATACAGGGCAGGCTATTATTTTATAAGTTAAGTGGCATATAGTCACCTACCTACTTATTATCCTACGTACAATTTATGTATGTTTGGATTCCAGGGGCACAGGCTCTGACCCTTTTGCGGTGGCATTTGAAAGCACGCCTCGGCCACGCATTCGGCCAGGCGGCTGGCAGCAACTGAATATGGCACAGTGAGGCACAAACTTACTAAAATAACGTCACCCACCCGGCTTTATGATACAGAGGTTATTTGAATTACAACAAGGTGATGAAATCACAAAACTTCACACACAACTTCCATGAACTTACTAACACTTTATTTGAACTTGGTCTACTTGTGAAGAGCAAGAGGCTTTCCAGCTAATTAGGGTGAAAGCCAGCAGCTTTCTAACAGCTTTGAGAAGCTTACAGTTTTGTAACTAGCTACTTGGCGTCATTTAAAAGCTACTTTAGAAGCTGGTCAAAATAAGGTTAAACCTGAGCATGTTGACTTCTGATGTGAGTGGCGCAAAACACACTCAACGCAACGATAACGTTACAGTGATTTTTATTGCGAATTTCAAGTAACGTTTGACCACCGACAACATTAACACAGCGTTAAACGTTAGCAAATCTCGCTTTTTGGCCAACTAGCGCGAGCAGAACGTTGCCTATTCACATTTTAAGTATTTAACGTTTACATTGAAACGCAGACAAAATAACGTTGACTGGCTGCACACTGACGAAGCCAACTTTTTTTTCGGGGCCGCCGTGCAGTCACAGTCTCCCAGACTCTGTTCCCCTGAATGAATCATTCACAACAAGCTAGTACTAGTAGCTGTTGTTAGCTTCCTGCGCTGCTGCTGCTGGCTAGCCGGCTCTACTTCGTCGCGCGTCCGTCCGTCCGTGTCGCCAGACAATACATAAATAAAAACACGTCTTTTCAACAGAAAAGAAGTGTCGACGCAGACTTTTCAGTTAGGAAATATGTCATGTTTTTTTGTCTAGTGACATAGACGGTCTCGTGCAACCGAGTCTATTATATTAAAGCTTTAATAACGAAAGCACCGCGCCCCTCTCCTCTCTCCTTCATCGACCGTTCGTTCATCCCTCATAACAACATATCTCCATGTTGGGAGAGAATACGGATAAAACGTTGACAGTATAACGTTCAAACTTACATATTTTACCCCGCACGCTCTGTAAAATCCTTATTCCCATGTCGTCTTCTTCCGCCATGGTCCGTGTTTGACTATGTTACTGCTGCTACTACGCTGCGCTCAACGCTGGTTTTATCATATCGGTTTATGAATGCAAGCAACGAGCGTCGGCCTACTAGCAGCTCTACGGCGTGACGCTGACACCATGTACACCACTGTTTCCCAAGCAGTGGGTCGCGGTCCCTGTCCGGACACATTTTTATGGGACCCTTTATTTTTTGTTTCCTACAGTTTATTTTTTATTATTTATATTAAAAATAAAAATCACAAAAAAGCAAAAGGTTTCATGAATAAAAAAAATCAATGATTTTTCCCCCACAGCAATTTCACGAAGAAATTAAAGAAAAATCTAAGAAATTCCATAATAAATTAGAAAACAAATGTTTATGAAGTAGTGAAAATAGCCAATCTACAGAGCAACAGAGCGTGTAGATCTGCTGTTTTCACTAGTTTGGGTCCTGGGCAAACATATTAATTTCTTGCTAAAAAGTTTGGGAACCATGCTGACTGATGTAGTACACTCCGTCTCACGACGGTGTCGCGCGCCGGTAATAGCCATCTACAAGCCAATGTGAAGTTGTCAAATTGCAGATCGGCTATTTCCGGACGGAAAGGCTTTACACCTGTGTGTACAAAATTTGCGGGCCTCGATCCTCGATCTCCGTACGCCAAGCGTTTCGCTTTTTTAAAAGCCATAGCAGTGTTTGGACCCATGCTGTTATTTTGAGGAGGGCGTTGAGAGAAACTGGCTTTGCCAGTCAAAGCTATATCATAATTTCATCACATTCATCTGGCTGCACGGAAGGGAAGAATCTTCGCGATGGCGAATTAAAAAGTGAGAGCTTGACTTCAATAATATAATTTATGGATAATTTAACCGTTTGATTGACTGTTCAGTGTTGTTGGGTGGTGTGTAGAAGTCTTGATTTTAGTTTCGTTTTATTTGACATTTTTAAAAACGATCATAACTTTGCCATGATGAGGCATGTGTAATAAAGGTGTATTGTAATGTTTACCAGTAAGACGCCCTAAGGGCGAGAAGGGACCACACTGCTCCCTGCTAGAAAAACCAGCACAAGACCAGCAGTAAGACCCGCACCAGCACAAACCAGCACATGGTGTGTTTTACTGCTGGTCTGTGCTGGTGCTGACCAGCAATAAGACCAGCACCAGCACAAACCAGCACATGTTGTGTTTTACTGCTGGTCTGTGCATGGTGCTGGTCTAGGTTTAGCTGGTCTAGGGTTAGCTGGTCTAATTTGCTCTGGTGCTTGAGTCCTGTTCTGATGCTCTGCTCCATGGGTATTTGACCATATTAGATTGTGACATTATTTTTGACATTGTGTGTGGGATTCGAACTTACTACCTCTGGCGCTTCAGTCCTGCACTCATCCTCGGCGCCACTGGAACCTGTTAGTTAAAATGGGTGTTTGTCCCTATTTGTATATGACCAACTTAGACCAGCACAGACCAGCACAGACCAGCACCAGCACAGACCAGCACCAGCACAGACCAGCAGTAAAACACAACATGTGCTGGTGCTGGTCTGTGCTGGTTTAGCTGGTCTAATTTGCTCTGGTGCTTGAGTCCTGTTCTGATGCTCTGCTCCATGGGTATTTGACCATATTAGATTGTGACATTATTTTTGACATTGTGTGTGGGATTCAAACGCTTCAGTCCTGCACTCATCCTCGGCGCCACTGGAACCTGTTAGTTAAAATGGGTGTTTGTCCCTATTTGTATATGACCAGCTTAGACCAGCACAGACCAGCACAGACCAGCACCAGCACAGACCAGCACCAGCACAGACCAGCAGTAAAACACAACATGTGCTGGTGCTGGTCTGTGCTGGTGCTGGTCTGTGCTGGTCTATGCTGGTTTATGCTGGTTCATGCTGGTCTGTGCTGGTGCTGGTCTATGCTGGAACAGCACCAGCACAGACCAGCAGTAAAACACAACATGTGCTGGTTTGTGCTGGTGCTGGTCTGTACTGGTCTATGCTGGTTCATGCTGGTCTGTGCTGGTGCTGGTGCTGGTCTATGCTGGTTCATGCTGGTCTGTGCTGGTGGACCAGCATGGGACCAGCACAGACCAGCATGAAAATTGTGCTGGTCTGTGCTGGTTTTTCTAGCAGGGTGGTTATCATGAGACTGACTGTTATAACGTCCATATGGGCATTCCCAGATATGGGCTTAATTTGATAACATCAGGGATCTCCATATATGGGCATAAAAGGGACAAGGTCAAAATTAATTTTCAAGTGTGGTTGCCGTGACGCGAGTGCAAATGAATTCTGTCTTGGCCATATGGAGCGTGACATGAGGCTGACTGACTGAAGCACATGCATGAGCTGCAGGTTTTCATAGTAAATGCGACCTATGGTCGCAACTAATAATAATTTCCCTCTATGCCAGTTTGGTGAAGTTTACCTGCAGAAATAAATTACCCTCTCTCTGTATTTTGGTGTTTTCACCGTTTGTTCTGGTTGCCCAAAATGCAAACAAACGCGAACAAACAGTGAAAACACCAAAATACAGAGAGGGGCAGTGTGTGAGAGTGTGTGAGTTACACAACCACACTACTCCAAGTGATAGATAAGTGATAACTGCTGGGGGGGCTATTAAATTAAATGGAACAGGGCTCGGGTTTCCCTTGTTTTACTAAGTCATATACTAAAGCAAATTGCAGTGATCTTTCACTACAATTTTGGTATTACAACCCTGTTTTCTCTCTTATTCTTTCAAGATCATGTTGCTTTTTGTTGGTTGAAAAACGTCCTCCCCACACCACTGAAGGAAGCAGTGAGCACAGCAGGACCCAGGTATGATTGTGCACATATTACAAAACTTGTTTAATCCATTCATTGCCGTGACAGTAAGGTCTTATAAAGTCAGGCACTCTTCATCCAAATACTGGTTATGGATCAACCCTAATCCTGGTGCTTTAATTGGTTATTCTTTGCATACTTTCAGTAGTGTGATAATAACTCCTTGTATGTGGTCTTAAATGATATCCACCTGTTTCCGTGACAATTTACTGCAGAATTATTTGTGTGACACTTCCGGAGAACAGTAGACATACAAGCTCATGTCGGCAAGTCACTTTCCATAGAAACGCAAGAAAGTAGGGAACATCTATGGATTGTGTCATTAAGCCTAGACCATGAATGCAGATTTGCAGTGTGGAATGTTACGTGGGAAATCTCACACTAGCTTCTGATCTCTCAGTGAAACATAATAGAGGAACAGTGACTGGAAATTTTGGTTAATTGATACATTTTTCCTTTCTACCCTCAAACATACATTGGATATCCAACAAGTTCCATACCAGATTTGAGTTTCAAATCATTTGCAGCTCAAGAGAAATCCAGACGGATGGGCTATAATAATTCACAAAGCTGAACGTTTGTTTTAAGCCCTATGTAGTAAGTCATGAAAGAATAAGCATACTGTAATGTAATTTATTTTATTAGCTTTAGTGTTTTATACATTGTAATTGCACAAAGGTAATAACATTGGTGTCTGTGGTAGAAATTATAACAATGGTGCTCATATATTGTGTTAATTATGAAAGTATTAAATCAAAACACAAACATAATCTTACTGTAAAGTGCAACTAGCCATGCCTAGTTATTTGAAAGGGTCAGTCAAAGGAATGTGGAAACACTTAGAATTCATGGTATTTTTCCACAGACGTTTATAAAAGGAGCATCTGAACACTAGGCAGTCAGAAGTATCCCAACTCGAAGGGGTCAAATGTCACCCGTCACTCCAGTAAAGTATCCCAAACCTCTCACCCCTTCACTCCAGTCAACATATGCCTTCAATGCTAATCTCCTTTTGAAAAGATGGAGATTTCCCTGCTTAATATAGTTTTAAATAATAATACTTTATAAGACATTTTATCAGGATATGGTCCTATTACTGAGTCTGCCTTGAATGCATAGAAAAGGGAAAACATAGGGTTTTCTTTTGAACGCCATAAAATATACAAAAACTGCAAAATCTGCAAAGATGGAAAAAAGCCCACTGGCTGCTTTAACTTCAGTTTCAGAGTCTGTTGTCCATGAATGACATTCTATTGAGCTCAGTTGTCAAGACACAGCGATGCCTTGAGACCAAAAGTTCATAACTTTCAAGCCATATCTGAGTGCATCAGATTTTGATTTTGGGTGTTAAAGACATTATTTGATTAAATAAACTAAAAGTAGCGGTGCTACTGTATTTATGAGTTAATTTCATTAAGGGTTAGGGTTTTTAACTACCCAAAACCCAAATATGATCCACTTGGATAGGGTTTAAAGGTTTTTAACTCTTGGGCCCAGGTTATATTATTATTTAATTTCCAAACTCAAGTAATAGCTTCTAATCACCAACAGGTTCATTATGTTTTCTCTTGACTATAATCAGTTCTGGCCATCAAAAAAAGGTTCCTGTTTACATAACCATTTCTCAGGCTTGTTCATGGACATGGGGGTTGGTTTTGTTTCAGCGTCATTTTTACAAAAGATATGAGAGGGCTTCTCGTGGTTTATTGGTCTGACCAACAGTCCTTTGTAGTTGTCTCTGTCATGGGCCTGCTTCTTTGATGTGAGATGCGGAGGATGTTGCATATTGATTCTTTTTTTTGCCATTTTATGTTTCATTTTTGGTGATGTCAGGGAAATAATTGTGTCAGTGCAAGAGGATGTACTTTTAATAGTGGAATATGAAATTTCCTGAAATGGCTTAGGAGCCAATGGCATGTAGTCGTCTGTGTCCTCAGTCTTAGGCTTCAGTTTATCGATGGAGAGATGTCCTCTTCTTAGCTCACTACTTTTCACATTGCCACTGTCCTGATAATCACACTCCTCTGTTTTGATGCCATGTTGTATATCGTCTTCATCTGGGTTGGTTGAGCGTTTGGAGCGTGGTGTGTAGCTGTCATATTTATACCCTTTACCACTTGTCTCCTGGTGTTTTTTCTCATGGCTTCTCTTGGTAGCAAGGTAGAGAAAACGTTGGGGACAGTAGGAGCAGTGATACTTCTTCTCTGTGCTTGGGCTGCGGGGTGTGACATCGAAGCAAGAGCCATTTTCCATACAGCTATTGCAGATGTAGTCTCCACTGGCAGGGGCCTCACCAGGGGGGCCCTGCTTACCACAGGTTCGACAGAAACATGGATGAGAGCCAATTATATGTGCTTTAAGGCCAGACTCTGTGATGAAGGAGCTGTCACAGATGTCACATGTATAGTTGGCCCTAGGGCTGCAGTTCCTTGGACCGTGTTTCATCTCCCGGTTACCAGCTGAGATCCCCTCGTCTGTATCCCTGCATCTTCTGCCTAGGTAGGCATCACTGGCTGCAGTCCGAGATGCTGCAAAACTGTATTGCTTCTCCTTTCTATGCTTAAATCGTAGCTTCTTGCTTTTCTTTTTCGGTTTGTAAGAATAGTAGGGACGCCAGAGGTTGTCCCCCGCGTCGTGGTCGTTGGGGTCTTCGTACGTTTCTGGAGTGACTTCAGTTTGGAGCCGGAGGCTGGGGCTTTCTGTGCTGCATCTAGTTGGATGGCACTGTCCTGGACTCTCTGCTTGTCCCAGATGCCTGCTTCTCTTTCTCTTCCTGGGGAACAGCTTAGAACCCTTGATTCTCCGGCGGATGATGGCTTCATTGCCTATTTTCACCGTTATCTGGCAGAGGGGTAGTGTGCTATTGTGCACAGATGGACCTGAGCATGCAGGCTTGGCAATGTATGTTTCAGTCTTTGCCCCAACCATTTTGTCAGGAGTTAGACTTTCTGACCCAGACAGTAACACCTCCTTGCTCATAGCTTCAACTCTTTTTGCTGCTTCCGATAGCTCACCTAGCCTGTTAACAGTGCTCAAAGATTGTGCTAAGAGTGGTAGTTCATGACTGGTGTGATCGGAGTTGGTTAATGCTTGAATGTTGTCCCCGTAATCCAGTGCAGGGGACTCCACATCGCTGATTAAGGGAGAACCCCTGCGTTCTGTGTCTTTTCTGGTGATTTTCTGGTGACACTTTTCCCCTGCAGTGCTTTGGTCAATGTCCTGGTCACAGGGCTGGTCAAAACTGATTCGAGGCATCACTGATGCTACTGTTTTAGTTGTAGCCATGAATGTCACAGGCATTGGGAACGCAGCTGCATCAGGGCTGCTGATAACACCTTTATCCTCAAAAGATGAGATGAGCGAGTTATATTCTTGCGGGGCTTGACCATCTTGATCATCTTCCACACCATCTGAATATGTGTGACTGTATGTCTTGTATCGTCTCTTTCGAAACTTCATTGGCAGAAGCCTATACAGTTTGATTGGATAAACGCTGGCTTTAAATCCACCATTGGCTGCCTTTTTTTTCACAGCTAGTCTGGGATCAATACCGTGAAAGGTCTTCTGATGGTTTTTTAATATATAGTAGGTCATGAAGGTCTCTAGGCAGAAAATGCACTGGTAACGCCGTTCACCTGTGTGCCAAATTTCATGTTTGGTTCGGTATTCTGCCAGAGCAAACACTTTATTGCAATAATGACAGGGGTAGGCCCTCTGCCAGGAATGCACATTCTCATGGCGTTTTAGACTGGATAAGGTGACATACACCCTCTTGCATACACTACAGTTGTACACCCTCTGTCCACCACCTGGCTTCACCACCTTCTCCACAGTCTGCTGGAGCACTGTTTGGTCCATTTGGATGGGGTCTGAGTTGAAAGAGATGGAGAGCTCAGCAGGTTCTAGCTGCGATGCCTGGCTTTCCATGCTCTGCTCGTTGTCTGAATGTTGATCCACTGCACTGGTCTCTTGGTCTGTGGGATCTAGTTCAGATGAGTCCCTTGAGGCTTTGGGGCAGACCTGTTCATGGTTACGCAGACGTTTGAGATGCATGAACTTCCTGTGGCAGAATTTGCAGTAAAGATGACTGACAAAACGTTTTTTGTGTACTTCTGTGTGAATGGCAAGAATAGCTTTATTGGTGAATATCTCTGGACAGTATTCACATCCATAGATTGATATGCCATCTGCTGTGTGAGGGGAAAGGTGAGGTGGGTCCAGCTCTATGTGAGCATCTGCGTGGGCCAAAGGTGGCGCTGTGTCTCTACTTTTTTCTGCCTCTGAATAAAGCGAGGGTGGAGTCATGACTAGAGTAGGTGTCGTCATGACAGGATCAGCTAATTTGGGGCTATTGGTAGTTGCCACATCCGTGTGTGGTACTACAGTTTGTGTTTGGGGAATACCTCTAGCCAAAGCGCCTTGCAATCTGTGACGTTTTTTAAGTGGGCCTATATTGCAGCTGTGGGATAGTGGCTTGGACTGTATCTGTGGGAGCTTAGAGACCTTGTTGTCGTCTCCTGAACAGCTATCCTTTTGCTCAACAGCCTGACTTACTGCATATGAGTGCTCTGACAGGGCGTGTGTGGGTTCATTATTTCCAGTAAGGCCAGAGGGAGCAGGGCAACTGCCAGGGGCCTGTCCCGCATTTGGTGACTGCCTATCTCCATTGGTTAGAATCAGCGGGGTGAAGGGGTTATTCCCAGGACCCACTTCAGTGATGGAAAAAGCATTGGTGATCCGCGGGCCTTCAGTAATTTCAATCTCCTCAGACGTTGGAGCCTCATTCTTTGTTTTCTTTAGTATGAAGACCTTGCTAGAGTCTGTAGTTTTAGCATTTCCTGGCACAGTTTTTGAAACGTCTGATCCCCACCTCTCCTGTTCTGCTAGTCCCTCTAAAAAAGGAATCCCTAGTCTTTTCCCAGCTGCCATAAGGCCTCCTGTGTCCTCCGTACCAATTGAAGTCACCTTGGAGCAATAGATGAAGTTGAGGATGCTGGCGAACACATCAGACTTCAGGTCCATCAACTCCAGCACCTGGCCAGAGCTCCAGGCCCCTGGGGCAGTCAAAGCGTTCCTGAAGTAGCCACTGCAGGCCACTAAGATATTCCGATGGGCACGGAACTTGACATCCTCCACCACAATTGTGACGTCGCAGAAGAGCCCCTGTGAGCGTTGCTCATTGAGCTTGCTGAGCACAATGTGGGCATGAGTGCCGTCCATCAGGTCCTGAGTGCCGGAAGACACCACAGTCATCTAAAGTTGGGAAACAAACAGATGAAAAAGGTTTTCAATTTGAATGAAATAAAGTTGAAAGAGTTTTAAAATGTAACAATTTGATTGGTGGTGTCAGACGTTTCACAAAATGGCTAAGACAAAGTTATGTACAGTAAACAGGTGTGTATCAGTTTTGTAGTGGAAAGGAAAATTAGCTGCTTTAACTTTTTAACACTAGATGGCAGTATGTACTGCTAGATGGAAACTCTCACAGCCTTGTTGGTCTCTGTCTCCTCTGTGTGCAGTGTACTAAAGTGATACAATGCAACAACTTGCCAAAAGTACAACACCATTGTGGTATTGGTCATCGCGGTCAAAGGTGTGTGTGTGTGTGTGTGTGGGTGTGGGTGTGTGTGTGTGTGTGTGTGTGTGTGTGTGCTGGAGGGGATTTGTTTTTGTCAAAGTCACTGATTAGTTAAGGCTACAATCTGTTGATGCCAGTTGTCTCTCTCTTTCCCAACGTTTTATTCATTGCAAACAAGGTAGGATGTGGAAGTTACTGAATGCAGCTTACATTCCTAGATTTAGCTTTAACCACAATATTGAATGTGGTTAAAGCTACATACTAAAGTTATATAGTATGTAGGTAATGCGACAATTTCATTGACATCCCAGATGCAGTGTTCCCCACTTGTGCTGATCAGTCTACTTCTAGTTTTGTTCAACAACTGTTTCCATTTCTAAGAAATGTCCTGTTGGTGCTAATTAGATGTTTCTTACATGAAGGTTTACCATCACCCAAACTGGCTTAGTACATGTAATCACAGAATGCAGTTACAAGAAGGTAACAGTGTAATGAAAAAAGAAACTGGTGGAGTGGGCCATGAACACGTTCATTGTGTGACACACACACACACACACACACACACACACACACACACACACACACACACACACACACACACACACACACACACACACACACACACACACACACACACACACACACACACACACACACACACACACACACACACACACACACACACACACACACACACACACACACACCCCACTTGTGGGGACATTACATAGACTTCCATTCATTTTTATGCAATTCCTGTGGCCTTACCCTAACCTCTATCCCTAAACCTAACCCCTAAACCTAACCGTTGTGGGGACCTACTATTTTGTCCCCACACTGTCAGAGGTCCCCTGCAGGTGACTGCGTGAACATGCGTTTAGTTAGCCTGGCGGGGCCCGACGCTATATCTGTGTTCATTCCTTCCACAGTATTATACTGTGGAAGGAATGAACACAGATAACGTCGGGCCCCGCCAGGCTAGCGTTTAGTCCCCATAAGTATAGCTAGACAAACTCTCACGCACGCACACACGCACGCACGCACGCACGCACGCACGCACGCACGCACGCACGCACGCACGCACGCACGCACGCACACACACACACACACACACACGACTACAGATTTGTCGTGAGATCACTGTTGATGTTATTTGTTTATGTGGGATGAAAAAATAATTTCTGGACTAGATTGATTTGTGGATTAGATTGACCTCTATGGTCAAATGTTTTCTGATTTCTAGTAGAGGAAATTGCAACCTGTTAATAATCTTCACGTAGGCCTTGCTATAATCGTATGCATGTAAGACTTGATGGGTTATGAGTCATCAGATCACTTGAGTCATCTAGTCTTCATCCCAAATAGGAGGCGTGCTGTATCTGCCATTCTGCCATACTGATGTTAGATGTGGTGAACTTGCTGACCTATATAGATAGACCTTTATTCTGGACGGAAATTCAGTCATCATAGCATCTCTGCAGTAAGGATTAAACCGAGGTTTAGGTATGTGTAGAGATCAAGATAGTACATACAGATTATTCAAATGTACAACTGTAGCACAGAGGCCAGTCACAGTTACTTTATTTAATTTTATTCAATTTCATTAGATTAAATTTCCTCATTTTAAGTCAGATACGGTTTGCCCATGTCATTAATATAATCCTTCAATGCCATATTTCTTGAATGATTAATGTGGGAGAAATAGTAAGAGTAAGCCCTTTTGGTGAAAGGTCATCTTTGATTTTCATGTTCAGAATCATACGGCCATTTTCTCCTTCTCTTCAATATGGGGGCGATTTCAGGGACGGTAAAATGGTTGCACGTTTAAGGGCTTTCATTTGTTCCTGCTCTAAATAAGCATGAGATCATATTTATTTTCAGATGTCCCTTTGGTTAATTGCTGGCCCGGAGGGACCCCTGTTATGCAAAACAGGGTTCATTTAAATACTCTCGTGAAGTTGTCCTTTGTACTGTCAGCTTGGTCATTGAAAAATGAGAGAACACAGATTTCTGAACTCATGACTACAAATTTATAGATGTATGTACGATTCAAATAACACAGAACGCAACCTTGAGCCACATTAAATTATTTGACAATTAAATATAATCTTAAAATGTATTTTGTACACCCATTTGTTTGTGATATTGTTCACGCATCGTGTACAATTTTAAAGTATAATATAATTTTAATATAAGGATAAAAGGTAATAATATAATTTACAATAATGTTTTATTAAAACATATTGTGTGCAATTTTTGCAATCAGTGTCAAATGTTTTTAAATTGATATAATGTTTAGTTATGTGAAGGTACCATAATTACAATATGGCTGCCAGTGCTCTCGTATCACTGAAAACACAGCCAGCCTCCTGCCTCCCTCTTAGACAGGCCTCCGTTGTCACGGCAACATGCTGTGGCGCAGCACTTATTGGGATTCATCCGGATGGAGAACGACTGCATTAGCCATCCGGGAATTCAGTCCTTTCTCCCTCACACATACACAGATATACTGTAGTACATCCTGCGCTTGATGAGAATATGCAACACAGAGCGTTTACGTGCAATGGAGGTGTCCTTTTGTCTTCACTTGGGTATACGGTGAACTGAATATGTGTCTACGAGTCTGAATCTTTGTCTTTTCCTGCAGCAGAAATGCAATCGATGGACTTTCTCATTCAATATCAAGGAGCACCAAGCGGCAGCCGTGGTGCTGATTTTTCTGATTCGTGCTATTTAATCAAGCAATTTAATTTTCACGCGTCCTTGCAGGGTACCATTTTAGTTGATCGTTCTCGGTTTCTAAATTCTTTCCGCACTGATGTGGTTAAGCGGAAATCCTAAGTGAAGACTTTGCAATTTTTGATAACGGATACGTTTTTGCCACACCCAGGCTTACTTCACCTTCAAAGCCTGTATAAAATGTATTCTTTACAACCTACGCCATAAAATCCCCTCATCGCTAACCACGAACCAAGCATAGGCACTATAGCATACAGTCATGTCAAACAAAGAGCGAAAACGTCAAAGCAAAAGCCATACTCAACGCACCACTGCAAAGCATAGTTCCGCACAAAAAAGGTTGTAAATCTGGGGAAAACATGCAAAACATACCTTTAGTAAATCAGAGAAAATGATGCAGAGGGCAAACAGGAAACAATGTCATGCTGTGTCCCCTTTTTACAGCTTTACATACATTTTACTGTACATCAAGTTTCACCAGAGCAAGGCGAAATTTGATTTCGTTCTAAGCTGGTCGCTGAATAGCGATGCTGTCAAGAGCAGAGCTTTTTGTGTCCTCTTCCTTCCTCTCCTTCTCTTAGTGCAGATGACTTCGGCTCCAACGTCCTTCGCTTCTAACCATGCAACCCAGGTCCTGTGCTACTTCTGTCCTGCCCTCTTATTCCCAGTCACTCTTCTCAGACCCACTACAGCTACAGTACAGGAAAGATCAGCAGTTATGGCATATAGCTGAACTGGACTAAGGCTTTTGCCTCTGTGCTACCCGGTCTACTGGAGCACTCTGAATCTGCCAAGCAGGAAACAGCAACTTTTATTAAGCATGGCAGAGGGCTGCAGAAGGAGCGGAGAGCCGCTGGGTGCTACATCACACAGCAGCAGCACAGCACGCGAGCAGGGAGAGAAAATGTTCGGCCAAATGGCTGGTGATGGCGTACAACTATCGCCGTTTTAAATCTACCTCAGCACAATAGCATCCCAAATCTGTACACATCTCCACTCTGACCAAGAAAGAAATGCTCACATGCAGCTGCAGTGTCACTCTTACTCTGCCTTTGCACACCTGCATAGTCTCTTTTGTCTTTGCTGCTGTACAGCAATTACTGTGACACCTTTTCGCTTGTGTTTACACAGTGACTGTGGTTGCGTACTGCAATAAGAGAACAACCTAATTTATCACTGCCGTTTTTTGTTTCTTACCAATCAAAAGGGAAAATGAACAAAAAAAAGAAAGAACAAGGCTCCCTCTCATTATTGCAAAAAATGATTAAATGGGAGCAAGATTGCTACTGGCAGCTTTGCTGGAGCCACGCAGACTGTGGGTTTACCTACATAGAGGGTGCTGATTGATGCGAAAGCAGCAGATGCGTCAGCACTGCAGACGGGGTGAGAAGGGGCGGGGGCTTGTAGAGGCTGAACCAGACATGGCACTGTTAGCCTCATCACACTGTACACGCCAGAGTGCTGATATAACTCAGAGAATGTACAAATGGAACCAGTTTGGTTTCATTCGTACACTCAGAGTTAAATTATCACTATGGATTTAACAGTGCCCAAGTCTGCAAGGGAGCCAATGGCTCCTTTACCTGACATTCTATTGAGTGACGTTTTTTCTTGTTTTTGTTTGGATGTGCCGGCTTTGAAATTTGCTTCGTTGAGCCAGCCAATAAAATGTACATACACATGCTTGATTTCACACAACATAACAGCAGGTGCTGAATTTCACAGAGGAAACCGTATTTTTCTCTTTTTGTGCTCTGCAAGGTATGCTTGATGATATTTTGAACAGAACAAATCTGTTATGGTCCAACTTGTCAACCCCACTTTCTCTCTGCTTGTCACATGGTTATGTCTGTGACCATTTTTTACACCATTACCATAAGCTTGGTCTACTGCTATCTCTGGTCATGTCTGCCGGGCCAGACATTCCTTGTTACCTGATTGCTCTCTAGGGCCCTGCATGTGCCCTGGGAGCAGCTAGTGCACTGGCTTGGCAGCAGTCCAGCCATCACACCTCCATAAGCTTCTGAACGTTGCTATGTTATGTGACAACAACAAAATCAGGGCCACCACACACTGAAACACCATGCCACGATTTTGTAACCTATTTTTACAGAGTGCCAATTGCCTAAACTGTAATGGGTGCTACTCTCCCTCTGCCAGACTGCTTCTCATCATCTGACAGGGCAGAGTTTCCCTGGTAGGACGTGGAAGGAACATGTTATTCCAACCAGTTCCTTTACCCTCCATCAGACCAGGGGGAGGCGGTATAGAGACCAGGACTACTGCATGATTTTGTGAGGGTACCTACCTACCCTAGGGGACACTGGGAGAACATGCAAACTCTACAAAGAAAGGCCCTTTCGCCAACCCCGCCTACCGACTGCACCACCGTGCCCCCGTGCCTGTTTCCTTTTTTGTCTATAGGCATGAAGTGCTGCATTTTACTATGCAATCCTTAAGCTAACAGTATAGGCTACTTCAAAATAAGTCAAACTGTCTTTGGCTTGCTGAAACAGAAAATGTCCTATTGACCAAATTGTTTAATAATGAATGCAGTTCTGCTTTGAACGTTGTACTTTCCATTAGTAAAAAAAAAAAAAAAAAACACCCATTTAGTATGGAATATGAGTTTCTGATAAATCACACAACTTCTCATTCCCGTCATCTGCTGTGATTTTAGCTCGCCGAACTTAGTTCTTGCAAGAAATATGATGCCTGCTTTAGGGTTCTATTAACACACATCTTGTCTCCACCCCATGGCCCGGCTGTGTTCCTTTATTCATTTTGTAACAGCTATGCCCAGTGGTGTGTTCTAGATTGGAGGGATATGATAATCTAACTGCTTGTGGTCATGGAGATACACTACCGCGTTTTCAATGGATGGAATGGTTTGTAGAGGGCTACACTGTCTTGGCTGCGAAGGATTTCTGCAGGTCACACTACATATAGCCTATACTGAATAGCGTAACACGGTAGAACACACCACTGGCTATGCCTACATAATAATAATGCTTGACGAACAAATTTAGCCCCTTTTGTAGTGTTTTGAAATCTGCAAAGTAACCATCCATGTATGTATAATATTTACATTCTAGCTGTGAGATGGTTGATAAGCAATAATTAAAGTTAAGCTAAACACAACTACTGTGTGAATAGATGTATTTCTTCCATAGAAAAGAGGAGTCAAACCTGGAGAAATCATAATACGGTAATACATACACATAAGATATAATCTGGGATGTTTCCCAAACCCACAGGACAAAGCACTACGCCTTAACTTCTCAGTAGGCCCAGATGGAGCCTGTGGGGGACATCAGCCAGCGGGGAGGCAAAGCTCATAGCACAAGGCTAAGTTAGGCCTCGTCCTCATGCTCAAAACATTCACAGTCTCACAGCATACAAATCATTCCCAAGATCTCTTTCTTTTGCACTTAGCAGCCTACCAAGAATGTTTCTTCGTGGATGATCACAGTAGCCCTAGCTCACTCCTCTGCAGTGGAAGTGAGCAGTCTCTCTGGCGGTCATACAGGATGGTAAGTTAGGAGAATGACTAGCTCCTGTGCTCCCTCTGGTCTGCCACCTTCTTGTCCTCCCCGTCGTCGTCGTCTGGTGGTCCACTGTGGATCTGGCTGGTCCTCTCCCGGCTGTTTTGGTGCCTGTCTGGACTGAGGCCGCTGACACTACTCCGTCACTCCTGTTGCGTCACTGACCCACAAAGAGGAGCTGAAAAGAGGGGGTGTGATGAGTGTGTGGAGGCAGAAGGATATTCAGAAAGGAGGCAGGTTTTGCTCAAAAAACAAACGGATGAGGCTTCAGCTTGAGCTTAGCCTCACGTTCGGACCCTGTCACAGTGGCATTCAGGAAGTGGTTCCGGGAGACAAGCCTTTTATTGTTACGTAATGAATATTTTTTCCTCCCAAACAAGGCTCAGCTGAGAAGGCGCTGTTCAGTGTTCAGGCAGCTCAGGCTAATAATAGGCCTCTGTGCCAGTCAGGGCACAGCCATGACAGATCCGTTTCAACATCCATCTTTTCATTTAGACAGAAAAGCTATATTTTGGATTGACAGGATTCACTTTTGGAAAGGGAGTATAGGCCTATAATGATATACTATATACTGTATTGTTACTTTTTAAAATGTCAGAAGAAAATACAAAGACCTTATTTGTTTTGTTATGTCTTTTAAGATGTGTGGCTTACATTGTTTTAAGCTGGTTGTTTACATGTATTAGTCATATGTAACAGTCTCAGTCTCAGATCTTTTAAAGATGTACCTATTAGAAACAGAGAAAACAGCTCATACCTTTCATAGTATGTTAATGTTGCTCCCATTCATTGTATTCGGGTGAGGAAGGGCCTGCTTGTACGTCTTTAAAGTATGTTGAAGCCTTTAGGCCTGGAGATGGTGACGAGAATTACGGCACTTGTTTTGCACACGATACCCTGGGTTTTATTTGCTGGAGCCTCCTCCTACAATATCTCACTGTTTTTCCACTGCCTTGTTGCTCCCTCTGCTGGCTACATTGTGACTTCAGCATAGCTTCCAGATCTACAGTATGATCCAGATTCTTTCTTATCAACAGCCAGGAGTGTCACACCAAATTCTGGGCCCTGGGTACAAGGATTCACTGCGGCCCCCCATGGATGTTCTTCATAGGGGGAGGGGGTTGAACCCATTTAGACTGGGAACGCGTTATTTTGAGCTTCAACTATTGAAAATAGTTCTACAAATCTACAAGCTCGCAGCACGGCACTCGGTTCCGCGCTGTGAGCTTGTATATCTGCTATTTTTGAAAATTTTTGAAAATGTGTGCAAGAAACCTATGTTTCTATGTCAGTGGTGCTCAAACCCTCATGTGAAGGACCCCCAAAATGAAATGTATTTGGCCACGGACCCCCCCCCCCCCCCCATCTCAAAATATTTAGTTCCAGGGACCCCCCAGAAGCAGAATTTTAGTTACAAAATGTTCGATTAAAAAATACATATATTCAAAGATTCTCACCCATTTTCATGACTTTTCAAAAATAGCAGATCTACAAGCTCGCAGTGCGGCACTCGGTGCTGCGCTATGAGCTTGTAGATCTGCTATTTTTCTATAGCTAAAGTATAAAATAATTAAGGCCCCTGCACAGTCCCACTCCTCCCCCCCCCCCCCCCCCCCCCCCTCCTTGTGACGCCCCTGGCTACATGGTTAGCAGCAGACTTGAGCACTGCAGGTCTTCTTCAGCAGAGGGCGCAACAACAGCTAAAAGTTGTTGTTCATAAACAGGAAGTGTATTTTCAAAATGACCTTTGACCATGTTATGATTGTAGCTTTCTGCCTTGTGACTTGCTCAGATCCCCGGTGCATTATCTCAATAGATCCCTGGTTTAGACCTGTGTAATTTTAGTCATAACTCAGCCACTGCAAAGCATTATTCCAGCCTATACAATGGGTAATAACAAAATCAAGCCTATGATTAAATCAACATATGGGAAATCAGGCACATCCCATTATGGTTTATATAGACCTGTTGTAACCTATAAATTGTTATATCGTTCATGCCGGGAATTACTTTGATTTTTATTAAATGTACTTGTATGTAACAGAATTTGAATGAGGCCACCCAGCAAGCACGTCAGGACCTGGACCAATCAGTGACGTCTCGATTGGGTCCAGATCACAGCCCATATGGGGATGATCTTGACGTCATTACCAGGACGTCATATGGACTTTTTGTTTGCCAGGATTATTGTTATTGTTTGTAACTAGAGGTTCGCGGACCTTCGGGCCGCTCACATCTAGAGATCGTGCCTGCTTCGCAGGCGCTCACAGCTACGTTGCAGCAGTGATCCACCCACATCCATCCATCCACATCCATCCATCCAGCCATCCATCCACACACACACACATCCATCCATCATCCATCCATCCATCCACATCCATCCATCCATCCATCCATCCATCCACATCCATCCATCCACATCCATCCATCCATCCACATCCATCCATCCATCCATCCATCCATCCATCCATCCACATCCATCCATCCATCCATCCATGCATCCATCCATCCACATACATGCATCCATCCACATCCATCCATCCATCCATCCATCCACATCCATCCATCCATCCATCCATCCATGCATCCATCCATGCATCCATCCATCCATCCACATCCATCCATCCATCCACATCCATCCATCCATCCATCCATCCATCCATCCATCCATCCACATCCATCCATCCATCCACATCCATCCATCCATCCATCCATCCACATCCATCCATCCATCCATCCACATCCATCCATCCACATCCATCCACCCATCCACATCCATCCATCCGTCCATCCACATCCATCCATCCATCCACATCCATCCATCCATCCATCCATCCATCCATCCACATCCATCCATCCATCCATCCATCCATCCACATCCATCCATTCACATCCATCCATCCATCCATCCATCCACCCATCCATCCATCCATCCATCCACATCCATCCATCCACATCCATGCATCCATCCATCCACATCCATGCATCCATCCATCCATCCATCCATCCATCCATCCACATCCATCCATCCACATCCATCCATCCATCCATCCATCCATCCATCCACTTACTGTACTGTACTTTACTGTACTCTACTGTACCTTACTGTACTGTACTTTACTGTACTCTACTGTACTGTACTTTAAAGTACTCTACTGTACCTTACTATACTGTACTTTAATGTACTCTACTGTACCTTACTATACCTTACTGTACTGTACTTTAATGTACTCTACTGTACTCTACTTTACCTTACTGTACTGTACTTTAATGTACTCTACTGTACTCTACTTTACCTTACTCTACTGTACCTTACTATACCTTACTGTACTGTACTTTAATGTACTCTACTGTACTCTACTTTACCTTACTGTACTTTAATGTACTCTACTGTACTCTACTTTACCTTACTGTACTGTACTTTAATGTACTCTACTGTACTCTTCTTTACCTTACTGTACTTTGCTGTACTCTACTGTACTCTACTTTACCTTACTGTACTTTGCTGTACTCTACTGTACCTGACTGTACCGTATTGTACTGTACTTTGCTGTACTCTACTGTACCTGACTGTACCGTATTGTACTGTACTCTACTTTACCTTACTGTACTTTGCTTTACTCTACTGTACCTGACTGTACCGTTTTGTACTGTACTTTGCTGTACTCTACTGTACCTTGCTGTACCGTATTGTACTGTACTTTGCTGTACTCTACTGTACCTTGCTGTACCGTATTGTACTGTACTTTGCTGTACTCTACTGTACCTTACTGTACCTGACTGTACCGTATTGTATCTTACTTCTCTCTCTCTCTTCTCTCTCTCTCCTCTCTCTCTCTCTCTCTCTAACCCCCCCCCCCCTTCCCTCTTGAAACCCGATACTTTTGTGATGAGAATGACAAATTCACTCTACAGAGGATTGCGCAATAGGTATTGCGAAATAAGCATACAAACACAAACTGTACGGTAAATATGCATTTTGAAAAGATGACACTAAGTGGATTACGTTCAGCATAGCATGCATGCAGTATATATTTCTGTAATAATGGTGACTTCCAACATGACCGAATGTCGGGAACCGCCGAACAAAATCAGTCTTTGGCCGTCTTGAGTTGGTGTGGCTGAGATGTTATTTGAAATATGAGCATATGGTTATATTCTGGGACATATCTAACTAGTTATGATATTTATCTGGCCTAGAATGTCACCTGATTTCAACCAACATAAATCCTGTCAAACAAAAAAAGTCCACATGACGTCCTGGTAATGACGTCAAGGTCATCCCCATATGGGCTGTGATCTGGCCCCAATCGAGACGTCACTGATTGGTCCAGGTCCTGACCGTGCTTGCTGAGCAGGGGACCTCTGGTATCTGTCAGTGAATTTATTATTGTAATTAAAGGAGTAGTTCACCCCCAAAATGACTTTTTTTCTATTGATTACTCATGCATGGAGAGTTGAGTTCAATAATATTTTTTGGTTTTTGTCACATTCCTAAGACAAAAATGTAATTCGAGTAAATTTACCCCCATTGATTCTGGATGGGGACCCGTTTCGAAACGGGTCCCCATCCGGAACGAATGGGGGTAAATTTATTGTTATCACATTTTTGTCTTAGGAATGCAACAAAAAACTAAAAATATTATTGAACTCTAGTCTCCATGGCGTGACAATCAATAGAAAAAAAGTCATTTTGGGGGTGAACTACTCCTTTAAAGGCGATATAAGTGATATACTGTATAAGTGATTTTTTTTAAACAGACAAACAAACAAAATGTTAAATAGCTCAATAGTCATTGTTATAATACAAGGTACAGGATAAACAAATGAAATTGGAAGTGATGAACGTTGACAAAACACCTCAAGGAGTGGGGACACAATTATTATTATTATTATTATTTGGAACTGGAATAATCTCTTGATAGGAAAGACTATCCAGGATAAAAATCATGACCTATTTTTTTCCTTCTGTTTACCAAAGAGTTGGAGAGATGGGGAAACACCTGTTACTAAAACATCCCTGTAGCATTAGTCTCTGTAGCTGTAGTTCCGAATGCTATATAGTCTGGAACTACGTACAGCTCCCGAACGGCGAGTATCTGAAGTAGCCGCAAATTGCAACACTAGATTTTTTTTATAATCGGATGAATCTAGGGTTGCAATACCTCCCATAGGCAGCCAATGCATCAAAACGTTTTTTTCTTTTTTTTTTTTTTGCTATCTGATTGTATTAAACGATGTCAAACTCACCAATATTGCGGCTCTATGGAAAGCTTGCATAATCCTCTTTCTATCTGCAAAGTGTTTGTTTCAGAAAAATCCACCGTAAACATGTTATGATTTATTTTCTGTCAAGAAATCCGAGCAGACATGGTTTATTTTCTAAGTGTTGAACTCAACGTCCCGCTGCCTCCTGCATTATGTGACACAGGACTGGTCACAGGACTGGTCACAGGAGCGATTTTCCATGAGCGCTTCCAAACTCCAGGACTTAGAAAGAATAATCACCTGAACCAAATTGCTTGATAGAAACTGGCTCATAACATGTCTACGGTGGCTTTTTCTGGAACAAACACTTTGCAGATAGCAAGAGTAAATTCCAAGCTTTCCATAGAGCCGCATTATTGTGGGCTCGCCTAAAGGCGAGCACACGTATGTTATCTTCATTATTGTGGGCTCGCCTGGAAGGCGAGCACACGTATGTTATCTTCATTATTTATTTCTATACTAGTCAGTATCCTCAAAACTTTGGCGCGCTTCATCTCTTAAACGCTTACACCTTTCAACACCATTCAAATTTTTATGTGTTCAGCTTACTGAGGACAAGTGTGCGTGTATTTTTCTTTTTGAAATGTTTTGTAGTATAATTATAAAAAAATAAAAATGTTTAACTTTAAGCACCCAATGCATTTCCAATGGGTTTAGTGAGGAAAGGGACCCATGTTTATATTAAGGCGCTGTGGCTGCAATATTCACACTTCAGATATGCTATTTATATCAATGCGTTCACACAGGTCTGCTCTCTGATTTGATCCAAATATCTAAGCTGTGTGATGTATAAAACTATAGTTATAGTTAAAACTATAAATAAATGTCCCTCTCCACTCTACTGATTACACAGCTGTGATCAAGAATCAAGTCCGGGCGATGGGATGTAAATCCCATAGCCATATATCCTAGAGCCCGCAGGGACAGTCAGCCATATTAGTGGTTGTTGTTGGTTGTCAGGGAGATATCAAAACCAATGCATTTCCAAGTCAGATCCACAAACACAATAAAAGCCATGCTCCACTCCTCAGTCTGGAGTGGCCACATAGAAGAACGCCTTGGTTATAGACATAGTGGAGGACAGATGTGATCTGGGATTGTTAGCCTACAGTATATGCACTCAATATACTCCACTACAGTTGGAGTCCATTTGACAGTTGCTGGTTCCCAAACACAGAATCAAAAATGTAGATCTAGAACACATAGAATATGTACAGTACAGTAAGGTTCAGTAGAGTACAGTAAAAGTACAGTAAGGTTCAGTAGAGTACAGTAAAGTACAGTAAGGTACAGAAAGGTACAGTACAGAAAGGTACAGTAGAGTACAGTACAGTAAGGTACAGTAAAGTACAATACAGTACAGTAAGGTACAGTAGAGTACAGTAAAGTACAGTAGAGTACAGTAAGGTACAGTAGAGTACAGTAAAGTACAGTATAGTAAGGTACAGTAGAGTACAGTACAGTAAGGTACAGTACGGCACAGTAGAGTACAGTATAGTACAGTAAGGTACAGTAGAGTACAGTAAAGTACAGTACAGTAAGGTACAGTACAGTAAGGTACAGTAGAGTACAGTAAAGTACAGTAAGGTACAGTACAGTAGAGTAGAGTAAAGTACAGTACAGTAAGGTACAGTAAGTTACAGTAGAGTACAGTAAAGTACAGTAAGGTACAGCAGAGTACAGTAAAGTACAGTACTGTAAGGTACAGTACAGTACAGTAGTGTACAGTAAAGTACAGTAAAGTACAGTAACGTACAGCACAGTAAGGTACAGCAAGATACAGTAGTGTACAGTAAAGTACAGTACAGTAAAGTACAATACAGTACAGTAAGGTACAGTAGAGTACAGTAAAGTACAGTAGAGTACAGTAAGGTACAGTAGAGTACAGTAAAGTACAGTATAGTAAGGTACAGTAGAGTACAGTACAGTAAGTTACAGTACGGCATAGTAGAGTACAGTACAGTATAGTACAGTAAGGTACAGTAGAGTACAGTTAAGTACAGTACAGTAAGGTACAGTACAGTAAGGTACAGTACAGTACAGTAAGGTACAGTAGAGTACAGTAAAGTACATTACAGTAAGGTACAGTAGAGTACAGTAAAGTACAGTAAGTTACAGTAGAGTACAGTAAAGTACAGTAAGGTAAAGTACAGTAGAGTACAGTAAAGTACAGTAAGTTACAGTACAGTACAGTACAGTACAGTACAGTACAGTAAGGTGCAGTACAGTATAGTAAGGTACAGTACAATACTGTAGGGTACTGTACCTTACAGTACCTTAAAGTATCCTATTTGTTGGGTTGGAATCGAGCCCACACTGTTTCGAAGGAACAGTATTTCTAGTTTATTTCTATACTAGTCAGTATCCTCAAAACTTTGGCGCGCTTCATCTCTTAAACGCTTACACCTTTCAACACCATTCAAATTTTTATGTGTTCAGCTTACTGAGGACAAGTGTGCTTGTATTTTTGGTTTTGAAATGTTTTGTAGTATAAATATAAAAAAATAAAAATGTTTAACTTTAAGCACCCAATGCATTTCCAATGGGTCCCCAGAGTGGAGAGAAGGATAATAGACCCATGTTTATGTTAAGGCGCTGTGGCTGCAGTGTTCACACTTCAGATATGCTATCTATATCATTGCGTTCACACAGGTCTGCTCTCTGATTTGATCCAAATGTCTAAGCTGTGTGATGTATAAAACTATAGTTATAGTTAAAACTATAAATAAATGTCCCTCTCCACTCTACTGATTACACAGCTGTGATCAAGAATCAAGTCCGGGCGATGGGATGTAAATCCCATAGCCATATATCCTAGAGCCCGCAGGGACAGTCAGCCATATTAGTGGTTGTTGTTGGTTGTCAGGGAGATATCAAAACCAATGCATTTCCAAGTCAGATCCACAAACACAATAAAAGCCATGCTCCACTCCTCAGTCTGGAGTGGCCACATAGAAGAACGCCTTGGTTATAGACATAGTGGAGGACATATGTGATCTGGGATTGTTAGCCTACAGTATATGCACTCAATATACTCCACTACAGTTGGAGTCCATTTGACAGTTGCTGGTTCCCAAACACAGAATCAAAAATGTAGATCTAGAACACATATAATATGTACAGTACAGTAAGGTTCAGTAGAGTACAGTAAAAGTACAGTAAGGTTCAGTAGAGTACAGTAAAGTACAGTAAGGTACAGAAAGGTACAGTACAGAAAGGTACAGTAGAGTACAGTACAGTAAGGTACAGTAAAGTACAATACAGTACAGTAAGGTACAGTAGAGTACAGTAAAGTACAATAAAGTACAGTAAAGTAGAATAAAGTACAGTAAGGTACAGTGGAGTACAGTAAAGTACAGTAGAGTACAGTAAAGTACAGTATAGTAAGGTACAGTAGAGTACAGTACAGTAAGGTACAGTACGGTACAGTAGAGTACAGTATAGTATAGTACAGTAAGGTACAGTACAGTACAGTAAGGTACAGTAGAGTACAGTACAGTAGAGTACAGTAAAGTACAGTAAGTTACAGTAGAATACAGTAAAGTACAGTACAGTAGAGTACAGTAAAGTACAGTAAGTTACAGTACAGTACAGTACAGTACAGTACAGTACAGTAAGGTGCAGTACAGTATAGTAAGGTACAGTACAATACTGTAAGGTACTGTACCTTACAGTACCTTAAAGTATCCTATTTGTTGGGTTGGAACCGAGCCCACACTGTTTCGAAGGAACAGTATTTCTAGTTGGTGAGTTTGACGTTGTTTAATACAATCAGATGCATTGGCTCTCTATGGGAGGTATTGCAACCCTAGATTCATCCGATTATAAAGAAATCTAGTATTGCAATTTGCGGCTATATCTGAAGTAGTCACTGCTGCACGGAACTGTAGTCCCATTGGAAACATAACAGAAACACACTAGCACAGACAGAGTCATTCAAGCGTCATTTTCTTGTTATGCGTGTATAGTTTAAGAAAACATTTGAAAACATCAAGGACGTAACACCAACAACACCAGAGAAAGATGAAATAACGCCCCAAAAATATTGAGAGAAGACATAACACTTCCAGTAGAACTTGTTATCGCTACTGCACCAAGGGAGTGGTTGCGTCACGTCCGCTTTATCCCATACTCATCATAAGACTTCCGTTGCCCAGGCCCAGACTGTACAACTGGGGATTAGCAAATGGCGGGAGTCAACAGTCTGGCCATGCAAGACTACTGTAGCATTATCTGAATGGAGTTTTTTAACTAAGAAAAATATCAATTACTATAACAGACTACCAGTCATTAAGTATAAGTCATGCTAGACACAAGTCAGTACAAAAGTATTAAAGTCCAGACACACACACACAACACTACAATAATGGGCATATAATGCCAAAGCAGCAAACCAAATATGAGACTAACTGCAGTGTGTGTGCGATATAGGTGTACTCAGTACTCACGTTTGTTTTTCTTGCACAATAATCAGATATTTACGAGAAGAGAAAATTGGCTTCGTTTGACCACCAACCTGACTGTTTGTGTGGACTGCAGTTTTACAGGGCGAGTGAATCCTCAATCAGAGCTAATTCATTGCAGAAGGCGTCTCACTGCACTTGGGGCTGCTCATGGCCATGGCAGGTTGACAGCAGACAATGACTGGGACTTTTGTACAGTAATACTCATTACATTCTGACAATAGACCTTTACAAAGTAACCTACAAGTTAAAAAGACAGTAGCAACATACGTATAATGATAGTATTCGATCACAGACATTTGGTGCCAATCAGTTTGTAATCATTGTAATCAAATTGCAGGTATTCATAATTAAATAACAACCATGGGGCGCCTGCTAGCTTAGCGGGCCAGACATAGGCTCTGATGCCTGACAGCGCGTCGTGGGTTTGAGTCCCGATCCTGGCGGCCTTTGGTGCGTGTCTCTCTCTCACCCTGTTTCCTGTCTACCTACTGTACTATCAATGAAGGCAAAAAGCCCCAAAAATACCTTTAAAGAAAACCTGCAAATAATAAATAATAAACATGGCTGTTGCATTGTGTTATATTGGAGGGCAAAACATTTGATGAGAATATTATGCATGTACTTAAGAGCAAAACATTTTCCACTATTATTAAGGTTCAGGTTCAGGTTCAGTTCAGGTTCAGTTTAATTGTCACACATATCCATACAGGTACAGATACAATGAAATGCTTGTGCCAGGAGCACTCTCAGCCTTATTACACAAAGACATGGTCACAGTGACCGACAGGAGTGTGGACCCACATACCATGCAGGCCACACAAGACAAGTCCCAACAACGACAATACCATACAGTGTAAAAGTGTACAGTTTAAAAATGCCTGGGGAAAAAAACTATTACTGAAACGAGTGGTGTGTGATTTGATGCTCTGGTAACGTTTTTTTGGATGGGAGGAGTGAGAACGGAATGGGCGGGATGGCTGCTATCTTTCATGATGTTCTGAGTCTTTTTCTTGCAGCGTGTGGTATAGATTGTATGGAGCTGTGGCAATTCTGTGACGATAATTTTAGCAGCTCTCTTCACAATCCTCTGCAGCTGTTTACAGTCTTGAACAGTCAAGTTACCAAAGGTTTCAAAATCTTGCAACCTAGGCTAAGAAATCCTCCCAATTACTTATAGGTCCCATCACTACAAACCCAAGGCAGCCTGCTGCGTGACACAATATAAGTAACTGGGCAATCCGACTAGATAATGAGATCGAACTAAAAAACAAAAAGACAAAATTAAGCCACTGCAGAAACTGAACCTATACATTTTTTGTTTTAAACGCATGAACCTCCAAAACACAAGTAATTAAATTGGCTGGTTCTTCTTTTACAAGCCTGTCCTTTGCACTGTACATGCATACAGCTCATTAGATGCCTAACTGCATCTCCTCTCTTATTTCTCTCCAAAAGCCCTTGAATATGATGGAATATGATTAAAGATTACTGTGATTTTGTTAAGATCACATTTGATATCACACACACCATACCTGTAACTTTCACTAGGCAAAAAAACTTTTTTCAAAAAAATATGAAAAAAAAAAGATTATTTGCAATAAATTTATTTTAATCGATTAATCCCTTAACAGCAATTAATCGACTTTAGATTGTTAACATCCCTAGCGTGCGCACACACACACACACACACACACACACACACACACACACACACACACACACACACACACACACACACACACACACACACACATCTCTTTATATATGTTACAGTGTTTTTGAGGTACCAGTGAGATTGGGATTCGGAGCGCTTATTTGTCATGTCATGGCATTGGGGAGCTGCTCAGTGGTAGAGAATTTGACTGCATTGGTCCGACGTCTCATTGTTCCTTCATTGTTCCCATTAGTTCCACGCTGGTGAATGCCAACCTGCCAACACTGGTGGATGTTAACCTGGTGAATGCTATATGCCTAAACCTAACCCTAATCCTAACCCTAACCTCAGTAAAACTATGCCTAAACCTAACCCTAACCTCAGTAAAACTATGCCTAAACCTAAAATGGTGAATGCTAACCAGGTGAATGTTAACCTGGTGAATGATAACCCTAACTTCAGTAAAACTATTCCTAAATATCTAACCATGTAGGACTAATTATGGGTAGTTCCCCGAAGGAGGCACCGCTTGCTCCACCTTGTGCCCAAAAACAAGCACTCCTGGTCTCAATCTCACTGAATCTCAAAAACAATGTGACATGCCGTCAGGATCGGGACTTGAACCCACGGCGTGCTGTCAGGCTACATTGAGCCAGGTGCCAGGACCAAATTCAGAGCTGCTTTCTAGGAGCACAATGATAAATACATTTAGGGCTTTGGTGATAATCTGGCACCACAAGAAACCTCTCTGTTTAAGGAACTTGGCCACCAAACTTGGTTGGTGCAGATGATGTCATGAAATTCACAGCCAAGGAGACACTGGAGTTTATCTGAGTGAAAAGGAACTAAAACACAGTGGGAAACAGCAGCAAGCTGGCAGCCAGCAGCACACAGTGTTTTCAACAAAGTCCCCACCATGCTGATGGGGAATCCCAGCCAGTCTACTGTAATGTAAAAAATCAAACCCATGTTTGAAGTATGAGCGGTGGTGGGTGTGAGCAGTTCATTTAGTTACGTTTCCTAACTAATCTGTGTGTGTGTGTGTGTGTGTGTGTGTGTGTGTGTGTGTGTGTGTGTGTGTGTGTGTGTGTGTGTGTGTGTGTGTGTGTGTGTGTGTGTGTGTGTGTGTGTGTGTGTGGGGGGGGGGGGGGGAGGGGGATTTGTGTGTGGGTCTGCTGGGTCCTGTGTGTATGTGTGTGTGTGTGTGTGTGTGTGTGTGTGTGTGTGTGTGTGTGTGTAGGTGTGCCTGGCCTACCACTGGTCACCAGCGGTATTGCAGTTGCAGCTCATGCTACAGACTTGGGAACATGCATAGTCGGACAGGAACGGACAAAGTCACTCAGACTCTCATGCCCGTATCATAGTCGGGTCCGCGGTGGAAGGCTTTACACCGCGGTGTAGTCTTTTCGAGTCTTTTTGAGTCATGAAACTACAACGTTACATCATTCCTCACGGTGTAGAGCTTTCCACTGCGAGTTCCAACACATCTCTCTGTTTTTACTATCAGACAGACAGGCTCTACACCCCGTTCACTGATTGGTCGACCTGAACCGGTCTAGACGGGGTAAAGGACTTCACCGTGGGCCGTGACTATGATGGCCTGCACTTATTTTCTGACTTGAGGTGGAAAGCTTTCCACCTCAAATTTGCGGTGGATAGGTCTCCACCGTACACTCTGATACGGGCTTTAGGAGACGGGAGACGGTGTGACCACTGCTCAAAAACACCTTGTAAAATGGCCAGAATATATTTGGCAATGAATGTGCTACTAGTGATAGCCATTTTGTGGTTCCACAGATCGAAACCATATTCATTTCCCCCACAGTTTGAATATTTATTATATTACTAGTCATTACCCGTTCGAAGATATGTGCTCTGAAATGATGCGCAGAGTGTGGGTTTTGGGGTGTGCACACAGTACTGTATATGAGCGATAGAAAGTAACTTTAACTGTTGCTTGCATTAGAAAATGTATAGGAGCAATAATGTAAGGACCAGACCTGCAGTTGTAGATTAATTTAACTCATAGAGGAATGCTATGTATTGAGACAGACTTCATTGATAAATGTGTAGAAGGATTCCTTTACTATGATTTGCTCTAATTGTGAATATAGATGATCAGTAAATCGCTACCAATAGTATATTTATGATGAATAAAAATAATGTAACATCAAAATGGGTGATATAGTTTGACTGGCAATGAAGTATGGAGATAGTGTATGCGTTAATCTGTGTATTTGTGTACAACATTGGTAATTTGGGTGCATTTGGTGTTGTCCTCCTCCTAGTGGGGTTCCTTGTACATGTAAATTTTTGTTTTCATTTCAAATTTGTGTGAAAGTTTATTTTTCACTTCCAATTTGTAGATTATGGTCTATAGAACAATTTTGGTTCGAGTGTCAAGACAGTAGATTGAAGAAAAATATATTTTTTGCCCTATTTCCAAAATGACCAAAATCGGAATTGTGTTTTTTGAACAGTGTTTTAGTTTTCCCACAACTGCTGTGTAATATATATTTTTTATTGCTATATCAAGTCAATAGTGTGTGGGGAATCAACTGGAGTCAAATATTTGTTTTGAATATTAAGATGTTTCACACAATGAGACAATAACATGGTTATTACACTCATACAAAACAATACGGTTACATTTTTTTCCTGTACCACAATATAGTGCCATTGGCTTTAACAACTACTAGAACAATATTTTAACAAAGACAAAATAAATCTAACACCTATATACAGTCTGCTCTGGTCTAGCTAGTTCTCACAAGTAGGCCTACATTTGCACAGATGTGTGCATTTCAACTTTTCCTTCATGTAACTGCACCGAGTGCAGGTTGGCATACAAGCACTTTTACAAGTGCACTTCACACTTTAATATATCCTTGGTAAGGGGCAGAGTGGTCCAAATGGGACCACTAATCCCATAATCAGTGGGACTGTGGACGGGCATCATGGACCTGAATGAACCAGTAAGACTCCCTAATCGGGAGATAAGCGACCATCATGTCGCATACACAAACTTTAGAAGGCAAAGGTAGCCAATCAGGAGGGAATATGGGAAATGGGACTGATCCTTGTTGATGACATGACTATAGAGATACTGTGTACCGCTTTGTGTGATTTTAGGGCAGAATCCATTGGATCAGTGTCCAAAAATGTGTTTTGCAAGAATCTGCCTCATGGTGGCGCTAGAAGAGGACCATGTGAGAAATGAGGGGTGGAGGTTGTGGTTTTGCAACCAAGGAGTGTGTGTGCAATGTTTGGCATGGATCGGGGCAACGGTGGCGGAGATATGAGTAGGGCAAAAGTGTGACGTGTGACTGACAGACAGACTGACAGCCGGTGGAGGTTTTGATTGACAGAGTACTACACATATGCAGATACATACATATGTGCTGTTGCCCAGGCACTTGCTTGGAAGACTGTTCAGATGTTGATCCAAAGCATCAGTTGGGGGTGGAATTCTTTCCACATCCCTAGTTTTCTGTGAGAATTGTGTCATTCAAACCAGTGGCGTTCCTGAAAATCACGGGGCCCCCCTGCGAGGAGGGGGGTGGGGGCCCTTTTGCAAATGATGATGGAGTTATATCTGTCTGTCATTCAATGTTATATGAGACATACACAAAGGTTTCCTGTGTAAATAAGCTGAAAAGCTTAATAGGATCTCCTTTTAGTTGACCTTGTACCAGTGAACTGTACTGTCATGAAACTGTACCTTTTCCTATGCAAACTTCTAATAAAGTCTTCACTCAATCAATCAATCAATCTCTCTGGAAGAAGTTGCACATGAACTCTGCTGCCGGACTGAGGCGCTCCAACACGACCACTAGCTAAATGCTGGGTGCAGTAAATGTATTTATCTGCATACAGCCCAATGAGCCCATAATATTAACAGCTACATGTTTGCTCCAAACATTCTGACGTTTATTTCAGCCAAAGTGCCAGTGGTACAACATTACAACAACAACAACAACAACAACAACAACAAAGAGAGAGAGAGACAATTACAATTTGGATTACCTTTCTGTGCTCTTCTTTTTTGGGAAACAAAACATAATATTCCTGTCTTGGTAAGGGAAAGCTAAAGGAGTGCTCATTAACTGTATTCCAAACAGCTGTGTGGAGCAATGGCTGGGCCAGCAGGCGGGGGAGGGGGAAAGAGACAGCAACCAGTTAGACTGGAGCAGTATGGAGCATTTGGGTGTGTGCTGTGTGGGGGCCCCCTCTGCTGGGGGCCCCCCTGCATTGCGGGGGTTGCGTGCCCCTCCCCTACGCCACCGATTCAAACACGATCAACATCATTGCCCTCGTTTGAGTTATCAGGGTACAGCCTACAGACAAAGTTTGTCACCACTTTTTTCAGCCTTGGAGATGCTTATGTTGGAGTGTCGGCGAGGGTTACAGATTCCTCCATGAGGGATGGCACTTTGCACATCACCTTGCAGCAGGATCACTTACCCTGGAATTTGAATGACGATGTGCTGTCTGAGCCAGTGAATGCATGGAAGAGAGCCATGCCCTTGCATGTTGTCATGCCCAGGTTTGTGGCGATGGTATTCAAGGAGATCATTCTAGTAGTCTTTACAGCTTTGAAGGAGAT
The DNA here is from genome assembly GCF_963921795.1 of Nannobrachium achirus. Taxonomy (NCBI): domain Eukaryota; kingdom Metazoa; phylum Chordata; class Actinopteri; order Myctophiformes; family Myctophidae; genus Nannobrachium; species Nannobrachium achirus. The sequence goes on from NC_137817.1 coordinate 21,566,697, forward strand.
CCAGATTTCCAGCTGATACTAAACCGGATTCGGCATGCCATCGACCCTCACCTGAGGGAAAACCAAAACAGCTTTCGAGAGGAGAGAACCACAGTAGCCCAGATCTTGGCCTTGAGGAGACTGATCGAGGAGGTGAAGAACAACCTGACGGCTGTATTGTGCTTTATTGACTTCAAAAAAGGCTTTTGAATCAATACACAGAGGCACCATGGTGAAGATCCTGAAGGCCTACTGTGTCCCTCCCAACCTACTCCGGGCAATAGAGACCATGTATGCAGGAACACAGGCCAAGGTGGTGACCCCAGATGGCAACAGTGAGGAGTTTGACATCCTGGCTGGGGAGACACCCTAGCCCCCTTCCTCTTTGTCATAGTCCTGGATTATGCGCTCAGGAAGGCCATCAGTGGACAAGAGCAGGATCTTGGCCTCAAGACGGCACCCTGCAGTAGTCTTGACAGACCTAGACTACGCGGATGACATCAGCCTACTCTCCAACCAATGCCAAGAAAAATGAGGTGATCACCTATAAGATCCTCTCAGAACATCCACCTCTCACAACAACAGGAGGCACTGCTCTGAAGGGAGTCAAGGACTTCAAGTACCTGGGCTCATGGGTCAACTCAACAGAGCAAGATCTTTAAGTGAGGAAGGCACATGCATGGAGGGCCCTTAAAGGCATGGCTAGTGTATGGAACTCCAACCTCCCCCGACAAACCAAACTCAGCTTCTTCTATGCGATGATAGAGTCTGTTCTCCTATATGGCAGTGAATGCTGGACCTTGCTCTGCAGAAGTCTCTAGACAGGTGCTACACCAGAATGTTACGTGTAGTGCTCAACATCAGCAAGAGTTCACATGTCAGCAACAAGAATCTGTATGCTGGAATATTAATGGTGAGCAATAAAATAGCAGCCAGGAGAATGAGACTTGCAGGACACTGACAAAGACACCAGGAGCTGCCAGCCAGCAAACTGGTGCTGTGGGAACCAACATATGGGCACCGGTCACGAGGACGTCCCACACTAACATATGTGGATGTACTCAAGAAAGACGCAGGAGCGCAAAGCACCAGCAAGCTGGCCGGATGTATGGAAAACCGGGATGACTGGAGTCGACGATGGAAGGCTCGTCTGAGGTCGACCTAGAGAGAGATGACCGCATTCAGAGCCTGGATGTGACGAAAATTACACAGAAGCACTACAACAACATCTGTGTCTCCAGTATGCACCATCCCAAGTGATGATGTTTGGAGGGCATAGAGAAGATGTAGGCCTATACTAGGACACAAGTGTCAGCTTCCTCATGGTTGCATTGATCCATTGGTGGACTGTTTCAAACGTGGTGGACTTGATCACCTGCAGTAATGTAGACATCCTTGTCATCTGGAAACTGTGAATCTGTTAACAACTTACTTGAAAGGAATGAGTACAGCTCCTTCTTACTTAACAGCTCCTTCTTGTTGTCAATGTTTGCCAGAAACTTTTGCCAATTTCAGTACTCCACCATCAATAACAAAAGTCATAAACAATTGGCACAAATAACTCCTCCTGAACAGAAACCTCCTCAACAGAAATCACATCCAGGCTCTGAATGTGGCTGCGGAAATCTGGATCTCCTTCAAAGCTGGAAAGATTACTAGAATGATCTCCTTGAATACCATCGCCACAAACCTGGGCATGACAACATGCAAGGGCATGGCTCTATCCATGCATTCACTGGCTCAGACAGCACATCGTCATTCAAATCCATGGCAGGGTAAGCGATCCTGCTACAAGGTGATGCGCAAAGTGCCATCCCTCATGGAAGAATTTGTAACCCTCGCTAACACTTCAACACAAGCATCTCCAAGGCTGAAAAAAGTGGGCAATGATGTTGATCATGTTCGAATGACACAATTCTCACATAAAACTAGGGACGTGGAAAGGATTCCCCCCCAACTGATGCTTTGGATCAACATCTGAACAGAAGCGTCTTCCAAGCAAGCGCCTGGGCGACAGCACGTATCTCTGCATGAATATGTATTGTAGTATTATTTCATTCATTCAGGTCCATGCTGACTGTCCACAGTCCCACTGATAATGGGATTAGTGGTCCCATTTGGACCACTCTGCCCCTTGCCAAGGATATATTAAAGTGTGAAGTGCACTTGTAAACATGCTTGTATGCCAACCTGCACTCGGTGCAGTTGCATGAAAGAAATATTGAAATGCACACGTCTGTGCAAATGTACTTGTGAGAACTTGCTAGACCAGACCAGACTGTATATAGGTGATTTATTTTGTCTTTGTTAAAATATTGTTCTAGTAGTTGTTAAAGCCAATGGCACTATATTGTGGTACAGGAAAAAAATGTAACCGTATTGTTTTGTATGAGTGTAATAACCATGTTATTGTCTCATTGTGTGAAATATCATAATATTCAAAACAAATATTTGACTCCAATTAATTCCCCACACACTATTGACTTGATATAGCAATAAAAAATATATATTACACAGCAGCTGTGGGAAAACTAAGACACTGTTCAAATAACACAATTCCGCACAATGTTTTCAACAGTGTGTGTTCATTTGAATGTTGTGGTCTCCATCGTCATGTAATAATAAGAATATAATAATAATGTTACAAATAGACCAGTAGCGCCTATCATACTGTTATGTTAAATCAAAGTAGTAAAATATGCCATGAATATAAGGTGCTATAGTGAAAAGTAACAAATGTATTTTGAGATGCCGTGGATGTATAGCGGTGCCCTGAGCCTCAAAAGTCGGAGAACCACTGCTATAGAAGCCCGTCAACATGCAGTTTCAATATGGGTTTGACTGGATGTTCATGATGGTTATTTTTTTGGAAGGCATCCATAGCCAATTGGAATGAAATATGACAATCTTGAATGATACATGTTTATGACATGACTCTAGAGACAAAATCTGTAGAATGTGTATTGCAAAAGTGTTTAGAAAAATATGCAAAATGGTAGAAAATCTAATTAGACAGAAATCAGCATGGCCTATCCACCTGTTTCCGCAGTAGCATTATCTGCGGGACACTTCCGGTTAACAGCAGATATACAAGCTCACGTCGCGTGAGATGCATGCAAATGCCGTTCGCCTTCTGCGCAATGCACGATGGGATGTTGGAAAGTTGTGGATACGAGGAATTCTGTCATGATCTAAGAAATACATACTGTACAAACAATGCTATATAGGCCAAAATGTGAACGGCCTGTTGTAGTGCCATATACCCTGAAAGTGATTTGAAAGATTTGGGGTGGAATGTCTTAATTTGCTATGGTTGCTTGCACGACAAGTTTGACGCTGATCTATCCTGCGATTTGTGAGATTAGCTACGGACTCATGCAGTCAGTCAGTCAGTCACAGACAAACATGCCCTAGAATGTCTGTGATCTTACATAGGCGGACAAGCTACGACATTTCTCATGGTATACTGCGACCTTCGGTCGCAAACAACAACAATTACAAATGACAGTTGGCCCATAAAATATAGCTTCTAATTAATATAATATGTAGATGGTAATCATTGCAAGTTGATGGGTTGGATTTGATTTATCTTGGGTTGGATTTAACTCGCTTTGCATTTTGCATTTAGACCTATTATCTCATATAGGCCTAACAGGCAATCATTAGCTGATGGTACACTCACTTAGTAGCTGGATCAATGTCATTGATTATATTGACAGTTAACCAGTGTCTGGACAACAAAAGTCATAAATGGTTTGTCTCTGCATGCCATTGCCATGTAAAAACATTGACAATAATATATTGCATAGGCCTACACTGTTTTTTTTTTGCTAATATTATTTTGTAATAAAAAAGACCTTTGAGGGAGTGTAACTTTTTTTGGACACTGTAACGGTTAACCATGACAACAGGTAGAAGCAATTCTAATTCTAGTTAATTCTAAAAAAAATAAAAAACTCTTGATCAATTAAATGATTTGCTTATGAATCAGACTCAGACTCGGACATCATTTGATTTTTTACTGAATAGGCCTACTGGGGGCGGGGGTCACGACCCAGCGGATGAATACACTACATTAAGTAGTCGGACCTTCACCTTATCAACAACAAATTTGTCAACGCCTGACTTTGAATAAAGTCATGCAGTAATGTGGCTGTAAACGGACAGTGAATACAAGATGCATGACATGTTCTAAACCCCCCAAAAAATAGACATTTGCTCTGGCCTGGACACAAACTAGTGACAATAGCCGATCTACAAGCTCACAACATTGTTTTGCACCGCGTTGTGAGCTTGCAGATCGGCTATTTTTCTTAAACATTTGTTTTCTTTATGGAATTTCTTCGATTTTCCTTTGATTTCTTCATGAAATAATTACTGGAAAAAAAACGGATTTGTTTTTTTAATTCATGAAAACTTTTGCTCATTTGATAACGTTTTTTTTTAATAATGAAGAACAAAACGTAGAAAACAAAAAAAATGAAGGGACCCATAATAAACGCTGATGTGATGTCGAAAGCCAGAACAAAGTAGTCCCTCCAGTCCAAGCGGAAGAATCGCGCGGAGGTATATTGCAGTAGTTCCAGGCCCCTCAGCTGATGTGAACGTAGCAGGGCTCTTAGCGATAGAGAGAGAGAGAAAGAGGAGCTGGTGCACTGTCTGTCTGTTACAACTACAACACTGGAACAAATAGGTAACAATGATACAACATACTGACTGACATCCTGGCCAAACATCTCTGCGTCAGTGTTGGCCGTGTTATTAAATACCACTGTGGGGGGGAATGATGGTTTGTGTTGCGAAAATATCTCGAGTCATGTTCCTGCTTTGCTGTTTTTTTTGTGTTAGGAGGAAAAATGTACCAGAGGCCATTTCGTTTGTTCAAGCTAACTAACGCGCGAGCTATATTAGCGTGACAGCCCGCAGTCCCGTTAAAAACAGCTCCCACCAGATCACCCTGTTGATGTTTATAACTATCATTGATTGTGGCCGTTTGTTTGGACAATCCTACTGGCCTCTTGTCGAGTTGGCAGTGTTCGTTAACGCGTTTAACTGGCGACAACAAGGCTCGCTAACGTCCATTAGCTTGCAGTGCCCACAGATAGCTGCTAGGCTAACTTCAATGTTTACACGGCTGTCCTGTAACCGGATATTGATGCGGTCAACAAATTCTTGTTAGCTAGATAAATCTTAACAAATAAAACGCCTCTTTGTAATACTACATAATCACCACAGGCATACCAGCTTGCATTTATTTATTGACAATCAGTATTAACCTAGTGGGAGAATAATAAGACCTCGGCTGTCTGTCTATCGTGTTATCGTCATCTATTTGTCTTGTAACGTTGAACGGGTCAGTGCATGTTAATTAAGTTTGTTAATCCGTTTGATAAACTGCTAGTTAAGCTGCTCGCTAATGGTACAGTCGCTACTTGGTTAGCTACAGAAGTGCTAACGTTGCTAATGCAGAAGTGGAATCTGGCCTTCTCGTTAGCAGCAGTTTACCTTATGATCGTCCTCACCAGCTAACGTTTGCTAGCTGTGTGTGTTTGTGTTCACGTTGACAGCTGCTGGTGGGAGTTTGATACTGGGCCTGGCTGGCTAACGAGCTAACGCTGGCCTTAGATTTTAAGACCCATAAACAAACCCAGACTGGCTCTTCTGCGCCAGACACATTTATTATATATATATGTTTTTTTTTTTTACTGAAGCTTTGCTGGTCAACCAACTCAATTTGCCAGCAAGCGGAGAAGTCAACGCACTTCTCCTGCCAGGTTTTTAGCAGCTCGCGTCGGGTTTTTTACTGCTTACATTACAGCAAACATCTCGTGTGAAGACATTATTCCAAGCGATGCTGCCATTTTCCACGGAACATCTCAGGTGATCGTAATGGTAGTTCTCCAACACAAGGCAATGACCTTAGTTGTTCTTTTTCCATGCGTTTCCTGTGGGGTTTTAGGGCGTACTAAGGAACGGATGGGTTGTGTTCGTGCCTCACATGTTAAGTTTGATAGTAGGCTCTATTTAATGCATGTCCACCGGTGCGGCAGCTACGCATTTTCGTGTCACCACAGCTAGCTGAAGAAGTTAGCCCACGGAACTTAACGTAGGGGTCGCTTCAGTGTTTGTTTACCACTTTGCCCATGTAGATACCATTACGCTGTTAACACTAAAACCGTTAACAGCCTTTTGTTTTAACATATAGGGCTTTTACGGAATTGTTCAAAAAAAGATCTGTTTTCTGGTATAATGTATGGGATTAATAGATTCTGAGGCTAAACATTAGCTGATAATGCTAGCGAACGTAGCAAACTACGTCAGAATTGTTAGGCCGCTGTAAATCGTGGGTTTAAAATTCCGAATTCCCTTTGGCATATTAATGTTCTTGGATGTATATGCGTGTATTGCCGTTGTTTGCTTTAAGCTGTCGATTACCTGCGTTAGTTAATCAAACGCAGTTATCGACTGTGAGACGGCAGTTGTCAGAATGGACGAATAAACAAAGACGAGGATGCGCTGTCAATGTAGGCCTAAAATGGCCTTGTGATTTTAGCCAAGTATGGCGTATTTTTTGAGCAATTACCATGTTTTAAGTATTTAAGTCAGTCTTGCATGCTAAATTCCAGATTGCAAAATATGAAATTGTATCGCAGCAAGTTCTAGCAACATTATACACTATTGGCAAAACGTCTTAGGAATTGAAGTTTTGCATTTCATATTATAATCTGTTCTCTAGCAGGTAGTTTGACTCTTGATATGAGATTAAGCTTATTTTCAAGAGGAATTTATTCATGCCTGCTATTATGACGTCCTGGTGACAATATCCCTCAATCCTGTGCTGCCACTAATTATTAGACATCAAATTACGTTCAATAAGCAGCCATTACACAAATACACAGAGATACACACTTATTATATAACTGATAGAAAAGAGACAATGTTAACTGGTTCTCTCGACATGGCTACTTGACCGTATAATTTTAACTATGGCTCACTTGAGTATTTGTCTTATAGATTAGTACATATTCCTCAATGTTCTAAATGAATATCGTTAAACATTCCGATCTTAAAAGTAAATGGCTTTTGAAAACTATAGTCATGAATTTAATAACTATTTTTTTATCAATTTGGGTAAATTTGAAGATTCATGTTGATGGGTTATGGTGATTTGTGCATAAGTGTGGAGGGCAAGTGTACATTGTCTACCTGGTTCCTAACCTCTAGACCAAAAACGAGTTAGCAGCCTGATGTAGCAAAATAAATAATGTGAATCATTCTGAGCTAAATTGCCAAGTAGTTTTTTATCTTGGGATATTTCCACTCATCTTACATTTAGTAACCTTTAGGCTGTGGTATATTGCAGAAGGAAATTGTAGCCATTTTGTTGGACAGACCCTCAGACCTAGCATTTACAGGGCATTCAAAAAGATTTATTGATTGGCAAATTGACGTGTGCTGGTATGGCATTGTTTTTCAGTGACCCTGGAAAACTGCAGAAAATTTAAGGAAACTTGAATGTCCCATCTGTACAAATCAAGTTATACTGGGCTTTTTGTAGCTGTAATCGGCATAGTCTGCGTAATCACTCAGGTTTCAGCCTAGTTGAATGAATATTCTCATTAAATGTATTTGAAGTCTTGAATTTATATATATATTTTTTAAGTCATGAGGTTAGCAACAGTGCGAAACTGACAGCAGCTGAAGGATTTAGATCAATAATTTGGTGTTGAAGAGAATTGTCAGGTCATCAACAACGACACACCCTTACATTCTTCAGTGCTCATGTGGTTTCTGTCTCTTTTTCTTTCCTTCAGTGAATGGTAGTGTCTAGAAAGGGTATGTCCCTTCAGGAGAGAGGTGCCAATGTCCAACCGGCCTAATTCCAATCCAGGGGGGTCACTGCGCCGTTCACAGAGGAACACTGCTGCGGCCCAGCCACAAGACCACACAGTCACGGGAAGGTGAGTTGACCTGGTCACCCAATCATTTTCAAGTCTATTAGACAGTGCATACAAAAAGTTTTCAGACCGTTACAAGTTTTCCACATTTTGGTCTCAAAATTACAATTACAATCTACACACCATGCTCCACAATGACAAAGCAAAAACAGTTTAGTTATTTTTGCGTTTTCTACATTTCTTAAAGACAAAACAAAATGCTAACTTGATATTTATTTATAGTATTCGGAACCCTGTCCCTACTTAATGCTTAAACCACCTTCGGCCTGGCCTTGAACTTGACAGCCTTGGGTCTCGAATGATCCTAGAAGATTGTCAAACCTTTCTTTTGGACGTTTCACCCATTCTTGGCAGAGTAGTTCAAGTTGAGCCAGGTCTGATGGGAGCATCGTTGCACAACTAATTTCAGGTTTGTCCAGAGATGGCCACTGAGGCTCAGTTTAGACAACAATGTTCAGAACAGAAAACGGCAAAGTGCCCTTGGGTTGTCACTTTTTATTCTGTATTTACACAGAGATGCATCAGTGATTGAAACCGGTGTAGTGTGCATGCCATGTGGCTAGGTGGCGGTGACGCACATCGCTCTACTTCCCATCACGGCTGTTGTGCTCGTTTGGTTATATTTCTCCACAACTATGCACTGTGAGCCATGACATCATACGTTTTGTGGATTTCCCTGTTTTGTCCATTTACATGGAGACGCGAGGCAGAGCGTCTTCAAAGATTTCCACTATGAAAGGTGGTTTGACTTTGTTGTTGATTCAACCCCCAAAAACGCTGTTGCCGATTAAACAGATGGCATATCTGACATTTTATTTTGGCGTTTTCTCTAGAAACAATCCCCATCTAAACGGCACCTCTGAGATTTCCTGTGTTGTCTTAAACTGGATACAATAATAAACAATACTCAAGTCAGAGAATAGAATATAGTGTAGATATATACATTTGGCGAATCATATGGTTCACTGCAGCTCTCGGTGTGTATCGTTGTCTTGTTCAAATGTAAACCTATTAACACCCAAGGAGCCAAACTCGTTCAGTGACGAGTTAAGGCCACTAGGTGTCACCATGCCAAAAGGAGTTATCTCGTCGAGAGACGAGACAACTAAGGGTTAACTGTACACGCTGCTGCCTGCCCTCTGAATGAGTCCATTACGTCACCCCGTAGCAGAGAGAGAGAGAGAGAGAGGGGGGGAGAAAATGGCAGAGGCTGGTTACATTGATTTCCATTCTACTCTGAAACATAAAAAGGGCTTTATCTATGAATGAGGTGAAAAGAACGCCAGGGAAGCAGAGATCTGATTGTTTTCATGGCGACACTTTACCGCGATGGTCAGCCGCGGTTTGGATTTTAGTTTCGCAAGCTTTTGTAAACAAAGGGATTATCTTCCTCAATCGTCAGTGGACACCCACGTGCACACGCACAAAGCTTCCGAGGCTCTTCAAAATAAAGCGTGAGTGAACGGCTGCACCAGCAACATCTAGAAATGTTATAAACCTGAGCAGCCCATGTGTTAAGGGGAAATAATGTACCTTCCCCAACAAAAACACACCAGCATGGAATGGCCAAAGATAATTTTTAATTTGGATATAAATGTAATAATTGTCTGAAATAAAACCATCGTTGATGAATCAACAACAATGTACGATAACCATGTGCATGATGTATGGTCGCAAAGACTCAAACCACTGCTTTTCTGCATTTAAAATGCATTTGTTAGGGATATTTTGATAACGTTTCCAGTGGAGTTTTATAAACTCAGTCTTTTATTTTTTGGATGAGGTTTTTCCTAATCGATTGAATTATGCTCAGTAAGGCTGTTTTGGGCTTTTATGCCTTTATTGTTAGGACAGTAGACTGACATGAAATGGAGAGAGGGCTGGGGAGTGACACGCTGCAAAGGTCGTCGGGAACGAGACTCGAACCGGCGACACGCTGTCAGGCATTAGAAGCCTATATGTGGTATGCGCCTGGACCGCTAGGCCTGCAGGCGCCCCGTTAAGGCTGTTTTCCTTCAATTTTAGACTAATGGGTAAAAGAGAAACATTGTTTAAATGTCAGTGAAATTTTGAATAGCACATCCCAATAAACCTTCACCCCCATAGACATAGAAAGGTAGACGCCTCCTTCGGCTCTGAGGCATGAGATTGCGGGACTCGGTGACCGGTGGTTTCCGGTCGTTTCCCACATCCATGTGCGTCACAGAAACCGGAAGTTGCTAGTCCAATCAGAGGCATGTGGGGGCGGGCCTTTACGTACGCAGGCTCTAAGAACAGCTGAGCCGCGCAACATCAGGAAATGGATGGATTGAGAAGTCAAAAAAAGACGCGTTGTGATTGGCCAGTAGTCACATGACTGGCAGCGTGGTCTATGGCAATCGCGGACGTCCGCACTCCAGTTGTTGCTCGTCACTCCAATGAACTTCAGCGGCCAATGAGGCATCTAGCTTTTTTTGTATCCATGTTCACCCCACCCTTAAATCCTGAGCACTGGATTGCTTTATACTCTGCATCCATGTTTTCATCTATCCTGAGTGGTCTACCACTCCCTGTTGCAGAAAAACATCCCCATGGTGCTTAATCTACCACTGCGTTTGTCTGTAGGGATGGTATTAATGAGGTGTTATTCAGTGCCTAGTTTCCTCCATACATGGAATTCAATCTTCATTTCGTCAGACTAGAGCATTTTGCTTCTCATGGTCTTAGAGTTGTTCAGATGTCTTTTGGCAACCACCTAGCGGGTTGTCATTTGCCTTTTTACTGAGGAATGCTTCCGTCTGGCCACCATAATTAACTGAACGGTGGAGTGCTACACTTTGTCGTCCTATAAGATTCTTCCACCTCCACAAAGGAATTCTAGATCTCATTCATTGTCACCATTGGGTTCTCATTTACCTGCCTGGCTGCCCAGACAGCCAGATCTAGGGAGAACATTGGTGGTTAATTTGAAAATGAAAAATGGTGCATTTATATAGCGCCTTTATCCAAGGTGCTTGATGGAGGCTACCATGCTTTTGAGGATGCTTCAAATATTCTTGTATCCTTCACCAGATCTGTGGCTTGACACAATCATGTGGTGCAGGTCTACAGAAAGACAATTCTCTCAATCTTATGGCATGGTTTTCAATCTGATATCAACTATGAGACCTTTATATAGACAAGTGTGTCCCTTACAGTAGTTATGCCATGTTATTTCAGTTAAGGGCCATTTATACTTCCGTATGTTTGATTTTATCTACGTTTTGGGTGAGAGCACGTACAGTAATGCGTCGACATGCTTAGTTCCTGTACGGTATATGCGCAGGCCGATATGCGCAGAACAGAACAGAACAAACAATTCTCAGTGTGTGGATTTCGCTCTGTCTCTGTCATCCACACAAGTCTTTTTTTATTAATACTTTGTCAGTTAAGTTATATCACCAGCCAGCCAAATGAGCCAATCAAAGGATAAGACTCGAAACTCAAGTGAGACAGATTTTGGCTGAATGAACCTCGAGTAGCCCCCATCTCTCGAATCTGGTGATTAATCAATAACCGACAGAATTAAATATTTTCCGCTTTTCGCAAGTTACTATGAAAAGCTCCACCGGCAGTCAGTCAGTCTGTCTGTCCGTCACGTCACACTTTTGTCCCTACTCTTATCTCCGGCAGCGTTGCCCCTATCCATGCCAAACTTTACACACACACTCCTTGGCTTGCAAACCACAACCTCCGCCCCTGATTTTTCACATGCCCCTCTTCTAGTGCCACCATGAGGTTGCCGGCCTGACGGTAGCTTATCTCCCGATTAGGGAGTCTTACTTGTTATTAAAAAGGATGTCTACATAAAAAGGAACTTAGATCGGGTCTTTTTCAACATCTTAGGCTATAGGCTAGCTGTCGTTGTCCATCGAGGCTCACTGCTGTTTCACTTTACCATGGGCTCTTGATGAGAACGTTCACGCCACAGAGCTTGCCATGTTTGTGTCATAGAGGCATGGTTGATATTTACAGATGTTGAAGAACGACTTTCCACTCTTTGCAGAGGAAAAGTCATTTTCCTCACTAATGCCCCTACGGTTCACAATGTTGGCCACGGGTACTTCTTGCTACAGACAAGTCCAGTATGTTCAGTTGAGGGGTGTACGTACTGTAATCATACAGAGAAGTACGGACAGGGAGATGGAACAGACATCAAACAGACCAAATGGAAGAAATCTCTCTCCCCCTCCGTTTCTAGTGTAGACCTGCGGTCCTTGTATATTACTACTATGCATGGTACTTTAGGTGGAGTCCAGCCTGGTATCGCTTCCAATTTCGGGCTTCTGATCCGGTAGGGTGCGGATGGCGTCTTACGTCATTTTTCGTCAAAACGGACTGCACTTTGGCCGGAACTAACAAAAAGGAAACGGGTTTAGCCCAAAACAATTCCCCCCACTCAAGGACATCATTTTTGTACCTACCCAATAAAACCCTTGATGCGGCGTAGCTATGCTTGTTTTTTGAAACGTTTGTTTGGTATATCGCATCTTTTAGTCCAACTCGTAGCGACTGGCAAGACTACACTTCTCTAGCATTTAAATAGGGATTGGGGAAACAAACAGGGGGAACCAAAACAAAGTGACGTCGCTTCTTCTGCCATCCGGTCTAGGATGCCATCCGGCCTAAACCGGATCAAACGGCCTGTTGTAAACGAATACCAGGCTTTCCTCCGAGGTGGAAAGACTGGTGATGCGAGTGTCAGGTGGAGTCCAGTCAACTTCGAGAAACATCTGAAGGACCATTGGTAGAAGTAGGATGTACCAAAGCTCAATTGCAAGTGTTATAACAGATTTTGGATACTTAAATGTAAATAGGTTAGTTGTAATGACTACAAAATCATTGTGGTATATATGTGGCGTGGATCAATATAAAAAAAAAATGTTTGCATCTGTTTTAAGATGAGACTGAAACAAAATGTCAAATTTGAAAGGTTCTGAAAACTTAACGTATGCACTGTATTCTTAGTAGACCGGATTCACACTTTTCTGAGATCTGTAATGCATCTTGAGAGTATGGGATAACGTGATGGTAAAATACATACAATATTAATTTAATTGTGCATATCTGTCTTTATTTATTAGTCTGTAACTTGAATATTTATTCTATTTGATAGCCTTCATTTTCCTCTCAGATAAACATGGATTCTTTTGTGTGCCTTATCTTAACTTGTATCACAGCTCTCATTTACAACAAAAAGTAATGCCCATGGGAGAATTACTTTTTGTTGTAAATTAGCTTATATTCAGACCAAGGTTTTGATTGATTGAATACTTTATTAACAGTTTGCAAAAAGTACAGTAGTACAGTTATACAATAATGCTAGGATAACACAAAAGCCCTGGGGGCTTGTTTCCATTGTGGTCCTATGTATTCAATTAATCAAGTAAAATAAAAGCCCTAAGGGGAATTGATTAAGTTTCATTTGTGTGGTGATTACGAAAACCCACACGTTGTTTGGTCTTTTAATTTTCAACCTTACAGGTTGCAGTCAGAGCAGGTAAAACATAAAGCAAATTCCCCTCCTGAAAGTAGAAGACCTAATTCTAAGGCTCCCAAAGCCACGCCCAGCTCAGCCTCTGGCCAGTCCAGAGGGCACAGCTCAAGAAGGTACCCCTTCTCTCTACTTGGCACTTAGTGTGTGTGTGCGCATATATGTGGGGTATGCACTGGGTGTTTTTTCATTTTCTTTAGGGATGGGTCGTTTAAACGGTTAACCATGTACACAAAATCACTACCTGTTAGTACTAATTAATAGTGTCCAATATGATATGATACGATTTGAGAGAGGGGACAGTCACTGATAACCAATATGCAACCGATATATGTATGCATATATCAGGCCTTTTTCTGTGTGGATTGTGCAAAGATTTTGCCCCAATATGATTATGCAAAGGTACAGTGACAGTAGTACTACAGACAGCTGCTTTCTTAAACCAATGTCTTTATTAAAGAATTAACTTTATTTTTTACTCGTCAGTCAAGGTGTCTGAGAAAAAGAGTGACACAGAGACATGTATAGTATGTCCTACTGCCTGTTTGAGTGTGTGGTATGACCCTAACCCTGTGAGGACAAGCCAGGCTTGTTACAAGCATTCATCACACATGATGTGCTGATCTTGAATAATTATTACTATTTTTCTTTCGGGGGGACATTTCACCGTTACAATATGATCTGATATGACCAAATAAGGCCATATTGATGGTCAGACACTACTAATTAACCAAACATGTTATCATATAAATTATTAAAATATTGAATGTGATTCTAACTCATTCAAGACTATTAGTATTACATGCTCATTCTGCTTTTAAAGTGACTGTCAGCAGTTCTCAGACTGGATTAATTAGTTCTACAAGTGCTTCATTCAATTATGTGATGCACGCTGCTTTTTCTACCACAGTGAGGTGCCAACATGTGTCACTATTAGTGACAGCTGAACCACCCTACTCTTTTCAGATCCATTCATACAATTTATGTATCATATTTCCAATGCTGCTGGCTGCCATGAAATCTATAATAACGGCAAAACAAGGGTCACATTAAGGGATAAACAAGGCTTTCTATTCTACACATAAATATAGATATATGTTTCACTTACATTTTTAATGGTCTGTCTTTTAAAATAAATACATTTCCAGAGAGACTGAAGACTGTTTAACTTGTAATTTATTTAATAAATACTTAATTTGTATGATCTGTTGGTAATGAGAAAGCTGGCTTTGTTAGCTGGAATCAAGCACTGACTTCATTTGGGTTACATATACGGTACAATACAGTAGCTTTGTCAACACTGGTGCTGTGTGTACTGCAAAGTTCATTCGTATTAAATATGATGTCGTACTATGGTTAACCACTAACACCCCGTAGAGTACATTTACCCCCCAAAAATGCCCAAACGCCCATCCCTAGCATCTTTTTAATTTTCCTCTGTAGATCTGAATGAAGCATTGTATATGATGACATTGACAGTATGGCAAATAAAATGTCCTAAGATGAGCTCTTTTTCCCCACACTCTTGACAGAAGCGGTCTTACTCTTTCCGTGGCTTCATTTGTGCTTCAAGACGACCCAGAGGCTGCAGGGACATCGGAGCAAGAGCGCCCAAGCCACCAGTCAAAGAGCAAAAGTACCCGAGGGCTAAAGCGAAGTTTGGCCTCTGACCACAATAGTACCCATAGCCCAACCCCTACCAAGAAGTCCAAATCACTCCCACCACTCCCGCCACCCAGCGAAACAGTTGAGACCAAGAAGGCCCCGGCCAAGTCTAAGAAGAGACCTCAGGCATCAGAGCCACCTGCATCTTCAGGTCGAGGCCAGAGTAAGAAGAGCGGGGCCTCTGGGCCCTCCCCTTCACAGAAACGGAAGAAAGCAGACTCCCTCCCCGCTCTGAGCAGCACTGCTGGGTCCCTCCCCAACCGTACAGAGGGCAGAACTGCAAAACCCACCAAGCTGGCTTCTAAATCGGCCGCCTCAGCCAAAGCTGGGTGTAGCACCGTGACGGACTCCTCTTCTTCAGCCTCCACATCTTCCTCCTCCTCTTCCTCCACAGGCATCAATAACACCGCCCCACAGGGTGCCCGGGTCAAACAGGGCAAAGACCAGAACAAGGCACGCCGTTCTCGTTCAGCCTCCAGCCCCTCTCCCCGCCGAAGCACCCGTGACAAGGAGCAGGCCAAAGCTGCCGGCTCTTCCAAATTTGAGTGGGCAGCCCGCTTCAACCCCAAAGTCAACCTGCCAAAGCCCAAACTGTCCCTACCCGGATCCTCCAAGACTGAGACCTCTAAGCCTGGGCCCTCAGGATTACAGGCAAAACTAGCAAGTAAGTTATTATTATTTTCTTTTTATAGTTTCAGAAAAAACTACCTAGTGTCCTGTAAAATTGGCAAATTTAGAAGATACAGGAAAATATTTGCCACTGTTTGTCCAATGTAGCTAAGGGATGAGATGGAGTTGAATGAAGGATAACTGTACATATATGTACACAAGAGCATATGTGTATACTTGCCATGGTGATGTTTATTAGTAATGTTTATTAGTTAAGGAGAGATTATTACAAGGAGGATTCTGGCGAGAGTTTAGATGGTCAGAGTGGTGTTGCTGTGGGGATGGATAGAGGTTACGTCTCTGGGATTAAATGTCAGGATCTTTGGTCCTAGCAGTGTCACAGCTTTAGTTTCAGAAGCCCTACTGGGACCTGATACGGCTGGTGTTACTGCCTCTCACTGAGGGCGCGTGCGCGCGGGCACACACACACACACTCACACTCTCTGGGAAAAGCCCCGCAGACACTGTTCATGCAGCATGGTGGCGTTGTACACATACACAGGGATAAAGCGGAAAACAAACATCCACACATGCATTTAGCCTAAGCGATATGACACTTGTGCGTGCATCACAGATGAACACATTTGCTCACCCCTTTTTCATTGCTCACATAGTCAGCCATGTGTGGTGGGGGGTTAGTTATGTGTCTAGCTTACAGGAGCTCGCAGGCTTCACCAGGAGCAGAGGGACTGGCTCAGATTTCAGCCTGTGTCAGAAACGGTGGACTAGAACTGGAGGACTTATAAATTCAGCTGAAGGCTGTTCATTGTGGAACAAATGGTCATTGTACAGGTAGGGCAGGTAGTCATTTGGGACTGTATATTCATAAGGAGTTCTTGAAACGCGAGTACTGATCATAACATTTATGTGTTCAAGTGACTCGACAAATCCATGCACTGTTCGCTATCATAGAAGTAGTATGAAAGCGTTCTGAGTGCTTGATATTAACGTTCTGTGTGCTTGATATTTACAAGTTTCATGAGCAATGCAGTTGACAATGAGCAACCATTCCCTATGGTAGCAGTGAACTGGCTACAATGTGTTGTCCGAATTGTGTTGTGGGACGGAGCTTGTTGACTGAAGGTCAAATTCAGTTTGTATAGGCTCTTATGGAAATGAGAGCAGTTGCAGGATTTCATACCAAATACAAACAACCAATTCATAAGCGTTAGCTCAACCTTCTAGCTGTTCTGGCTAGTAAAGGAAAGGGATGGTAACTGAGGGCTATCCCCAAATGGTCAGACACCTCCCCAAGTTGATCTGACTGCCTGGCTGGTTGGTCCACCAGCTGACCCGCAACACATTTCAGGGTGAGAAAAGACTTGACATCTAGCCCTGTAGTTTTCTTTAGCCTTTTCATAGGCTTGCCATCTTACTGCCTTCTCCTGGCTTTTGTTTCATACACACTCATCCCACTCATGGCTTGCTTCAGTCACTTTCAGAGATTATAATGGTGAGTAGTCGTCATGCCTTATGTTTGTATACTGGCGGTGCTCATGGTTGGGGTATTGTTTATTTAGAAATGGTGGGTGAGTGTAAAGACAAATGAATTAATGAAAAAAAGTCATTCCATTTCGATATTTATATCATATCCTTTAACCGGTTACTCACTTGTTGTTAAAGTTTTTGCAAATAGCTTTGTGGTACTGAATTTAGCTGCACAGGTTTCACATGAAGGTTGTTCTGTCATATGGGCATAGTGAAGTTTCTATTAATACTCTGCTGGATGGTGGCACAGGACTCTAAAGCTACTGCTGTCAGGACACATCACTGTTTTGAATGGTGACCCTAGCAGTTCTTGCTCTCGCAGCCATGTGAACTCATAGTGGGAAAAAGTTAATTTATAATCTTCTTCAGATCCTGAAGAAGCCTGTGCTGGCCGCTACGTGAGGGTTATCCCAGTTTTTAACTATTTCCATTATGAACTAGCCACTTCAATGAAGGCTTTTTAACCAGAAGAGTGCATTGTTCTCTTAATCCTTAGTTGCAAGTTGTCAGTTGTCTACCAAAGAGCACCTTCGCTACACGTTTTTGAACTTATGAGCACCCAGACCTTTCTTTTTTCCGAGTCTTAACACATCCACTGTGAGGTATATAATTAATTCAGTAGATTCTGCCGGGGTTTTTCAGTGTTTTTACCTTATTTTGAGGCTCCATGAACGCACCACCGTCCAAATGTAATCACTTTACTTCCGGGAACAGCAGACGATTCTTCTTATCTTTTCACCCAGTAAAGAAAAGTTATAACCACGTCCATCCATCTTTTGTTATGGTCTGTAGAAAAGGGCTTTTTTTTAAACAAGAACTGGAGATGGGTTCCAAGATACTGCCCGGCGAGAGGCAGCATCCCCTCTTGGTGAATTTTTCGCCATTCAACAATTAAGAATAAACAAACATATTCTCATGAACAATGGGAATGTAACAATCAGATTTGTGTGGAAATATATCTTTTTATATGCACAGATTTATATACATTTTCGTGTCTTTAGCTTTAGCTTTACTGCTAGCCTAGTAGCCCTGTGCGAGCAAAGGAAGTTGCTTCCTGTGGGCTGCAAGTGTGACCCTGCGGGCGATGGGAAAATAATGTACATTGTAGGTACAGTACATTATAACTCTATGGTACAGTACGGGCACGCTGTGACGTCATCAACAATTTTAAGTTGAGTTAGGCAGTCAGCGCATGGATTTGAGGGGGGGAGGGGGGGCCTCAGCATTTGTCTATGGGACAAGTTTGACAAGTTCCTTTTTTTACACTGTATGGCGCAGTTCGCTAATCTATGGGGCACCAATTATTTCCGGGGTACCCAGGACGTCAACTGGCGCGTTGATGACCCACAAACGTATTTTTCCATACTTTAAAAAAAGGAAAAAGCCACATGGCGTTTGTCTATGGGCAGTGTTGTGTTGGTGATTCAATGTTTGGGTAGACACTCAATTTAATGATGTCGCGCGCACATCCCCTATCACCTACTCTACAGCAGTTAACAGGTTCAGAGTCAGACAATGGTATTCATCTGCATACAGACTTGTTCCTTTGTTAAAACACCCAGTTGTGACACTAAAGCGTTTGTAAACATTGTCGAGTTGTGATCTTGGGGTTGTTTGCTTGTCCGTGCGCGTGAGAGGCGTGACCCTGCTCAGAAAAGATATGGGACGGCGACTACCCGTGTGACCGGAGCAATACAACACTGTCTATGGGACACGTGATGGAAAGCGAGTTTGGCGCGAGAGCCTCTATCTTTCAAATGGATGGTCTTGTCTACTCTAGACATTAAGGATTATTTTCCAATTCCAGTGCTTCCAGACACGTGCTTTGAGTGAAAAACACTCATAAAGTGTTCGGGAACGACCAAAGACGAAAAACAATTCTGGCAGTAAATAAGTTAAAGAAAAACTCATGGATTATTATTTTATTTTATTTCTGAGATATAATGGGTCGTTGTAAAAACAGAATTTGCATTGTGTGACCTGTTCTTTGAGTGTATATACAGTATATGTACAAAACAAAAAAAGCTATCGACAGCACTTTTTCCACACAAAACACTGAACACGCCCCAACTGCACTGCGATGATAACAATATATGAGCCTCTTTTCTCTTGTTGCAGAGCTTACCACCTCTTTATGTACCACAGCCAAATGTACTTGCTCCACCCCAAACATATTTTTGTTTGCCTTTGTGTTCAATAATTAAACCCAGCCATTCACCCGACTTGTGGTTATGGATGCCTTAGTTTTCTCAAATAAGTTGGCCACAAACCACTGTATTAGCCTACAGTATATGTATTAATTGAGCTATTGTGTTTAATGCTTGTCCGTGCCGTGGTATGTAGTCCATAAGAGATCTTAACTGTGCTGTTTTATTTCATTTAGGTTTGAGGAAGTCCACTAAGAAGCGCAGCGAGTCTCCTCCAGCAGAGCTCCCCAGTTTTCGGCGGAGCACACGCCAGAAGACCACGGGCTCCTGTGCCAGCACCAGGTACGGGCCACACCGGACTTCAAGTTATTGCAGGCATGCAATGAAGCTTTTCAGCGAAAATTGCCGTTTTGAATCCAAGTTGGTCATTTGTGTGATTTGTTCAGATCCGGTGTAAAAATATTTAGGGGGGTGTCGTGTCGTCTAGTCTGCGTTGAGCAGCAGTGAGATGAGGAGCACTTTTTTCCCTCTGCTCAGTCCGTTTTGTCAGTGCAGTAGTGCTGAAGGAGGATTGGGAAGAGGGTTGTTTTATTTTGTAACACAATGCCTGCCGCCATAGCTGGTCGTTTTATTTTGAAGAGCCCCTGGAGCCACGTGCGTGTGCACGTGTGTGTAATCTGACGAATACATGAAGGAGATAATTTTGTTTACAAACGGTCGCAAAACTAAAATCCTAACCAGGGCCGACCAGATTTGAGTTTAGGCGTGAAAAAGAGCTCTCGCCCTTTTCAGCGTTATTTGCACCTTATTCAGAGATACAGACGTTTTTATGTTACAGGATAGAATAGGAGTCAATGGAGCATAGACGCTCCGTTTTGCTTCTGTGCGTGTTGCGTCATGACATGCACCAGCGTCTTTCACAAGCACCCGCAACAAGCGTCTGTTTACCTTGGTAAATGGCAACGCTAACACGGCTACAGCCGGGTTAGGCTGCGGAAGTGTTAAGACAGAATGAGGCAGAGAGTCAAAAACAGTCAGTTCTCAAAACGGAGAATACAATAATCATCTGTGATTTTACGACACTCATTTGTGGGTCGTGAACACATTTTTATGGGTCTGTTCATTTTTGGTTTCCTACATTTAGTTTTTATCATTTAAAAACCTTTTCAAAAAACATCCCAAATGTAGGCTAGGCCTACATGTTTCTTATCATGCCGATTGCTTATAAATCTATAACATTTGATATCTCTGGCGTGAAATGGTCTCGATTCCCGAAAAGTTTTAGTTGCTGAGACGCAGATCTAGCCAAGGGTGTCGTCGCACCAAATTCTGGGCCCTGGGTACAAGGATTCACTGCGGGCCCACATGAATGTTCTTCATCGGGGGGGATTTAAAAAATAGCAGATCTGCATGCTCATATAGATATCTGCTACTTTTCAATAGCTAAAGTATAAAATAATTAAGGCCCTTCTACCTTGGACCCTAGTAACTCAGTCCCACTCCCCCTCTTGTGACGCCCCTGCCCATATACTCCACTGCAGCCTACCCAAGGCAGAGCTGAAACACTTCGCGTTTTAGGCTACCCCTGTTCATTCAGCCTACATTAGGCTATACTCAGTAGCTATTTAACACTAGCCCTTACCCGTTCAAAGATATGAGTTAAAATAAGGTATTTATATTCATGGTTCATGGCGTTTTAGCCAACACAGTGTATTCATATCCAAATCGATCGGAGTCAGTGCAACCGCCCGGTTAAAGGTTCCCCAGCCAGCGTGATTTCCTCATTCCTCTCTGTTGCGTCCTTATATTCCTTTGTCGTTTTGTTTGAAGGCCTACATATTTTTCCAATGCATATACAGGCCTTTTTGACGGATTGGAAGAGATTTCGAGGCGGAGACAGCGTTTGGAGGGGCGGAGTTGCGATCAGTTTATTCCATATAAAAAACAAATGTTTAAGAAGTAGTGTAAATGGCCGATGTAGCAACGCATTGCAAGCTTCTATTCTAGAGCTGCTGTTTTCACTAGTTTGGGTCCCGGACAAACATCTAATTTCTCTTTTGGGTCTCGAGCTGTAACCTCAGTAATATAATAATTTAACTCTGAGATTAACACTGAGCAGTGCTCTTCTCGGCTGTGATGATATGCCTGTCTATTAAGATAAGTCCGAGTATTACGATATCCTATAACTATATATGTAGGCTATATTATGTTTTTTATTGTATATTTCATTTTCTTCATTATATCTAGAACAATCTGTGGTAGGCTACAATCCAAGTTTGCTGCTTGTATTGTATATGTATGAGTCAGTCACTGTTTAACTGAGTTAGAATCGTGCAAATACACCTGACCCGACCCAAGGTTTTCGCGCACGCAGCGCAAAACTTCACCTAAATATATGTCACCTTTTTCACCTCTGGGCTGTTTGCATGTCTGTTGTTGAATAAGCAACTTGAATAAGAAATGATGCCAAACTACAAAAAGCAGACTGTAACAACTTAAACTCTATGAAATTAGGCTATCTACAAGCTCATAATAAGCCTGATGTTTAAACTTCCCTATTGTTTGCTAAAAGAAACTGACCTTGCTCAGTGGGCTAATATTGTTTAGTTCAGATAAAAGTATTTTCATTGTGGCTTTAGTGTTTCCCCATCCATTGTACAGGCATGGCACCAAGCCAAGAGAATTAAAACCAGGCCAAAGGAATTCTAATGGAATGTTAAAAATAACGCAGGTACTTCTTTGATTTACTCGGGGCACCTGAGATGCACCAGAGTACATTAATGGGCTCACTGGTTAGCAAATGTAATACAGGCTTAGAAAGAATTCTTCATCCTTGAAAGTCCAACTTAAGTTTCTGTTAACACAACACTGCATTTACGTCATCAGTTATGAGTAAAATGAGGAGTAATGTTCCTTTTTCTCATGTCAAGTACAAAATAAGGAACAGTGTTCCTTTTTCCCATATTACTGGGACCAAATATACACTGATTTGTGCAAAGTAATTCTCTAAGGCCCTGGAAAAGTTGACAGTTTTTAGCCTTTCTTAGCTGTTTTGCCTAAAATGTCGAAATTAATTTGACACTCTTCTAAGTCCCCTTAAACCTGGGTATTTTGAACATATTGAGCACCTCAGAAAATGTGTTGATCAAACTGTTTAGGAGCTGGAGCCATGTTGGAAGTTGCACACAGAACCAGTCAGAATCCAACCCCCACCTTGTCTTGCATGTCTCATCTGTTCCCGCTTGTCTACACATGAGATAAAGCTTAAAAACAAATATAATGAATAAACAAATATATCATTTTTTATTTATAATTTATTTTGTATAAATTCTGAATAGTTATGAGGCTGATATCTTTCTTCCAATACAGCTAGGGAAGATGTGTGCTTTTCTCTGCGGCAGCAGACCAATACAATCTTTATCGTGTTTCCTGACCTGATCCCAGCTCACCTTTTTTAGGATCAATTAACTAGGTCTGAGCAGTAGCCTAATATACATTAGACAGCGTGTTCTCTGTGATATACAGCTTTCTCTGCTTTTAATGGTCGGCATAGGAGGATGACATTTTATTGTATAAAAGTGTGTGCATTTTCTTCTGGTGTTTGAGGCTTTTAGGAAAAGTGCTACGTATATCCCTTATACATGCCTGTAGGAAGCGCATCATTTTGCCCAGTAGCTATCCTTGATCCCTAAAGAAATTGAGAATGGAAACCTATTCGTCTGTAATGGCCTACTGTATAGTACCACTTTGATCTGCTGTGTTACTCATCACCACAACCTTTTCTGCTGTCCTTTCTTCAGTCGGCGGGGCTCAGGCCTGGGCAAGCGCGGGGCAGCCGACGCTCGCCGACAGGAGAAAATGGCCGACTCCGATAACAACCAGGATGGGGCCAACTCATCGGCCGCACGCACTGACGAGGCACCACAAGGAGCTTCAGGTGCGTAACGGCCTTTCACTCCATAACAAACTTGAAACTGGCCCTTGCCCAGTGTGCAGTTCAGACATTGGACTATGAAGTATCTGCAGCATTTGTTGCATAAACGGTAAAGGGCTGCTGCAATAGAGCTATAACCAAACATAAGAAATTAGCTCATCGGCTTGGAAGACCCTGCTATTTCCTAAGTAGCCTTGAACAATCTCTGGGTGATGACTGTTATTTAAATCACAGATTAGTCTTGGTTTAGATTAACACTTCATACTTGTGCCATCCCCATTTTTTTGTATCCAGCTTCTAGCTCAGTTGCTGGAGCCGTAGGCATGACCACCTCTGGAGAGAGTGAGTCTGATGACTCTGAAATGGGCAGGCTGCAAGGTAAGTAAATAGGGATACTTTAATATTTTATTTAGGGTTTGTGCATTAATTGAATATTCGTAACCCTTATCGCCACTAGTGCGAATGCAGGGTGAACCTGTCCCTCCATTTTTTTGTAATCCACGTACGCAGCTATGTGCCAGGACCTGTCTAAGTTATGCGGCCACATCGTGCATCAACACCACAGGCGGTGTGTCCGTCCATTTAGATAACAAGCTACCGTATGCTACCATGGATAACATAACAGTGTGTAGTACTGTCAACACAAATGTGATTTACGCTCTCTGGCGTGCCTCAGTTTTCTCTTTGGTCAGCCATCAATCTATTTCCAATTAAAACAGGGTCTTGTGACTACTGTAGCTGTTGCTGGCTGTACTGAAGATGCTACCAAGGTGCCATCGTTGTAGCTCTGGCTGATGTCTTGTGCTAATGGAAAAGGCAAAACGTCAAACTGTAGTCTCGTTCAGATCAATACTGTGCCAACTTGTTATTCTAACCACCATCCACTGTGTTGAAAGGTGCTGTCACTAGGTGTACTACACATTAAAAGCGCCCGCTGGCCTAGTGGTCAAGGCGCATACCACATACTAGGCTGTGATGCCTGCTGGCGTCGCCGGTTCGATTCCCGATCCGGACGACCTTTGCCACATGTCATTCCCCATCTCTCTCCCCATTTCCTGTCGGTCTACTATCCTATCAAATAAAGGCATAAAAAGCCCAAAAACAAATCTTAAAAAAAAAAAAAAAAAATTGTTCCCCATCCTGATGGAAATGCCTGTGGTGTATGTATAGGTGTGCATTCATGTGTATGTGTACCTGTATGAGCTTGCAGTTTATTTAAATTTTTATTTTTGTCTAGCTCTGTTGGAGGCTAGGGGTCTCCCACCACATCTCTTTGGGCCCCTTGGGCCTCGCATGTCACAGCTGTTCCACAGGACCATAGGAAGTGGAGCCAGTGAGTACTACCTCCTCAACTTTATAGTTGTCGTGTTTAGAGCAAAATATGCTTTTTTTACATTTTCATTTAGGGCTGAGACTATTGATTATTCACTTGATTACCTCATTCACATGATAACGTTTTTCTAATGTATACATTGTTGCACAATGTTGTGCACATTATTTTTATAATTGCAGTCTTACGATCTCACAACACATCGAGTTCTGATGTTTTGTAAACTTGTAGATTGACTATTTTCACACTTTTTGATCGTTTTCTTTGCCAAAAATTGGGATAGATTCATTTCTTCAATAATCAGTAAGTTGAAGTCTTGCACCCCATGGCAATTCTCATCATCATTCTCTCGGGTGCCTCCTTTCCTCCCAGGCTCCAAAGCTCAGCAGCTGCTGCAAGGCCTGCAGGCCACAGGCGATGAGTCCCAACAGCTCCAGGCTGCCATTGAGATGTGTCAATTGTTGGTGATGGGCAATGAGGAGACACTGGGAGGATTCCCTGTCAAGAGTGTGGTGCCCGCATTGGTGAGCATTTTGGCTTTAGATTTACCCCTGCTTTTTAAGTCGATCTACCATTTTCAGCATGTGACCTGTCATACGACAAGGAGTAAGAATTAGGCATTGCTGTGTTGCAATTTCGAGTTGGTGTACATGGAAGCTATATACAGTAGTAACTTGATTAACTAGTAGTAACTGAAGAGACACGGGTTACGCTATGCCACATAGCTGCAAACAGGCACTGCACTCATGATGGGCGAGGTGCCTTAAAGTTTCAGGGCAATATGAGAAGAAAACGCTTGCTATCTACACCATGTGAAGATCAGCTGGTCTGTAACGAAATGGTCTATGTTCAACTCTGTATGTTTGCTTGTGTTAAATGCTAACATTAACAACCTTTTGTTGCTCTGATTATTCCATGAACCCAGCATTGTAACACCCTCTTTCCTTCACAGATCACGTTGTTACAAATGGAGCATAACTTTGATATTGTGAGTATTATAGGTGCCCTTTATTATTTTATTTGTTGAAGCTTGTCTTTTTGTTCCCATATTTATTTGTCATGACTAATTTTATGATGCATCTTGTTTACGCATACAGATGAACCATGCCTCCCGCGCCCTCACATACATGATGGAGGCACTGCCTCGATCCTCTGCCGTGGTGGTTGATGCCATTCCGGTCTTCCTGGAAAAGGTGATTTAAACATCCACTGCTCAGGCCATTCATGTCTTGTTTATTTGCAATGGTAGCCTCTAGATATGCTAATGCTCTTTCCCCACTTATTTTATTTTACAGCTTCAGGTGATCCAGTTCATTGACGTAGCAGAACAGGCGCTAACTGCCTTGGAAATGTTGTCAAGGCGACACAGTAAAGCCATCCTGCAGGCTGTAAGTGTTACTCTCACAATTACCAGTTTTTTCTTGTTACACCTGTATCTCCCCTGCACCCCCATTTAATTTGTTTGTGATGCCTAAGGCCTAGTTAGCCAGTCTCTAAAGCCCTTTTGTACCACGCCACACATAAAGAGATCAGTCCTTGGCATAGATCTTATGGCTAATTGCGTCTTTCCATACGTGGTATCAGGTCGCCTCGCCTTTGTTTTACCCCCACCTCCTGGAGTTGCTCATCCTTTAGCGATATCCCCATGACAACTAGTACTACCCTCTGCTCTGTGTACTCTCAAACCAAAGTAGTGCTAACGCTAACTGCAAACAACACATTTAACCTATACACCCCATAAAAATAGTCCTTGCAGTTGCTCCACATTGATTCATTTCTCATTTGGGACATTTACCGGTAGTTTAAATTTGTCTTAATCGTTGAGGGAGTGTATGACAAAGAGACACTCTCAGAGGCACCTTAGAAATCATGGAGAATATTCTGGATTGTGTTTGTCTGTTATAACACACCAGAAATTGCACACAGGAGAAATCCTCACAAAGAGAAGATACAAATACAAATATAAATAAAATGATAACTGGTGACCATAACAACAAAAACATGACTCAAGCTTGCATTGATGGAGTCGTCTGTTCCATGGATGGAGTCGCCTGTCTGTATTTCCAGTGTGTTGTATTTCCAAAACTCTTAAGTCTGCTGCTTTGTTTGAAATCTACACCCCAATATATAAGTATATTCTCGATAGTCTGACCTCTTCTACTTTTGAACTCTTTCACAAATATAACTTTTTGTCCCCTGGACAAGCATTAATTTTAAAACCACTTTGAGTCATTATAGACTTTTCTCCATGTTTCTATTGCTTCTATTTAGGGTGGACTTGCAGACTGTCTGTTGTACCTAGAGTTCTTCAGCATCAACGCCCAGAGGAATGCCTTGGCCATTGCAGCCAACTGCTGCCAGAGCATCACCCCAGACGAGTTCCACTTTGTTGCTGACTCTCTGCCACTGTTGACTCAGAGACTCACACACCAGGTGCCCGATCAACCCTGTCAACAACCAGTGAACTTTAACCCAAATTGAGCTACCAAGTTACAAAGTGCAAACTGTGTTCAATTAATTAAGTACATTTTTAAGTGTCTCTTTCGGTGCCGATTTATTCACTTGTGTACTCGTTTCACCCCTCTCCAGGATAAGAAATCCGTCGAAAGCACTTGTCTCTGTTTCGCCAGACTGGTGGATAACTTCCAGCACGAGGAGGTATGTTTATGTGCCTCTACGTTGAGGCCTCTTCATGTTTGCATTGAGTGTTTTGCGTTCTGACCTTGCCACTACACTAATGAGCTTATGTTTTGCCGTGTGTGTGTGTTTGACCCAACAGAACCTGTTGCAGCAGGTGGCCTCGCGGGACTTACTGACCAACATTCAGCAGCTGCTGGTGGTGACTCCCCCTGTGCTCAGCTCGGGGATGTTCATCATGGTTGTGCGCATGTTCTCACTCATGTGCTCCAACTGCCCCTGCCTGGCTGTGCAGCTCATGAAACAAAGTGAGTCACTTCACTGCCATGCCTGAAGACCCATGTTATTCTGTATGCACACACACACGTTCCCAGTGTCCAACACATTGCATGTGTCAACTCTTGATTGCCTGTGGATGAATTGTTCCCACTAGAGTCTCAAAGAACAGTTTATGATGTTAGTAATTTTAGATGTTAACCATGTTATTATCTGCAGTAGGGATGTCACATTTATTACATAATCGTCTAATCGCAATTATTTGACATAATCGCAATTATTTTGTGATAATTGTCATAATCGTTAACATGTTGAAAAAGGTTTATATGTGTTCAAACATTTAAAAATAATGGAAATAGCAGATTTACAAGCTCACAATGCATCGTGCCGTGTTGTGAGCTTGTACTGTAGATCAGCTATTTCCACTATCAGATAATGTGTTCTATGTTCTTTTTTATATATACGGTTGTCAAATATGTCAGTAATTTCTTTGTATATTTAGGTTATGTGTCGTATCTGCCATGTGCAACTTCAAAGCCTAAAAGCCAAACGGAAATGTAATTGTCAACGACAAAAACACAATTAAATCGTCAATCGCAATTATTTGAGAGAAAATTAATCGTCATGTAAAATGTCATAATCGTGACAGACCTAGCGGCAGGATCACCTGTAAAGAGTGCAACCTAACAGACTGTCTCATCTTGTGCAGACATAGCGGAGACTCTGCGCTTTCTCCTGTGTGGAGCATCAAATGGAAGCTGCCAGGAGCAGATTGACCTGGTTCCCCGGAGCCCTCAGGAGCTCTATGAACTCACCTCCCTTATTTGGTAATGTCCCTCAAACCCCTTTGTCTTCCTTGCACATCCTTTGATCTTTGGCTCACAGGACAATCCTCAGGTATAGGATTTTTTTTGTCTTTAACAGGAATTGTGGCTTTTTAGACGGATAATTAATGTATTGAGATTTTCCTTATCACATCCCTTTATTCACCTGCATGTCATTTATTTCCTATTGTGGATATTATGTAACGGTGCATATAGAGTATGCTGATTTTATCCAACGTTTTAAACATTGTAATCTAGGTAAGAGTATCCCTATTCACGTGTTGATTGGTTTAAATCCACTTTGCATATGGAGGTAAGAGGTTTTTGGAGCGGTGAAAGCGCTCCCAATAGACAGGTATGTCCGTGGGTATGTCCCTGGCTGGGTGGCTGGGTGGCTGGGTGACTGGCTGGCTGGCCGTGTCCGTAGCCTGGCAATACCTTGAGTGGCCACACACAACACACTAGTTAAAGGAGGGGCGCTGTTTTGTGCAGGCCAGGCACACTCACCACTCACTCACAGGCACAGTTTACAGTTTAGGCATTTAGCAACACACACAGGGTATAGCTGCTCAGATTCACCGCTCCACTTCGAACCAAGGTTTGATTTTTCAGTCTAAAACAAGTGTCCTGTTGCAAAAGGTTTTATAAGGAGATGCTGTTATGTGTTGTTGTATGTTGTGTGAGAATAGCGGTGGGTTTCAAGCATCCAAGCCCTAAAATCATTGATAATAGTGAAGTGGTTGCCCACCAGTTGGTAATATATTGGCGTCCAGTTTACATCCTTCTCAATGTAATGTGCAGGGGAAAATGTTGCATTGATCTGTATATGGATTGAAAATATGCTCCTGATGATACATTTGGCAACGTTTTCATGTATGAACAAATGTAGTGGGTTGGCTTAACAAAATTATCGTAACGAAGCAGATAAAAACGGCAAACTTTTTTTGAGGCTTCTTTAGGACCTAACGATGGTCTTGGGTACCAAACTTTATTTTGAAGTTTACCCATAGAATTATCCATATCAAGTTGGGCTCCCATCGACTTTCTATACAGGAGGAAAATACCCAGAAAAAGATCTGCTTTAAGTAGGATGTGAGGGGGTTTGTCATGATTCTGAATCCATTGCAAGCATTTGTTTTGCCCAAAAAACTGTCATTGGGCTAGAAATGGCCCCACAAAACGATGGTTTAGTGATGAGTCATTTTTCACAGTTTTTTGGGTGTTTTGGGGGGCCATTTCATTTCTAACCCAAGGAAGGTTATTTGTTTGCTTGCAATGGATTCAGAATCATGACAAACCCCTAGTTAGACCCCTCACATACTACTTAAAGCAGATTATTTTTCTGGGTATTTTCCTCCTGTATAGAAAGTCGATGGGAGCCCAACTTGATACGGATAATTCTATGGGTAAACTTCAAAATAAAGTTATGTACGCAAGGATAAAATTCATCGTTTTGTACTAAAGAAGCCTAAAAAAATGTTAAGAAGTAAAATATGAGTCTTGTCTTATTCTAAATAAGACAATATTTTGATGAAGCTATTATTATTATTTTTGTTTTTTTAATTAAATTTGTTTTAGTTCAGCTACAAACATTGCCTGATAAATGACTGAAGATGCCCTTCTCCACATCCTGGTTTTTAACATGTTACAGTGTTTGCAAACCTGTTTAGACCAACAATCATTAATTGAATCAGCAACCTCTTTGAAAAATACAAATGCTGGAAGAAGGAGCAATTTGTTCTGAACACAATTTTGTACTTAAACTGTACTTTGTACTTTTGTAAACCATTGTGAGATATAGGACACTTTGGTAGAGGTTTGGGTTGTGTAGTTGCCTTGTCATGATGTAACTAGTCCAATTTGAGTGATATCTTGCTCTGTTGCACAGTTGATTAGAAATTAATTATTTAGAAATGGCTTCCATTGTTAGGTGAAACTGCTCTTTTAGCACATAAACAAACTTGAACAACGCTGATTCTGAACAAAAAATCCATTACAGCATTTGTTTTTAATAAAAATATCAATGTTGATTTTGCCAATTTCTGTGGAAAAGGAAGGAAGCAGACCTGGACTAGATCTGTGGATCTAGATCTTCAAATGGAAGTTTAGATTTTTCTTTTAAACCAATGCCATACTGGGTTTGTGATGTTGTATATTGTCAGATCTTTTTTTATTATTTTGTATCAACTGTGCAATGGAGCGATGTATCTCGCCAGTTGAAGTAGTTACATCATGACAAGGTAACTGCTCAACCAAAATCTCTACGAGAGTGTCCTATTGCTTTAATTTATTTTGGGGGCTCAAGTTGGAAGAATGCTTACCACATTTTGCAATGGGTCTGGTCTTCAAAACAGTCTCGAGTGGCACCAAGTTCTCCCTAGATGTTTTACAAAGAAGGGGAAAAATCACTCCTAGTGTGAAGTTAGTGGTGCTATTTATGAGTTAATTTCATTAAGCGTCCCGCAAAGCTTGGCCAATGTGACCCTGGGCTAGGGATGGGTACCGAAATTCGGTACCGGGACAGAACCGATAAGAACATGACGGTTCCTGGGTACCCAAAAAATATATGCAATTTCGGTACTGCCTATCGGTTCCTAGATGTGATGCGCTAAAAAAAAGACAGCACAAACAGCACAAATTGCACAATCCAAGCACCGCGATGCGTCGAAGCATAACGCTGGAGCGTCTCTCTGTGTTGAATGGAGAAGTACAGACACAGCGTGTCGCGTCGCTCCAAGCTGCATTCCGACCCTCCCCTCCTCCCTGTCCCTCTGCTCCCCCGTCTCAAGACAAGTAGGAATTGGGAAGAAATAGCCAACCAGCCACCAAGCTTTTCTTCTGGAATTAACCAAATTAGAATCCACTGTGTGTGTGCTAAAATGAAACTGAAAGTGAATTCTCCCCAAACATTGGCAGGCCTATTATAGTAATAATAATAACACAATTAGGCCTTAAATGTGCAATTATGCAACTGGAGACATATTACCTTTTATTACCCAGTAAATAAATAAATAAAGAATGTTTAAAAATAATGTGTGTAAATACAGTAGCATACTTTTTTTTTTGTTTAATAATACTGCCGTACTGTTTTCAAACTGCTAATGAAAGTATTAAATCGGATAAGGCCAGTGCCAGGCCGTATCCATTAAGCTGATTCTTTGTAGATAGATTTTGTCATAGAATGACCTTAATTGTAATTTGTTGTTGTACCCACAGTGAGCTGATGCCCTGTCTGCCCAGAGAGGGCATTTTCGCAGTGGATCTCATGCTGAAAAAAGGCAGTGCCCAGACCACAGAAGGAGCCATCTGGCAATGGAGAGATGACCGGGGGTTATGGCACCCTTATAACCGCATTGATAGCCGAATCATTGAGGTAGCAATTTGATATATCAACCATATTACATGAATATGTTTTGGCCAAATATTCATCTGTATTTTATTAGTGGGGGTGAGAAACTTAGACTCGACTTTCCCCGGCTACCAGTGCTCTTGGAGCGGGGAGAGGTGGGAGACAGACTGCCTCTTACTAACCGTGGAGAAATGCGCAGCGTTTCTGAAACTATTCATTTCAGCAATCGGTGTTAATTTTGTCCACTAAAAGACTATAAGATTTTGATATTTTGTCGATTAGACTAGACCAAAACTATTTCAGAGAGACCACGTGACTTACTGTATCATACATGATAATTTCGGGCCATGTCATAGGCCCTTTAAAAGCTGCACACTTGCAAATGTAGGCTGCTATTATATGATAAAGAGACATGCATAGTTGCTTACATATACGTATATGGCTCAAGGCTGGTCTGCATCGGTTCAATTGTCAGGAGGGGTGAATCAGACCCAAAATGTGCAAGTATCTCATAGTGTACAGCCAGCATTATTTTTGCACCACACTGACATGTGGTAATTATCTGTCCCTGCAGACAGCCCACCAGAATGGGGAGGACGAGATCAGCTTGTCTACCCTGGGCCGCGTCTACACCATTGACTTCAACTCTATGCAGCAGATCAATGAAGACACAGGCACAGCACGTGGCATCCAGAGGAAACCCAATCCTCTCGCCAACCCCAACACAGGTAAGACTGACAAGACCCTCTACACCTGAGCACATTGTACTATTTTATCTGTTGCCTTTTCTATGAAAACATTGCAGTTGTAATAAAATGTGTGATATTGGTAATATTAACACTTTGACAGCCATAGTTTTGTCTGGGAACGTCTTAGGCACTCCATGTGTTAATAATACCTACTGTATGCCTAATAATCGATATTTCTATAAATTGTCAGGATTTCCAAATTACAGCTCTATGACTATGGCATATTTTTTACTGTGAGGTATAACACATTGGTGCATATTACACTCAGATTCTTTACTACCCTGAAACCATGGAGAGATGTGCAGTCGCACTTAACACCTGAAGTCTGAATGCTGCCATGATATTTAGTTTTTCTCTTGAGTCCTTTTTTTCCACATTAAAAATGTGTCTCGACACCTGTTGTTGCTGTGTGTCCAGGGGGACACCAGGAAGTACGGCGGGAAGACGCGCGGGCCCAGCTAATGAAGGAGGATCCTGAGCTGGCAAAGTGCTTCATCAAGACCTTGTTTGGGGTCCTGTATGAGGTGTACAGCTCCTCAGCCGGCCCCGCGGTCAGACACAAGTGCCTTAGAGCCATCCTCAGGATTATCTACTTTGCTGATGCTGAACTGCTGAAGGATGTGCTGAGGAACCATGCTGTGTCCAGGTGAGATGTCCCTGGTGCTGTTCCATCGCTGACCTGTTTAAGACAATAGCCATTACTCATCTAGTAGCAAACTATAAGGGTTTCTGCTTTTTTCAGTTGCAGATGTAGGATGGGACACTGGAACCAATTTTTAAAGAGGTGGTGCCATAGTTTTGTACTTTTTCTGTTTTGTATGTGTCTATGGAGTATGAAGTTAACATTACTCTAATAGACCACCGGGTGGGGTTATAATGTGCAAATTTGCCTTCTCTGTGAGTCAGAATCATGGCACCCCATCTATAAAATATGGAGGTAGGGAGTGATGTGTACATATTCAGCACAGCAAAAAACAAAAAGATCAGGAACATGTTTGCAGTTTAAAAATAAACAAAGTTCAATCAATTGTGTTCCTTCTGATGAAAGCTGTGCCAGTGTTTGGTACGGTAGTGGCTCAGGTGGTAGAGTGGCCGCGATGGGTACGTGGTTTGATCCCCGACTGCCCTTGCGTTAGTGTCCTGCAGCAAGACACTGAAGTTTTCCAACTGCTCCCGATGAGCAGGTTGTTTCCTTGTATATCCTCCGCTGTCGCTGTGTATGTAATGCTCATTGCACTTTGGTGGCACTATATGAATTCATCAAAACGGGTCAGGTACCTAAACTTAAGCATCCATTTCATCAAACACAGTGGTAGCTAAATGTATGTTTGTTTCTTTCCAACAGTCACATTGCCTCCATGCTGTCCAGCCAGGACCTGAAGATTGTAGTAGGCTCTTTGCAGATGGCTGAGATTCTCATGCAGAAGCTGCCTGATGTCTTCGGTGTCTATTTCAGAAGAGAAGGTAATGTTGCTTTTCCTTCTCCCCAAATGATGCAGCATGTGATCACCATTTGTATAGTGTCTCTACTATCTTCTTCATGGGATATCCCGATCACATACCCCAAAATATTCAAATCCAGTATGCTTGTCCTGCAAGTCTATATGTCAGTGAGCGGTGCTGTATTAGGGTACATCTTTTCCACTCTAGCACTCAATGGTTCTTCAAATTAAAATTGGGATCTATTGTCCTAGCATCTTGTTAGAGGCTGTAAGCATTTTGTAACATGTACATTTCTTATCCCCAGGTGTAATGCACCAGGTGAAGAACCTGGCAGAGTCAGAAACCTTCCTGGTTACCAGTCCCCCCAAGGCTTGCACTAGTGGCACCGCCAGTTTGTGCACGACCACTATTAGCACTGCATCCACTACATCCGCTTCTAACGTCACTCCTGACCTCGGCTCCCCCAGCTTCCAGCACAGCATGGATGATTCTTTGGACCTCAGTCCACAGGGGTTAGTGATTCTCCATTTCTCTATTATCACCCAGTCACATAAATAAACCTGGAAACAACCCATTTACTTTTTGTGTAGCCCTTAAGCCCTTGTAGTTGGGAGTATGGTGCTTCCTTTGCTGTTTCAAATTGCAACATAGGCCCACCGTTAACAAAAAAAACTGAGAATCATCCATTTAGTTATTTATATTGTACCAGTAAATGGAAGACCCTTCATATCCATTGAATTGAGTATAATCCCTCTTCTATGAAGACTCATTTTAATGCCATCTTCCTCCTCCAGTCGGTTAAGTGACGTCCTGAAGAGGAAACGGCTGCCTAAAAGAGGCCCTAGAAGGCCCAAGTACTCTCCCCCCAGGGACGACGACAAAGTAGACAATCAGGGTAAGTCTAATCACTGATATCATTTTATTTGTTATAACATTCAGATTAATACTATGTAGGTCGGACAAGCCTCTCCAACCTACATAGTATTAATGGAAATATTGAATCACGA
This sequence comes from Nannobrachium achirus, assembly GCF_963921795.1. Taxonomy (NCBI): domain Eukaryota; kingdom Metazoa; phylum Chordata; class Actinopteri; order Myctophiformes; family Myctophidae; genus Nannobrachium; species Nannobrachium achirus. Next base: position 21,601,664 of record NC_137817.1, read on the forward strand.
TTATCATTGCTTTTGCAAACGCATACATTTTAGGTAAATCGTTTTTAATGACGTTTCACTGTCATTTTACTATTGGAGTTGGACAATATTATATCAATATTTATTGATAATGTGATTTGATACTAGATATCATCTGGAAATTTAGTTACTGTGGTGATATCGTAGAATAAATGCACCGAATCTCTGTATGGGCTCGGGGCCCTAAGTAATGCAATGCGGACATTCGCGAGATTGGCAGCAAAGCCATCCATATGATTTTTAAAACTATACTTTTATAGTGCTCAGTGTGAATGGCCCTCATGATATTGCCTCTACCTTTTTATTACTACATATCTCATATCCACATTACTTTCAATTGGTGCTTTCTGAAAACACCAATTTTCAACTGCCCAATATTATCAATATTGAGCCCTAATGCTTTTGAGTTTGTGCTACACCAGCTTGTACAGTCGATTTAAAGAGAAATGGTAGCGTGCACCATTGCAAACAAAATACACACAGAATTGAACCTGCTTGTAAATATACATATCAAAGTGTATTTTCAAGAAGACTATCATTTTATATATCTGATAATTAAACTGTACAATTGGTCATTAATCATACTTTTTGCCTTCAGTTATATATATTTTTATTTGCCTTAATGAACATTGAAATCGTCTTGTCTTGATAACTGCAGCTAAGAGCCCTACCACTACACAGTCCCCCAAATCATCCTTCTTGGCCAGTCTCAATCCCAAGACCTGGGGCAAGTTGGGCGCCCAGACAAACAGCGCCAGCTCTGAACCCTCACGCACAGCGGGAGTGAGTGGCCTGGCAAGGGCACCTCCCAAGGACTCAATCTCAAATAACAGGTAGGATAAGGAAGGTGTTAGTTCTCAGTATGTTCTTGGGTTAGTCATGTAAATGGTGAATGTCGGTGCCAGTGATCAGCCTCTGACTACTGACTATTGTGACCATTGTTGATAACATTATCGTTTTCAGGGACAAAATCAAGGCCTGGATCAAAGAGCAGGCCAGTAAGTTTGTGGAGCGCTACTTCAACTCGGAGAACGTAGACTGCAGCAACCCTGCACTGAATGTACTCCAGAGACTCTGCAATGCCACAGAGCAGCTAAACTTACAGGTGCAGTATTTTCTCCAAAAACTAAATCTTAGACATTGTCAGCAACACAAGTGGAAATTAAAATGACAGAAAGTCAAAGTTTAAATATAAAATAATACAGAATTGTTGCACATGTTGGTGTCTTTTAGGCACTGCAAGAATTTCACCGATTTGGCTGTCTTGCATATCATTTAAAATTGTCTGAAGATTATTTGTAAGATGAGTTGTAGTAGTTATAGTTGATTTTCAAAGTAGTCATCTAGTGGTTGTTTTTACTGATACCTACAGTATTTATACCCGAGGAGTTTACGCCCCTAGTTATTTGGATAATCTCATTATGATTATCATTTTTGCCATAGTCGTGCAGCTCTAGCGCAATTCAAGATGATTTTATATAAATCATTGCATGGTGTTTCTAAAGTCAATTAGTGTAAAAAAAATAAGATAAAATAAAAAAAGATTGGATTATTGACCAAAAGAAACATGATTATGAGATTTGCTATAGTTGAGCAGCCCATATACTTGTATAAGGTGGCGTTTACAGACGCTTTAATGGTATCTGCTAATGCTAATTTATGATGTTTTTGTCTTTATCCTGCTTCGCAGGTTGACGGTGGTGTGGAGTGTCTGGTGGAGATCTGCAGTATTGTTTCGGAGTCTGACGTGTCGTCATTTGAGATCCAGCACAGTGGGCTGGTCAAACAGTTGCTGCTCTATCTAACCTCCAACAGCGACAGGGATGTGATTAACCGGGATGTGCGGCTCAAGAGATTCCTTCATGTCTTCTTTAGCTGCCCGGTGAGAGATGGTTGTCGTTGAGAGAAGTTTCACCGTTTAGGAAGCTTTAATCTGAGCTACTGAGATATAAAACAAAACCGTTGTCCTTTGAAATGTCTTAACTAAAGGGGTTTGTAACCTGTCTTGGTCTGTTTTTTGTATGTTTCTTTTGTTAAACGTTGTTTAATACCTCTTTATGGGTCTTTAAATGTCCCTGTTTGTTGTCATATGGCTCCCAGGTTCCAGGAATGGAGCCTGCAGGCAGACTGGATCCATCAGAAAATGGGCCTCTCCTGTCACTGGTGCACAAAATGAACAATTGCCTGAGCCAAATGGAGCAGTTCCCTGTTAAAGTGCATGACTTTCCCAGTGGCAATGGCAATGGGAGCAGGTATGTGGGTTTTGGTCCAGTCACTGTATCTTGTTTCCTGTATTTATTTTGTATTTATTTATCCATATACACTTTTATGAACTGTTGGTACCATTTACAGAACTGTCTTCTCTGTTTATTCAATAATGCCCAGTTGCCCAATGTAAACCTGTAGTTTATTCGAACCATGTAGTCTTGAGTTTAGGGTGTATTTCACAACATGTTATTGCCAGGTATGGGGTTACACATAAGCACTTTGCTTTGACCTGTGGTGCAGTGACATTTAACATACTTGAAAAGAAAGAAGGGGATAAAAGATACCCAACACAGCGCTGTCAACTAATAACGGGACCCATATTAATGATGGTTATTAAGTTTCAACCATGCTTTTTTTTTCTACCTTTGCAGAGGCTCTCAGGCACTGAAATTCTTCAACACTCACCAATTGAAGTGTCAGCTACAAAGACACCCAGATTGCACTAATGTGAAGCAATGGAAGGGCGGTCCAGTGAAGATTGATCCCCTGGCCTTGGTGCAAGCCATTGAAAGATATTTGGTTGTACGAGGTGAGTGCTGGTAGTCGGTGAGAGCATTCAGTTGTCAGATTGAGTAATTCGCATAATCGTTAGAATCGTGAAAAACAGCTGGCTGATGAAGTTAACAGAAAATATTTCCACCATTATTTTCACAAAACATTTTAAAATGTTATAACTTAAAATAAAATAAAATATATTATTATTGTATCTGCTCTGTGCAATATTTGTGTACAACCCTAAATCAGGAATGTAAATTTATTTATGTTCCAATGTTAAATGCCAAATAACATCTTGTCATTAGTTTGACAATTAATCGTGAACTAAAATGTCATGATCATGACAACTGTATACACAAAAGTGAACTTGAGGATGTAAAGGGCAGATTTAAAGGCTAAGAAAGTTCCCCTTTTCCTTACCGTTGGACTGCTGTATTATGGAACCTGTATTATGTTTTTACTCCGTTGGAATGCTACATTAAGTCTATTCTGTACAGGTTATGGACGAATCAGAGAGGAGGATGAAGACAGTGATGATGACGGTTCAGATGATGAAATAGATGAATCACTGGTGTGTACCTTGCAGTAACAGAATATGCCTCTTCTCTCTCTCCTACAAAACACACTTGGTGAATGTCTCTCAAAAGGCCATGAACCAGGGCTCTTCCACTTACCAACTTTCTCAGTTTGTCGTGCCAGCACATGATTTGGTTGCATCCTTTTTAGTTGTTTAGCATGGTACTGTATTCATCCATGACTTAACATGCTGATTAATAGTCATCTTAGTTTGCATTATCATAGTTTTACGTTGATCTAAAGACTGACCGTGACTGAGTGACCTGAGTAGACATTTGCAAAATGGTGTAATCCATACATTAGTTTCTTTGCAAGTAAAGAGCAGTGGCTGACAAAGTAGGCCATCTTAACACATATGGTGCCAACCCCGAGTTTCCCGAGTTTGTATTGGTACCACCGCTGTGCCAACCCCGAGTTTCCCGAGTTTGGGCCGTTTTTGAAAAAAAAATCTTTTTTTCTTTTTTTTTTTTCCAAAAATGTTTTTTGGACCTCCAGAAATGTGTTAGGCATGATCGCCATCGCGAAATTGCATGTTTAACCCCCATACCAACCCATTCTTTCAAACATGGCAGCCATGTTTGTTTACATCTGAAGAAAACATAATGGCTGATAAATCATGAATGCCTGAACGGATTTCCAAGCGGATTTTTTTGTTTGAAAGCTGTGAACAGTGGGCACACACGTGGTGCATCATCTAGGCATGGCCGTGCACGATCCGTGCACTATAAATGACATGGAAGTCTATGGAGACCATGGCATCGCGGGACATTGAAGAGAAAAAATCATGGCACCAAAAAAGTTAATGTCGTTTTAAAAGAAAACAAATGTTATCATATAACAGCAAAGCATAGCACCATGTATGTGTTTACATGTATTATTTTAGATTTTTAGCTTTGGGTTAAATTTGAGGTGTTTAATCTGTTTTTGTTGTTGTTTTTTTTACTGCTGTACAACCAGTTTTCCCTCTTGAGACAAATTAAGTTGTACTTGTTCGCTGCAAGCAGATAAGCCACCCATCTGTATGGCATCTGTAAATAAATAGTGGAATGTAACTGTTTTTATAATCCTTCGTAATGTTCCTCTTGTTAGGTGGTAATGTCTATTAAATCTACTCTCTATTGTTTTCCCAGGCGGCCCAGTTCCTGAATTCTGGCAGTGTGCGCCACAGATTACAGTTCTACATTGGTGACCACCTGCTACCGTACAACATGACTGTGTACCAGGCTGTTCGACAGTTCAGTCTTCAGGCCGAGGAGGAGAGGGAGTCCACGGATGATGAGGCCAATCCCCTCGGACGAGCCGGCATCTGGACCAAAACACACACCATATGGTAACACTGCTCTGACCGTAGCTCTAAACTACTTCAGGAAAAACTAATTACACCTCACTTGGTCATCTGGTTGGGGAAAATGAAGTTCATATTATTGATTAGTACAAATATTTAGGAACCCTGATTGCCGACACAGCGTAAATGCCTGTCATAATGGCATTACGTTTCAAGTCTGTATTTGCAATTTCTGGTACGTCTCACCCTGCCAGGTATAAGCCTGTGAGAGAAGACGAGGATGGCAGCAAAGATGCTGTGGGAGGAAAGAGAGGCAGAGCGCAGACTGCCCCCACTAAAACCTCTCCTCGCAACGCCAAGAAACAGGATGAGTTGTGGCACGGTAAGAGCCTCACTATAGTTCCAGGAAATGGAAGCCAGTTCATTTTAATATATTTAGGCTTAACCCATCCATCCGTAGCTGCTGGTGAATTTCCTCCACTAGCTGTCTTATCTCTGCTCGACCTCACATAAGTCGACCATGAATTTGGAGCCGTTATGTGATCCTTTCTAAAGGTTAACTTATCTAGATGGGTCTGTGATCCTTTCTCCCTCCTTCCTGTGCTTGTACAGACGGCGTATGTCCCAGTGTCGCCAATCCTTTAGAGACATACCTCATTTCGGAGCCACCAGAGACCATTACCTTTGATGACCCCTCTTTAGAAGTCAACCTGCTGCTTAGGGTCCTGCACTCCATCAGTAGATACTGGTTCTACTTGTATGATGTAAGTCTGATATTATTCTTTTATACCTTTGTAACTGCCACCATTATGAAAGGCTTTCTATGGTTGTTTGCATGTCTGTGAAATGAGAGTCTGCCAAAATGTCTGGTAAAAATAAATTTGACTAATATCGTATATCTTTTTGAGTAGTTTAAACATGGAATGATGGGTCTCTTGCTTTTCCCTTCATTAATACGCAGCTCTACCTATGTAGTGGTGCTATTAATCAACCATCTATTTTCATGAAACTAGAAGAAAAAAGCTAATTTGATTTTAAAGTGTATACTATATGTGTGTGTGTGTGACTGTGTATGTATATATATATAAAAAATCATATTTAGTGTATAAACCCTTGAAGGGTTTCCAAGGGGTCACCAGCTATACCCTTACAAGTCTGATCTGGATGCATACCAAACTGGGTGGTCCTTGAAATTGAAAAGGTTTGGGAACCACTGCATTAAAGCACCAATTTAATAACTCTAAATGTTGTCATGTTGCAGAATGCTGTGTGTAAGGAGATCATTCCCAATAGTGAGTTCATCAACAGTAAGCTGACGGCAAAGGCCAACCGTCAGTTACAGGACCCTCTGGTCATCATGACGGGAAACATCCCCACCTGGCTCATAGAGCTCGGAAAGACCTGGTAAACACTCCACACTCCATTAATAAATATATTAATCCAGGGGTCTTCAACGTTTTCAGTCCAAGGACCCCTTAGTTGAGAGAGAGATGAAGCGGGGACCCCCACAACCTGTTTATAGATCCCATATAGTTCGTATGACATCGTATGACAGCACAATCATCAGTGTATTTTGGATCTACAAGCTCACGTTTGGCTAAAGTTCTCAGAATATGGACACTAGGGTTCAAGTGGTTAGTAAAAAAAACCCCTGTAGTAACTCTGAGGACCCCCTGTTGAAGACCCATGTATTAATCGAAAGCACATTATTAGGCTTTTATTTTTTTATTCATCAAGGCGTTGACACGAAAACATTGTAATTTGTTTATAGTAATGTAACCTGTGACAATCCTTCAATAAAAACTGTTAAAATATAATTTGTTTATAGTCGAAAATTATAATTTGTCTGATTAATCATTTAAGACTCATTTTATACTTTGTTTAAGAAAATAGCCGTTCTACAAGCTCACAATGTTGTAGACTTGTAGTTCTGCTATTATTGCAGTTAGTTTGATTTACTGTTACTACTGTTATTCCTTTATTAATGTGTATTCATCTCTTCATTTCTCTTTCCACCACTTTAGCCCGTTCTTCTTCCCGTTCGACACACGGCAGATGTTGTTCTACGTAACAGCCTTCGACCGTGACAGAGCCATGCAACGCCTACTTGACACTAACCCCGAGATCAACCAATCAGATTCTCAGGACAGCCGAGTGGCACCACGTCTTGACCGAAAAAAGGTTACATTTGTCATCACATTTTTTTACTCATGTTGAAAACTTAAATTCCATATTTTGTTTATATTCACATTTTGTGGTTTTGTGTTTACAGAGGACGATAAACCGCGATGAGCTGCTAAAACAGGCTGAGTCTGTCATGCAAGACCTTGGAAGCTCCAGGGCCATGCTGGAAATCCAGTATGAGAATGAGGTACTGGCACCATGTTGAATGCTTGACATTACTCAGATATAGACGTACGTTTTGGGCAATTTACTCCATGTATTTAAATACTGGGGCTGCAACTATCGATTAATTTCTTAGCGATTATGCTATTGAACATCTATCTATAAATGCGACAAATCTCTGTCTGTTTGTTTGTAATCCGCGTATCTCGAGAACCGTTCGTCCCACCGGCTTCAGATTCGGCACGCGCGTTCCCCGCCGCCGCGCGGAGTGCAGTGCCGGGCCTCGACCCGACCCGACTCGCGGTTTTCCGAAACCGGCGCGAAACGTTCGGAATCTCCTTATGCGGAGCTGATTGTTGACATCAGGCTGTTCCGGAGGAAATCGGCGCAAGCGCTGAGTCATTGTGACATCACTTCATAAAAGGCTCTGACATCACGTACGCCACATGAGTCAACACAAAATCTCTGTGAATGTGTATGTATGTATGTAATCCGCGTATCTCGAGAACCCTTCTTCCCACCGGCACGCGCGTTCTCCAGATATGGGCATAAAGTCTGACATCAGAGTTTTCTGCAACCGGTACTGTGTGTGCAGAGATCTTCATATATGGGCATAAGTGGACAAAGACAAACAGATGGTCAAAACGGGTCCTATGACAGGTATATTGGGGTTTGCATTAAAGGGTGGGGCATTCATGGGGTTTGCATTAAAGGGTGGGGCATTCATTCCCTATTTCAAATTCGGCACGTGCGTTCCCCACCGCAGCAGGTAGTGCAGTGCTCGGCCTCGACCCGACCCGACCCGATACACGATTTTCTGGAACCAGCACGAAAGGTTCGGATTCTGATGTCTGACATCAGGATTTTCCGGAACTGGCACTGTGTCTGCATAGATCTCCATATATGGGCATAAAATGGATGCAGACAGACAAATACAGATATCTCCATATATGGGCATAAATGGACACAGGCAAACAGATGGTCAAAGATCTCCATATATGGGCATAAAGTGGACGCAGACAGACAGATACAGATATCTCCATATATGGGCATAAATGGACACAGGCAAACAGATGGTCAAAACGGGTCCTATGACAACACGTATAATGGGGTTTGCATTAAGTTTGTCTCCTCCTCCATCTGTTTGTCTGTGTCCCTTTATTCCCATTATGGAGATCTCTGTATCTGTCTGTGCCTCCGACTGTGTTGCAGACACAGTGCCGGTTCCCCCTTTAATGCAAACCCCATTATACCTGTTGTCATAGGACCCGTTTTGACCATCTGTTTGAAAAAGCGACAGAAAACTCATATATGGGCATAAAATGGACGCAGATAAACAGATATCTCCATATATGGCATATATGGGCATACAATGGATGCAGAATCACAAAGATCTCCATATACGGGCATAAAAGGGACACAGACAGACAGATACAGAGATCTCCATATATGGGCATAAAATGGACGCAGATAGACAGATATCTCCATATATGGGCATATATGGGCATAAAATGGACCCAGAACTATAACTGCAGTGATCTCCATATATGGACATAAAATGGACACCGACAGACAGACAGATACAGATATCTCCATATATGGGCATAAAGGGACACAGGCAGACAAATGGTCAAAACGGGTCCTATGAAAACAGGTATAATGGGGTTTGCATTAAAGGGCGGGGCATTCATTCCCTATTTACATTGTTCCGAGTTGGCCAGGTCGCCGACTAGACGCTGGGCCGCCCGAGCTCGACCCGACCCGACTCGCGGTTTTCCGAAACCGGCGCGAAACGTTCGGAATCTCCTTATGCGGAGCTGATTGTTGACATCAGGCTGTTCCGGAGGAAATCGGCGCAAGCGCTGAGTCATTGTGACATCACTTCATAAAAGGCTCTGACATCACGTACGCCACATGAGTCAACACAAAATCTCTGTGAATGTGTATGTATGTATGTAATCCGCGTATCTCGAGAACCCTTCTTCCCACCGGCACGCGCGTTCTCCAGATATGGGCATAAAGTCTGACATCAGAGTTTTCTGCAACCGGTACTGTGTGTGCAGAGATCTTCATATATGGGCATAAGTGGACAAAGACAAACAGATGGTCAAAACGGGTCCTATGACAGGTATATTGGGGTTTGCATTAAAGGGTGGGGCATTCATGGGGTTTGCATTAAAGGGTGGGGCATTCATTCCCTATTTCAAATTCGGCACGTGCGTTCCCCACCGCAGCAGGCAGTGCTCGGCCTCGACCCGACCCGACCCGATACACGATTTTCTGGAACCAGCACGAAAGGTTCGGATTCTGATGTCTGACATCAGGATTTTCCGGAACTGGCACTGTGTCTGCATAGATCTCCATATATGGGCATAAAATGGATGCAGACAGACAAATACAGATATCTCCATATATGGGCATAAATGGACACAGGCAAACAGATGGTCAAAGATCTCCATATATGGGCATAAAGTGGACGCAGACAGACAGATACAGATATCTCCATATATGGGCATAAATGGACACAGGCAAACAGATGGTCAAAACGGGTCCTATGACAACACGTATAATGGGGTTTGCATTAAGTTTGTCTCCTCCATCTGTTTGTCTGTGTCCCTTTATTCCCATTATGGAGATCTCTGTATCTGTCTGTGCCTCCGACTGTGTTGCAGACACAGTGCCGGTTCCCCCTTTAATGCAAACCCCATTATACCTGTTGTCATAGGACCCGTTTTGACCATCTGTTTGAAAAAGCGACAGAAATCTCATATATGGGCATAAAATGGACGCAGATAAACAGATATCTCCATATATGGCATATATTGGCATACAATGGATGCAGAATCACAAAGATCTCCATATACGGGCATAAAAGGGACACAGACAGACAGATACAGAGATCTCCATATATGGGCATAAAATGGACGCAGATAGACAGATATCTCCATATATGGGCATATATGGGCATAAAATGGACCCAGAACTATAACTGCAGTGATCTCCATATATGGACATAAAATGGACACCGACAGACAGACAGATACAGATATCTCCATATATGGGCATAAAGGGACACAGGCAGACAAATGGTCAAAACGGGTCCTATGAAAACAGGTATAATGGGGTTTGCATTAAAGGGCGGGGCATTCATTCCCTATTTACATTGTTCCGAGTTGGCCAGGTCGCCGACTAGACGCTGGGCCGCCCGAAGGGCGGCCCAGCTTCTAGTGTTCTAAATGAACCGAAAATCGATGGTGTCTCTGTATCGCTCTCCTCCCCCACTGCAAATAAATGCAGAGTACCTGTGGATGTTGCCCATGTATAATCGTAAGAAAGGTGTCACTCTTTAAATTTCCTCCACTATAATTTTTTTTGTCATCCCCTCTTAGGTGGGCACAGGCCTGGGCCCCACTCTGGAGTTCTATGCTCTGGTGTCTCAAGAGCTCCAACGGGCAGACCTGGGGCTATGGAGGGGTGACGAGGTCACCCTGGCCAACCCTAAAGGTACTACTGCACCACCATGTTTATTTACACTTGAGGTTTAACACACGCACTAAAAATACTTGAGTTTAGTTTGAAGTGAAATTGTTAAATATTTTACCAAAGCTGTTGTCAGGGACATTTCTGACATGAAGATTTTGTCCTACCTAAAAATGGCTTGGTGTGAAAAGTTTGAATAGGTGCTAAATCTTTTCAATGTCTGTTGGTATATGATCCACCTTGGGTTTATTTTTGAGCGGTGGTAGACCGCTCCATAGCATGGCCGTGTGTGTATCCGTGTATCCGTGTATGTATGTGTGTATGTAGCCTCAACTACCACTCAGTGACCAGAGAGGGTGCTCTTGAGTCTAGTCTGAGCATCAACTGCAATACTCTCTCTCTCTCTCACACACACACACACACACACACACACACACACAGGGGGAGGGGGCAGTCACACACAGGCTGTGTTTTCTTCACACGCACACGCACACACACACACACACACACACACACACACACACACCCCACCCCCCCCCCCCCCCCCACCCCACAACCACCGCTCAGTTCACACGGGTGTGATTTTTTTGCTATGTTTAACCAAACTTTTTGTCCCCTCTTTTCCCTGAATAACTAACAATGTTATTGCCTCTACAGGAAGCCAAGAGGCGACCAAGTATATGTTCAGCACCAGGGGACTATTTGCGGTTCCTTTTGGCAGGACAACCAAGCCAGCACACATCGCCAAAATCAAAATGAAGTTCCGCTTCTTGGGAAAGCTGATGGCCAAAGCCATTATGGACTTCAGACTAGTAATTATGTTTTTTTGTTTTTGTTGTTGTTTTTTTCCAAGTTCTGTACATCTGTTGTCTGGAAGTCTGGAACAACCAGACACTTATTTTCAGTTGTTGAATATAAACCAGGAGTATTTTTGAAAACTCATACAAATATAGATAATTACTGTTGCCCCAGAGGAAAGCTTATGTCATTAATATGGCTTCTGGTGTCACTCTTGTCAGAGTAGTCCAGACCCAGAACAGATGTTTAACCACACAGACCCTAGCGTCCCTATTCTGGGCTGAACAAAATAGCATGCATACAGACTTAAGACGTAAGCTTATACTGTATATATCGGCTATTTTCATCAAAGAGATTTGGTGTAGAAGAGAAAAAAGAGCAAACAAGAGCAAATCACAGTCAACAAAGTATACTATGTGTTTTAATCGCTTGTTCAAAATTGTTATAGGCGTTAATGTTTTCCAAATGTGAGAGTGTGTGTGTGTGTGTGTGTGTGTGTGTGTGTGTGTGTGTGTGTGTGTGTGTGTGTGTGTGTGTGTGTGTGTGTGTGTGTGTGTGTGTGTGTGTGTGTGTGTGTGTGTGTGTGTGTGTGTGTGTGTGTGTGTGTGTGTGTGTGTGTGTGACTCCATGCTGACGCAAGGAAGAGCAATTATTTGTTATAATTATTATTAGGGCTTTGATGCAAGTTCTAAACATGACGGGTGCAGTGCTTAAGTTGTTTTGCTTAAGTAATGCGCCGTTGTGCTCTCCTCTCAGCTGCTGCTTAGAAAAAAAGAAAGTGAAAAAATTCGATCGACGCGTCGATTTTCGGCCTCGCCGCGTCGATTTGCAAATCATGCGTCGATTAACATCCCTAGATCCAACTGTGTTTGGAACTTTGAGCATTTAACACAGCCTCCTAAACACAAGCACCCAACCTCTCATTCCCCTCAGCTTGACCTACCCTTGGGGCTGCCCTTCTACAAGTGGATGTTACGGCACGAAACCTCCATCAGCTCCCATGACCTGGTCAACATCGACCCTGGTGTAGCCAAGTCCATCCAGCACCTGGAGGACATCATCCGCCAGAAGAAAAGGCTAGAGCAGGACCGAACACAGGTGAAGAACATGGCCCCTCAAAGCATTCAGCGACAGTGCCACAAAGTAATAATAAACTTTATTTTTGTAGAACTTCTCAAAACAAGGGTACAAAATGCTTTACATCAAACAGGTTGAAATCAAATGATGCAGTAAGAATACAACTAATACATTAGAGACACAGTTAACGGGATTAAGAGCTGGCAAAGAGGAAATGGACAATTGGGACAGACAAGTAATGCAAATAAAACCTGGATGAAACATGGAATACCACTTTGGCTATGTACAGAATCTATAGACAGTTTAGTGCAAATTTGAGAGCATCAGTATGACGGGATGGTGTGAATTCCCAATTGTTGGCCATTTAAAAGCCTCTAACTATCAATTACTCTTGTGAGAAAGTGATTTTGAGTATTGTTTTGCCAGAAGGTCCTTGTTGAATAAAATATATTTACATACCTACCATTTTGGCAGACCTCTTAAAGAGGGCAGTTTTGTTGTGTATGGCATGCAGTGTTCATAATGTTCCTGAACATTTTCTCCTAAAGGTTGTTTGGAATTGCATATTTACTGTGCCCCAGATATTCTTCACATAACATTTATTTTTAAGCCATTCTTATATTGACGTTTATTGGATTACTTTAGGTGTTCAATTACAATTTATTACTAATTACCATCTTTTCTGTCTTCTCTTTTGTGTCTTCTCTGCATCTTGGCCTTTTTCCTGCATGTCTCATCTCAGACGCGGGAGACCCTGCAGCAGGGGCTGGAGAGCCTGAACATGAACGGCTGCTCAGTGGAGGACCTGGGCTTGGACTTTACCCTACCGGGATTCCCCAACATTGAGCTGAAGAAGGGGGGCAAAGACGTCCCCGTCACCATCTACAATCTGGAGGAATACCTCAGGGTACGTCGTGCACAAACCTCTGTTAACGCCTCTGTCACTCACTCTTCACATATTCAGAAGTTCAAGAGTGTTCATCTTGTCAAGACATTGTCTCAATGTTGTTAAATCTGTGTCTCTTTAGTTGGTGGTGTACTGGACCCTGAACGAAGGTGTGTCCAGGCAATTTGAGTCGTTTAGGGAAGGCTTTGAGTCCGTCTTCCCCCTACATCACCTACAGTATTTCTATCCAGAGGAGGTGAGCGTTTATTCTTTCCCTACAGAATGTGTCTTCCAGGTGTGTGGAAGTCATTTAACTTCTTCAATCTCCTGCTGTTTTAGCTGGACCAGCTGCTGTGCGGCAGTAAATCAGAGACGTGGGACGTCAAGACTCTGATGGAGTGCTGTCGACCCGACCACGGCTACACACATGACAGGTGGGACAGTCTTCCTCAAACACTCGGGTTCTTGATGTTATCTAAGGGGGAAAAAGAGCTCATACAGTACTATGACAAGTCCATTTTAAAATACTTGATACGTACGACGTATCACCTTCAATACGGTATATAGGTAAACTGTATTTAATTTATTTTAGCCCAGTTGATATAAACTGAAACTGAAAATGTTACGTTAAAACTATTGAGTTATGACCATAAGAACTATGATTTTTACACTTGAGTAATCAAACAGTTGCTAGATGTGGCTGATGAAGAGTGACGATTTGACATGTGTTGTATCTTTGCAGCCGTGCTGTGCGGTTCCTGTTTGAGGTGCTGAGTAGCCATGACGCCGAACAGCAGAGGCTCTTCCTACAATTTGTGACAGGAAGCCCCAGACTGCCTGTGGGAGGTGAGTGGTGCCCCCCCCCCCTTTTCTTTTTTTTTTCTGCCTTTGTATTTGATATTATGCTTATGAAACTGATATTATCCTAGATAAAGTACTATGTTCTATCCGTCTGTCTTTCAATGTTATATGAGATACTTAAAGTGTGGTTCCTGTGGAAATAAGCCTCGGCTTTCTAGGATCTTCTTTTAGTTGACCTTGTACCAGTGATTTGTCATGAAACTGTACTTTTTTCTATTGCAAACTTCTAATAAATTCTTCAATCAATCAATCAATACCTGATATGCACAAATATAAGCATATATGAAGATCCAGTTGTCCAGAGTCACAGATCCGACCGCTATGCCCATATATGGTATCGGCAGTGCTTATATGCGATCGACCGAATTCAAACTCTGTGTGGACTCAAAGGACAGCGGTGGCCGTCGTCAAGTAGTTTATACATGTGGTTGTCCAGAACCGTTGATCTGACCCATATGTCCATATTTCGGCATGCCAATATTATGGGCATAGACTAATGACATTAGGGTTCTCATATATTGGCATAAAAGGGACATAGGATGACAGAGGTACAGAGATCTCCACATATGGGGACAAATGGAACCTAGACAGATGGGTACGGACCTGTGGCCCAAACCTTCTAGTTGTATAGACGCAGGTAACGCATGAATCACATAATACTTGAGCAAGGCAAGAGACTTGTTCAAAAACTGTCATGAGCAAATCGACAGCAGCAGAGATTATGTGATTGTTAATGTTGATCGATATAACTATCAATGAGCCAATGTTTGGTTCAGTGACCGTATGTATTTGGTGGAATAGACTCTACTTTTGAAGCTCTGGCAGAGAAGGCACACTGAAAGAAGGTAGCATTTTCTGCAGTCCTTTCTTGTTAAGATGCCTGCAGTGCAGACTGTATGAATGATACTGGGAGTCTTGCACATTCATTACATGTCATACTTGTGATGGAGGAAATGGGTAAAATCTTGATTATCTGCCTTGTCAGACTGTGAGAGTTGAATCTCGAAAGTCTGCTGTCACATTGAGCAATGAGGAGACCTCAACCTACGTCAGCTGAAGTATGCTGGGCATTGTTTTACCTTGAGAAAACAAAAGAAAAGGAGGAGGACTTCAACTCTGGGCTTGGCTGAGCTTGGCTTGACAGAAGAGGACAGTTGGCAATTCTTCAAAAGGGGGCTGTTAGTATCTACAGCCATTTTTCTGTCTGCACATAGACTACCAGTTACCACACGAAACCCATCAAATGTATGTTGTGGGTCTTCTGGTAACCCTGAGTGAAGGAGGCCATACCATAATATACGACTCAATGCCCTCTCAAAGTAATGGCATTGAAAACGGTCCAGGGCTTGACATTAACTTTTCCTTTAAGCAAGTACATTTCCCATTCACTTGTCCAGGCACAAAAGTCACTTGTCTGGATAAAAATGACATTTCAGTCATTTCTTTCTTAAATGCATGCATAGGAGTCAGACATTGAGATAGAATGAATAACAAAAGGACTTGCTCCTTCCACCCTCCACTCCATATTATGGGCAGTCCATAGTCTGCATACAGCACAAAGCTGCCAGGAGCATCACAGAAAAAGTGAAACCAAGAGCCACTTGTCCAACGGACAAGTACATTTTTAATGAACTTGTCCAGAAGGATTTATTACATGTCCCGGGCAACAGGACAAGCCTTAATGTCAAGCCCTGCTGTCTGCGTCAAAATAATCCATACAAGCTCAAAACCACATCATACATAGGAAAGCAGGTGGATGTGTTGAATTTTAACACTGGTGTTGCTCTGTATCCCAGGTTTCCGGAGTCTGAACCCCCCGCTTACCATCGTCAGGAAGACGTTTGAGTCCACAGAGAACCCAGACGACTTCCTACCATCGGTTATGACCTGCGTTAACTACCTGAAGCTGCCCGACTATTCCAGCATAGAGATCATGCGTGAGAAACTGTTGATTGCAGCCCGTGAGGGCCAGCAGTCATTCCACCTTTCCTGATCGCGCAACGTCTCCACATTCAAATGCCTTCTACAGCAACTGACGAATTCTTGACTTCCTTATAGTGTTTTTTCTTTTCTTTTCCTTTTTTTAATCACATACATCAAGGCTATGTGTACAGCCTTCTTGTTAGAGAAAGCAGCTTGCAGAAAAATTAAAGACTTCAGATATATATTTGCTGCCCCTGTCTCTCCTAAAAAGAGAAAAAAAGGAAAGGCGTTACATGACTCACAGATCCTACAAGAAAAATGATAAAAGACAAAAAACATGTGAGAAAACTTATATCAGTAGTTGAGTAATGTTAAAAAAAAAAATATGAAAAAACCTGGGTGACATTTTAAAATTGCATTGCTGTGTGATATTTAAAAAAAAAAGGGATGTTTCCTCTCCAGGTCGGTGGATAACGTCACTGTGTGGTGGGGAGGAGGGGTGGGGTGGGGTGGGGGGTCCATCGAGCAAGCTAGGTTCACTTTAGCTCCAAAGATCATTTGTACAGACAAATTTGCAGACTTTGCTCATTCTACACATTTGATAGAATAGCTCTTTGTTCTCATGTCCTCTTCTTTCAGTTTGTCTGTTCGCATTCTGTTCTGTATATTATATTGCCCCCGCCCCAGTTGTGTGTTGCATTTCGGTTCAACGTTTCCTCCCTAATGTGTGTCTTTTGCTTAAAGCTGTGGAAACGAGAGTTGCAGTTGGTTGAATGCGGGTAGATGAGAGCATAGTATCTTTACTTTATTTTCTACCCAAGATGACTTTGTGTTCTGGCCTGCTTATTTACAAAGAGCTTCAGCTCGGATGTTGATGGGTTGTATCCAGTGTGTTGGACATACAGTATACATTTGTTTTGCTTTTTACTTTGATCAAGTAGTGTGTCTCTGTAAGACCCTACTGGCAATGCAGGGTACTCTCGAGGCTAATTTATATCTCGTCACTCGACCGCGTCATAGTTGAAGATGCGTCATTTTTGTCAAGCGACGTCGTGCGACGATTTCTAAGTATAGCCTTTAGTAGACTGCTCGGGCCAAACTCTGAGCATCCCACCAACACATAATGTAGCTGGGCACAAGATTTGGCTGGTCTCATTTTATCGTTTCATGGCCAGATAGCATTTCAAGTTCATTTACGGAATAAAGTTTATATGCAGTTTCACACCCAGTTTGAGGTGTGAATGTCTGCTTTACCTTTTTTTTTTTTTTTCTATATTGTCTTTTTTTTTCTTGCTGTAGTTTATTTTTTGCACTGCTGGCTTGGAACAAACCGTGGTGTGCACCTGCAGTCTGTGGCCAGTGGAGGGCGCCACTGTATGCTCTCTTGGCCCAATCCTTCATGTGCTGGTTTCTAAGATCTGCAATAATTTACTGCATCAGGTTCATGTTTTTACCTGAACATAAAATAAAGTAACTGTTTGACTCAATCTTGTACGTTTGCTTTATTTAACAATCTTTTCATCATTCTGTTCCCGTCAGCTGTCATGGATTTTTTTTTAAAGATTGGTTAGGGTTGTCATTGTTCTTTCTACCGCTGTTTCTTGTCGAGTGTTTCATAGTTTCTTGTCGTGTGGAACAGCTAGTGCTAGTGTAACACAGAGATTATAACCTGTGTCTCTAGTGGGAAACATGTTTGCCGCTAGGTGAGAGATGAGGCTTTTTCTCAACCCAAGGCCATGTCATGTATTTAATGCTTCATAGGGGGTCCTCGGGTCATGGTGAGATGCTTAAAGTGGTTTTAAGTGACAGATTTATCTTTGCTTGGAAGGACTCAATATGGAAATGGGGGCGTTGAGGCCATGGAATCTAAGGCTGACATCTCATTAACAACCGCAGCTATATTGATCATACCAGCTCTGCCATGACGACAAAGCCAGTCTCAGAGACATAAATTGAGGCGATGAATCATTGTGACGTTCTTGTTCTGCGGAGGAAATGACAAGAGGACACAGTCAAGACCTCTAAAGCTTTTCAGTTTTACACCATTTGAAGTTAGGTTACATGTGCAGTTCAACATGAAGCATGTCGGCTTGCTAGTCGGGTCACCTCAATTCTGAATATGTGTTTAATGTTACTGAAAGCCTTCAACAGAACTTGTACACTTAATCATTTTATTTAAGGGAAAACTACAAGCTTCGATTCAAAAGCTGCCGTCAAGGGAGTGGTGTGCTGAGTGGGTTGGATAAGCGGTTATCCAAAAATATCTATAAATCCACAAATAGGCTACAGTATATATCGAGATCTCTGGTGTCCTCAATATGATGTCAAAGGTATCTCAATGGACATTGGCCTAGTTGCTATAAAATGTTGAAAATGTGGTTGAGTGATTACAATTTTAATCAGTTTATCCACCAAGCAGATCTACAGTACATGCATGTAGATCGACACGCCTATAATATTCCCAAAATAGGCACGCCAGGGTGAAGTGGATAATCTAAAACGGAGAACGTTTTGAAAGTAACCATCACAAACATAGTATTTTCCTGCACCAAAGTATATTACCACCATCCGTTTATTGTCCAGCACCCTGAGACTGGGAGATTGATTCATTGCCCAGCCGTGTCATGCCAAAAATGATAATGGTACCCAGTGCCTCCCTGCTTGGCATGAAGGTTTGGACTGCATCATCTCCAGGAGGTGTACTTGCATTAAGCTGCCACAGATATGGAACAGGAGATAGCCTGCTGACCTAAGGGCCACAAGGCTTGGGAATCGTTGGTTCCCATGGCTACTTACTATCCCTTTAACATGCTGGGAATGGATGAGTGCAACGATGAATGTTTTCTGTTTTGAGTCTTTGTCACATGCAGGGGCCAATCAGACTCTGATGTCTTGCTCCTCCTTGGCTCTGTCAAATCCGTTAAAGTGTGTTCACACCTGCACGTGTGTATGTCAGCATCCAAGATTGCAGCTAATGCTAAAAGTCTTTCAGAATGAATAATTTTTGACATTTGAGCCCTAACCCTCACCCTGATAAAACCACACGGTGGGTTTGCAGGGTTCTGCCAACCTAGCGCTGCCATAGTGTGGTAATGCCGCCTGTTATCACTATAAAGCAGCTAATCACCAAGGCAAAGCTGCTTAGGATTTTCTCCTCTCCTTGTACCCCAAACTACCCCCCACCCCCACCCCCCACACACACACACTCACACCTTCCCCTGCTGCTGTCTGTTTCCCCCCTCCACACCGAGAGGCTCCAAGGTGAGGTTAAGGCTGATGATATTCTACACAGGTCTCCTCTCACTCTGTCATGCTCGCTGTGTGTGTGTGTGTGTGTGTGTAAGATAGAAATAAAGGATCAGAGAAGAGCGAAAAGGGGAAGGGAAGAGCGTGAGAGAGAGCGAAAGAGAGAGAGAGAGTGGCGTCACCTGTCGCCACTAGGGATACAAGGCAGTGAGTGAGCAGGAGCCAGCCCTCTCTCCCTCCCTCTCTCTCTCCCTCTCTCCCTCCCTCTCTCTCCCTCCTCTTCCTCTGCTCCGTCAGCCAGCCTGTTCTCTATCTCTCTCAGTCCTCCTGCATACAGCCTGGATTCAGCATCCTTAACCAGCTGCCTCTCTCACTGACTTCAAACACACTCTGTCTCTCACACACACGTACGTACACCACTGACCCCTACCCAGCAGAGCAAGCGGCATCGTTCCGAGCTAAATTAAAAGACAAATAAGAGTAGAAGGCGGAGAGGACAGGTGGAAGAAGAGGAAGACGACAGTAGGAGCAGACAGAAGCCAAGCAGATGAAGAAGGATCAGGAGGACAGGAGGAGTTTGTGCGGACAGCCCATGAGGTGCTCCGTGTCCCTGCTCCTTGTCCTGGTGCTGGGCACCGGGGCTCTGCCTTCCCCCTTCCAGCTGGCCCCTGGCACCCCGTCCCCGGCCGAGCCAACCCCGACCCAGGCCACACCTCCGCCCGACCCCTGCGAGGGTCGGCCCTGCCTCAACGGGGGCTTCTGCCTAGCTCTGCCCTCCGAGGACAGGCCAGAGGAGACCTGGTTGTACACGTGCACGTGCGCGCAGGGCTTCACCGGACGCAACTGTGAGGTGAGCATGCATTTTAGGATGAAGCTTCAGTCTGTGTGAATGTTGGCTTTAATGCCCACGGTTGCCTCGGCTTCTGCTGAATGTGCTGGTGGAGGAAGTTGTACTGTGTGTGTGTGTGTGTGTGTGTGTGTGTGTGTGTGTGTGTGTGTGTGTGTGTGTGTGTGTGTGTGTGTGTGTGTGTGTGTGTGTGTGTGTGTGTGTGTGTGTGTGTGTGTGTGTGTGTGTGAGAGAGAGTGAGTGAATTGATCTCTCTCCCCCCCATCTGATGCAACCTTTCTACTTTATTGGATGCGACTGTAGAGCATGCATTCCCCTGAGAGTGTATGAGAGGTTATGGGCATACATACAGTATGCAGAGAACACAGAATACAACTATATCACTTATCTTATATCCATATCTTTCCAGGCAAATCAGAAATCTGGGGCACAGAAATGGAATAATGTTAGCCAAGAAGCTTGCTACTACTACAGTACAGTGCTGTACATAACAACCTAAAATTTGGATTCAGTGGAGTATTAGAGTTGTGTAATGTGCATACGTGTCTGTCTGCAGATTCTTCTCTGTGTGTGTGTGTGTGTGTGTGTGTGTGTGTGTGTGTGTGTGTGTGTGTGTGTGTGTGTGTGTGTGTGTGTGTGTGTGTGTGTGTGTGTGTGTGTGTGTGTGTGTGTGTGTGTGGATGTGCTGGGTTGTATTTTTCCTCTGCTGTATAGATGGTATTTTTTAATGGGAGCATGTGCTGCTACTGAGACACGCAGAGAAGTGCTGCGTTGCTGTGGCAACAAAATCGAGGAGCAGGCAGCCGCAGCGAAGCTCAACTGAGCACTGCGTGTGTGTGTGTGTGCGTGTGTGTGTGCGTGCGTGTGTGTGTGTGCGCGTGCGTGCGTGCGTGCGTGCGTGCGTGTGTGTGTGCATAGGAGAAACCATTGGTAGTGAGTAGGATATCAGTCAGTGAGCCAGTAATTGTCCAGCCTATCCTGGAAGGCAATAATCAATGATGTTGATACATCAGTATGTGATTTCACCAAGTGCATATTGACAAGAGCGATTGCTAGGTAATTCCAGGTCACTTAACTCCCAATAGAATCTTCTGTCTCACGCACACACACACACACACACACACACACACGCGCACGCACACACACACACACACACACACACACACACACACACACTAAGCGGGTTGGCACTGCCTGTGATTGGCAGAGGTGTGAGCAGGGTGCCATGTTCATGACATTGGCAGCACTGCTGTGGGCTCCATCAAGACCAGATTTAGATTTAGAGATTTAGACTCGTCCATACCTCTTAACCTTTTAGTTGCTGTGGATTAATTATGATGCATTTACATTCTTCATGTACAACAGATTACATGCCGGCTTAATCACCTGAACAAAGGCAGACTGGGCAGGCCACAGGGGAGAGAGGTGAACGTTGGACTGGTAGCCACCCAAGCCTGGTGGAGAGAGAGGTGCCCCTGACTTTCACATAAATTCCAAATACACAGGAAAACCCATAGTCTTCATTTATCCATTTGTATCTCTGAGAGTGTACAAATGTAACCAAATTGACCTGCACTTTTAGAGTTACATTAACACTAAGAATGTGTTGAAAATCCCTGAATTTACTATTGTATGATAATCATTTTGGGCTTACATGAAAGGTACTGATGCTCATGTCATGCTACCTCTTCCATTCTCAGTTAAGTAGGCCTAAGCCCGATTTATACTTTGTCGTGTTGTGGTCACACACCGCACACATACTACAAAGCCAGAAATACTATGACAGAGCATAAATTTGGCTTTACATGAAGCCTGCCATTTGCATGCCATTTACAGAGTAAGAATGAGTTGTATGCCTGGCATAAACAGCAAGGCACACTCTGGGCTGCATTTGCTTAGAGACAGGATGAGCTGGAGCGGGGTGCCCACTGGCCTACTGGTCCAGGCGCATACCACCAAGGCATTGCCACATAGGCATGGATGCCTGGCGGCGGCGCCGGTTCGATTCCCGACTCGGGCGACCTTTGCCGCGTGTCACTCCCCTTCTCTCCCCCTGTTTCCTGTCAGTCTACTGTCCTATCAATAAAGGCATAAAGGCCCCAAAAACAAATCTTTGAAAAAATAAGGATGAGCGGGATCACAGGCTTTCTCGGAGGGACTCCGGCAAGGTCACTGAGAGCTTTGACAGCAGCACCAACAGGTGGCAGCCATTACCTCCTGATGGACGTCTGTGAATTGTGTGTGCGTGCATGGGTGGGTGCATGTGTACGTGTGTGAAGCACACATTGCAGTGCATCATGTCTTAACTTAAACCCTTTTGCTCCTTGGGGAGCATAGGTCATTCAAGTGCATCGTGTACATACAGTATATCATCACTGTCGGGCAGAAACCTCGTATCTCCAAGTTTCAAATGTATACGTTTTTTTTTCGCAAAGTAAAGCCCTGCTTCATCGTACAAGACTTCAGTGAAAATAGATCAGATCTGTGTGTGCTTGTAGATCGGCTATTTTCACTAGTTTTAAATCATTTTTGAAAATATAAATACAAAACGAACGATTTTGGTCATACAAGGTTTCCCCCCGACAACGGCCATATAGAGTAGGGTAGAGGCAGGGCTTCACAGGTGGACTCCCTGTCAGGTTCAGTGTGTGTTGCAGGCGGTGAGAGCAGAGCAGTGCTGCCTGGGAGGAGGAGTGGAACCGCTTAATGGAACATTTAACCAGGGACCCTACAACTGTCCTGGTTCCATCTCTCAGAATAGAATGCTGGGGCAGTGGCAGCACTCCGTTTGCAGTCACACACTTATTACTATGCTTGTGAGGACGTCAGTTTTATGAATGCTATTTTAGTACTAGGCTATTTCTTTTTGGTTTTTGGGGCTTTTATACCTTTATTGATAGGACAGTAGACTGACAGGAAATGGGGGGAGAGATGGGGAGTGACACGCGGCAAAGGTCATTCGGTTCGGGAATCGAACCGGCGGCGGCGCCACCAGGCACCCATGCCTATGTGGCAATGCCTATGTATGTGCTGGACCAGTAGGCCAGCGGGCGCCCGCTATTTTAGTATTTCTGAAATTTGTTTTGCCATTATTAAGCCTAACCCTAAAGCCGAAAATAGCTCCAACCTTAAAGCTGAAATAATTAATTCTGGGCCAGATCTGGTCAGAATTTTACTGTCATTTTCTTTTTTTCCCCTTTTTTTTACTGGAGCTATTGGCTCCAGTTAATCCCCTAAAACTGACATCTAAATGTCTAAACCTAACCCAAATCCCACCCTGAATCTTTTTTAACCATAAAACAATATTTATCTTTTGAGGACCAGGAAAACTGTCCTCAAAATGTCTGTTTCGAATGTTCTACTTGTTGGACCTCACAAGTATAGTAGCCTAATACAAGTATACGCAACACGCACGTGACACACACACACACACACACACACACACACACACACACACACACACACACACACACACACACACACACACACACACACACACACACACACAGCCTGCTGTGCCCTGTTCTCATAGGTGAAGCCTTGAGGGAGGAATGACAAGCAGAGGACAGTGATGTCACTGGGCCAGGCACACAACGCAGGTGACGGGATCGTTTCAACGGTTGTCATGGTAACTGTGTGAAACATACCGCTACTCGGGTGGTGTGCGGGTGTAGTTTTTATGTTTCCCATAAAGTCCTGTGGTGTAAATGTCCTCTACTATTATAACTCCACACCAGGTCCCCCAGCCAGTGAGATCCCCCCCTCCCCTTCCAGTCCTCTCCCTCCTCTCTCACTGTCAACATCTCCATGGTAACCGTAGCGGGAGTCATTTGCTAAATGACCTGTTTGGTTCTGGTGCAGCCATGACTTGCATGTCTCTCCCCTGTCGCAATTATGACATAAACCGCCTGTTGCAATTATTGACATAATCGCAATTATATTGCATAATCGTCATGTTGAAAAATCTAACATTTTCATAAATAAAATGGTGGCAATAGCAGATCTACAAGCTCTACAGATCGCGTCACATTGTGAGCTTGTAGATTAGCTACCGGTATTAAATAAAAGTATAAATAAATAAAGTATAACATTATATGGCTTATTTTGACCTTAATACATTATTTATTTGATTTAATTGTACCAGACATTGTCAGTCATTTCTTTGTATATTTTAAGTTAATATATGCCATATTTACCCTGTGCAATTCTTGTTCACAAAGCCTAAAAGACAAACAGAAACGTAATTTGTATTTACATGTTCCAATGTTCTATGCCAAAAACAGGATTAAATAGTTAATGTCAATTATTTGTACAACAATTAATCATCAACTAAATGATGGTGACAGCCCTAACTATTTATGAGGAGGAGGGGGGATTGAAAACTGGGATGAAACCCCAGGAGGAATGAAAGAGAGAGTGAAAAAGCTGTTGGTAATTGAGCAGTGTCGACTAAAACGATTATGAAAAATGTTTGTCGAAAACTGTGATAGCTAAAACCAAGACTAAATATATTGACAAGTTTGTCAACAAAATAAAAACTAGATTAAACATTAGGGACTAGGGAGGGACTAGTGGAGAAGAGAGTAATGTTATGTTTGGTTGCTCTCAGGTGTTGTGTGCTGAAAATAGCAGATCTACAAACTCACAACGCGTCGCAGACGCAACCAAGTGTAAAATCAGTATGACGCCATCAAGGCCTGCCAAAATACATTTCAGTTGACTAAATCAACTGTAGATTTAGTCACCTAAAATCGTATGATATTTAGTCGACTAAAACTAATACTTTTCAGGTGACTAAATGATGACTAAAACTAAATTACATTTTATTCAAAAGACTATGACTAAAACAAAATCAAAATTTGCTGTCAAAAACAACCCTGTAATGGAGGTGGAGAGGGGAGGCTGTACCTAGGGCTGTCACGATTATGACATTTTACATGACGATTAATTGTCACACAAATAATTGCGATTAACAATTTAATTGTGTTTTTGTCATTGACAATTACATTTCTGTTTGGCTTTTAGGCTTTGAAGTTGCACATGGTAGATATGACACATAACCTAAATATACAAAGAAATTACTGACATATTTGACTTGACTTTTTGACTTTGAACTTTCTACTTAAAAAATAACATTGATAGTGGAAATAGCCGATCTACAAGCTCACATCGCGACGCGTTGTGAGCTTGTAGATCTGCTATTTCCACTATTTCTGAAAGTGTTTGTAAATGTATGAACATTTTTCAACATTCACGATTATGACGAATAAGACAAAATATTTGCGATTAGACGATTATGTAATAATTGTGACAGCCCTAGCTGTACCGGCATTTGGGTTTCCAATTTTACACTGAACATTTTACTGTGTGATGGAGGAAGGTGGAGAGACTGACAGCACAGGTGGAATGAGGCAAACTCCTTGCTCCTCGCTGAGGAGAGTGAAGTGATTGATTTTATGGCTGTGGAGTTCCAAGAAGAAAGTGGAACATGCTGGATGCCATTGTTATTGTCTATTTCAGAGCTACTGACCATGTACAGTGGGCAACTTTGATGCTGGACAGGGCCACTATAATTCCACTGTCACTCCAGGGGGTCACAATGCATATACTGTCAAAAATAGCACAAATAGACGATCGACAAGCTCAAAACGCAACTTTAAGTGAAGATAGGGCCGCATTAAGTGAAGATGGGGGCCGCATGTGGCCACCGGTTGCCCATGTATGATGTACTGTATGGTACTCTCTCTTTCTCCCTCTCTCTCTCTCTCTCTCTGCCTCTCTCTCTCCCGCAGGCACACTCCTAGACCTGGTTTACAGTAGAGGCTGCAGAGAATTCAGTGCAGCTCTAAGTAAACCAGAGCACCAGAGGCCGGGGTTTTCTAGATTGGTTTACACCTTACTGCTTAGCACGGACTGTGTGCGCTTTGCTGCATGCCTTCTTGTGAGCTACTGCATTCTGGCAGTTCTACCTTATTGATTATTGAAAGACCTTGTGTTGTGTGCTGCGATGCGATAGATTTTGTTAAGCTTCTTCACAGCACAATAGGGCCAGTAAGACTGGGAGTGCATTGCAGTGCCTTATGACGAGAATCTAGGGAGCTGTTATTGGATTGTTCTGCCTTTCCGACTTCAGGGGGTAATTGTGGAATTTGCAGAGCTCACACTTGTATGTTGGCTCAGTGGTTCCCAAACTTTTGAGGTCGAGACCCAAAAGAGAGACGTTTGCCCAGGGCCCAAACTAGTGAAAACGTATAGGTTCCGGACGGAACCATGTTTATTTAATACCGGAGGACAAGGTCCCCCTATGGGATAACAGCGCCATCTGGCGGTGCAACAGAGTAAAACTCATCTACTCCCATACGAAAAATGTCATTTGTCGGAAGGGCTGTCAATCACAAACGAGGGCACCGCCCCCGAGTGTATATAAGCCCCCTGGGCTATCATGACTTCCTCTAAAGCCGCACCTCTGCGCAACTAGCGAACCGAGGGGCTTTATTCGGGGGACCTTGTCCTCCGGTATTAAATAAACATGGTTCCGTCCAGAACCTATACGTTTATTGTCATACCTCCAGACAAGGTCCCCCTATGGGACTCATACACTCCCCGAGAAGCCATGAACCGACAAGACTGTCGTGCACACCGACCACACCCGGAAGGAGGTCTCGTCAACCGACGTGACCCCTTCCAGGACTGATCCGACCCAGGCCCACAGGGCCTGGGCGTGTTCAGACAGAAAAGAGACCCTGACAGACCGAGGCCTGCCTTATGCACTAAGGGCAGACACAGGTCCGCCTTATAAAACTGCAGTAATAATTCAATTCAATTCAATTCAATTTTATTAAAGTGTCAAATCATAACAAGTTATCTCAAGACACTTTACAAAGGCTAAAGAGCCATGAGAGAGAGAGAGGAGAGAGGGAGAAACAAGGGAGAGACAAGGGAAAGACAACAAGGGGCACACGCACACACATACACAGGTCCCGCATGCGTATGTACAAGAACGAACGAACGAACGCACACACACACACACAGGCGCTGCATGCGCACGCGTGTGTAGGGGGAGGGGAAGGGGAGGGGAGGGGGAGGTAAGGGTAGGGGGGGTGGGGGGAGGAGAGAGAGAACCCGAGCAGAACCTGTACCTGTGAGGTACCCCCCCGAGAGAACTCGAGTGGATACCTCACAGGCCCGGGGCCCCCACCCTGAGCAAGCAATTTGCTACAATGGTAACGAAAAACCCCCTCTTAAGGAGGAGGAAACGTCAGGCAGATCCTGACTCTGGGGTGAACAGCCGTGCTGCCTCGACCGAGTCGGGGGGACAGTAAGGAACAAAGAGAGAACAAGAGATAGACACAGAGAGATCCAGGCAGGTCCACAGGT
Organism: Nannobrachium achirus; assembly: GCF_963921795.1. Classification (NCBI taxonomy): domain Eukaryota; kingdom Metazoa; phylum Chordata; class Actinopteri; order Myctophiformes; family Myctophidae; genus Nannobrachium; species Nannobrachium achirus. The sequence goes on from NC_137817.1 coordinate 21,629,147, forward strand.
GTGCTTCATGGAGGCCTGGTCCGGGGTCACACTCTTGGTCTGCAGCTGAGTAGTCGGGTTTTAGTAGCAATCCCAGCAGCTGAGTTGTCGAGTTTTAGGTATTTAGGTTGTCGAGTTTCCAGGAACTGGAACTGTGGAGTGGGAGACAGAAAAGAAACTCCGGGGATGATCCCCGGAGTTCGAATTAGTGGCAGGCCTTATAATGGCAGGCACAGTGCTAGTTACAATTGCAATGATGTGACACAAACCCACACAACCAAAAGGGGGAAGAGAGGGAGGAGGGTTCCCCCTCCCCTCTGACCCATTATTCAGCCCAACCCAGTGACTTTGTAGGTTGGGATTAGGAGTGACTGTACGCTGTCTCACAGAGCCACGGCCTTTTGTCAGCCCGGCCACTGGTCAATATAAGGGAAAACTCAGGGTCCCCCCCCATGTATCCTAGAAACAGTAGCATGCTGTCTCAGGAAGGGGAGAGAGCCGCCCCACTACATAGTAGGAGGGACAGCAGCACCCAGAACCGTATGCGCCATAGCAGAAGGCGCAACGTCCAGGTGATAGTAGGTCGCAAAGGTGGACGGCGAAGACCAATTCGCCGCTGCACAAATCTCCTCAATGGAGACACCTTTGGACAAAGCCCAAGAGGTAGACACACCCCTAGTACTGTGGGCCTTAAGTGCTTCCGGCACTTCAGACCCAGACCGGGTGTAAGCCAACCTAATCGCATCCACAAGCCATCTCGACAGAGTGGGTTTGGACACCGCTTTTCGCTGACGGGCATTCATGACCACGAAAAGCTGAGAAGTAGACCTGCTGTCCACCGTCTTGTCACAGTAGGCCTTCAGGGCCCTAACTGGACAAAGACAATGAAGACGCCTATCCTCCTCCGATGCAGACGGAGGAGGATGGAAAGCTGTCAAAACAACAGGTTCCTTCGGGACCACTCGGTTCTTAGGAATAAAACTCAAATGAGGTTTAAGAAGAACCTTGGAGTCATTATTGAGAAACCTCATACAATCAGGGCTCACAGAGAGCGCATGAAGGTCGCTCACACGCTTAGCCGTAGACAAGGCAAGCAAAAGAGCTGTTTTGAAACTTAAATGTTTCAAAGAGGTCCTCCCAATCGGTTCAAAGGGTGCCTTGCAAAGGCCCTCAAGAACCACTTGTAGATCCCAAACAGGAAACAAGGCTCTGGTCACAGGTCTCAAATGGTCAACACCATGCATGAACTGGACCACCTCAGGGATTTTAGAAAGGCCTTTACCTGCCACCCCCAGGTGGCAGGCATCAATAGCCGCTAAATAACCCCTCAGTGTAGAGAACGCCAGACCAAGGTCCAGGCGGTCCTGCAGGAAATCTAACACCCTCTGGGCCGAAGCTAAATGAGCCACCACAGGTGGCTCCTGTAGCTCACACCAGTCCAAAAAGGCATTCCACCTTCCATCATACACAGCCCTAGTAGAGGGGGCTCTAGCACTCTGAATAGTGGCTACAACCGTCGGTGAGAAGCCTGCTGCGAGCAGGTTCTCCCTCTCACGGGCCAAACCCACAGGTCTAGGCCCCGTGGGTCTGGATGGAAGATCTCGTCCCCTGCCTGGCGCAGCAGATCCCTGTGCAAAGGGAGCCGCCAAGGGGGTCGAGAGAGCAGTGGGGTGATCAGAGACCTCCACACTCCCCTGGATGGTGTCACCAGAAGAACCTCCTGGTTGGAACATCTGATCCTCTCCAGAGTGGGAAGGATCAGTTCCAGGGGTGGAAACGCGTAGAGAAGACCTTGTGGCCATTCGTAAGCAAACGCGTCCGTCCCCAGAGGAGAAGGTCCCCTCACTGACTTTGCGTTCTCCTGGGAGGCAAAGAGATCGACTCGAGGTTGACCGAACCTGGAGAAAATCTTCCTCACCACCGCAGGGTGGAGAGACCAATCCTCGTAACGAGGCTCCCCCCTGGACAACAGATCGGCGCCGCCGTTCTGAAGGCCCGGGACATGGGAGGCTCTGATGGACCTCAGACGAGGCAAGCACCAGAGGGTCATCTCGCGCGCCAGCTGATCCAGCACGCGCGAGGCGAGGCCACCCTGTTTGTTGAGATAATACAGGGCCGCCGTGTTGTCCGTCCTGACCAGAACATGACAACCCTGAAGAAATGGCTCGAAATGCTTGAGCGCCAAGTAGATCGCCATTAACTCCAGATAATTGATGTGGCGCTCCAACATGGCCGGGGTCCAAAGACCCCTGGCCGAACGCCCCTCGTGGGTGGCGCCCCACCCCGAGCGGCTGGCGTCTGTGGTGATCACCTTGCGTGACACCACCTCGCCCATGGAGACCCCACTCGTCAACAACGCCTGGTCCCTCCATGGGACCAGAGCGTCCATGCAGACCTGGCTGACTGTCACCTTCCTGTACCCTTGCAGGGAAGGAATCCTGAGCGCCAGTGACCACCGCTGGAAAGGTCTCATATGAAACCTGCCCAGACGCAGAAGTTGCACCGCTGATGCCATCAGCCCAGCCAACTTCATGCACTCCTTGTACCTGACCACCTGGTTCAGTCGGAAGGAGCTGAGACAAGTCAGAAACCTGTCCACCCTCTCCGGGGAGAGGCGGGCGGACATTGTGGCCGAGTCCAGAGATATTCCTATAAAGGAAATCTGCTGGGAGGGTGACAACATGCTTTTGCCAAAATTGACGTTGAAACCCAAGGCCTTCAGGTGTGATAACACCAGATTGGTATGGCGCGCCGCTTCTGAGCAGGAGGCGGCGGAAATCATCCAATCGTCTATGTAGTTCGCCAGCCTGACTCCCTGATGCCTCAGTGGAGCAATGGCTGCCTCGGTCACTTTCACGAAAACCCGAGGGCTCAGGGAAAGAGCGTTTCCGTTTCCGGTACGCTTATTTCCGTATCCGGTGGGAGACGGACACGTGACCTCCGAGAAGCCTCGCTTGTTAAAAATACAGGCGGCACATAACGTGGAGCCCGGGGGACAGGGTTCATCGCATAAGTAACATAATCCCCGGCTCGGGGAATTGTATTTACGTTTACAACCTGTGCTAAGGCCTTTATATGCTTCCTTACGGGAAGACGAGGCCGACCCTGGGTGATATGTGTTGGCTTCTTCCCTGACGCTAAGACCAAACTCCTGTCCTGAACTAGAGTCGGCATAACAGTGCCGCTCGGTGGAGACAGAGGGGTATTGCACACTAGTGAAACCATACCATTGTGAATAGGAATTAGCTTGTCTGGGAACATTTTGCAAAGAGAAATATTCTGCTTGTAACCTGTCTGCATGACTGGAGGAAGCGATATTTTCTGAGTGGAAAGAAATTCCAGCCTGGACTTCTCTACACTGGCTAAATTCATGCAAAATGGGGTCGTCTGTACTAAAGCAGGTGGGTTTGAAAGAAACAGGCATTGTTTTATCAACACACTTTTTAATACAGGCACTGGAGGAGAGCACAGAGGAGGAGACAATGACATTTTCTTGGCATAAGAAAAATTGTTCATACATTTCACTCGCTTGCGCTTGAGAGGGGGGGTCCCCTGAATGATCAGGGGGACCCCGCCTGAGTCCAGTGTCACTTTCGCGGTGGCTTCCCACGGGCCTTGTGGGTGCCAGCCGGTATCCCGTGCCTGGGAGGGTGGCGGGATTGAGAGCGGGCCTGAGCCCCCGCTGCAGTGCGAGGGGGTCCCGCGGAGGAAGAAGAGGGGGTCCTAGGGGGATTGTTTTGTTTCCCCTGCTTGGAGGAAGAGCGCCCCCTGTCAGCCTGACCAGGGGCCTTGCTTCGTCCCTGCCTCTTTTCCTTCCTGGGTGCCTGGGGGTCCGTCGTGGCCTCCAGGAGTTCCAGAGTGATCTTCTTATCCGCCACCTCCTGGCGGAGAAGCTCCAGTCCACCGCCCATTAGGGAGGTAGGGTGGCCGGGGAGGTCTTGCAGGACCTTCTCGGTCTCCTCTCCGGAACTGCCAGGACACTTTACCTTTTCAAGCCACCTGGCACGTTCCGCCTGGATGCAGTAATCCATACCGTGTCCAAGCCACTCGATGGCGTGGACATTCAGGTCCATCAGCATGCGCAGCGACTTGTCCACCTCCTCCACCGTCTCGTCAGGCACCTCCCGCATCTCGCTAAGGAGGCGCCTGGTGGAGGAGAGCAGCAGCTGGGTGGCGTTCATCGTCCTGGCTGCCAGCGCGGAGGCTCTGTAAGAGTTCCTGACCCTGGAAGACTGCTTGTCGTCGTAGGGGATGGCAAAACCAGGAGGCTTCTTCCCCACGGACAAGTTGAAGGGATTGCGGCCTCCAGGACCGGTCCGCTCATGACCTGGCTTGAGGCTCCCGACGAGGGACTGAGCCATCAGTTTGTCCATGGGAGGGCACAAGGGGATTCCCGCCTTCTCTGCGTCGCGGCAGTCGACCAAGAAGGGGAGCTTGGGGGGGTCCTTGTGTGTAGTCCAGGTTGAATGCAGGGCCTCTGCAAAGCCTGGGACCAGTGGGAGCTTTTCCATTCGTAGCGGGGGAGAGGCTTCCACATCCTGGCCAAGGAGGGGAACTCTAGCCCGTGGTCCGAGTGGCGCGTCTCCGAGCGGCAGCTCCAGGCCGCAACGGATGGTAGCACGTTCCAGCACCGAGAGCTCGTCCATGGGGATGGAGTCTGGGTCTTGTGCCGCTGCCCCTCTCGCCCCAGCCGGCATGGAAGGGGGGAGAGAGGCAGAAGGGGCTGGGGAGGACGCGGCGGAGGTGGAAGCCTCGGCATGAGGAACCACCCTGGCCGCGCCTCCGCCCTGGCCGGAGGGGAGCGTGGACTCGTCTTCCTCCGAGTACTCACCCTCCGTGTCCACCTCATCCATGTCGTAGTCCTCTTGCTCCGGTTCGTCTCCGTCGCTAGCATGCCAGGAGACGGGGCTAGGTGGCCGCATGGCCCGGAGCTGGAGGACGGAGAAGGAGAGAGGAATGTCACCGACGACTAGAGGGTGGAATTCTTTGAAGGGGACGGCCAAGGTTGCAGCTGGCGGTGGAGCAACGTGGGCGGTCTTGCATGTTCTCTTCTTGGGCACGCCAGTCGAGCCCGTCGGAGAAACAGCAGGGGTAGCAGGGGCAGCAGACCCACTAGCCTCGGGGCTACCGAAGCTAGCTGAGGGCGAGGCCGCTGGAGGCCTAACCACGTGGCGAGAAGCAGCGCTGTGGCGTACAGCGCTGTCCGGCACACGAGGAGAGGTGTCTGGGAGGGATCCGGCGGAGACCGTGGTGTGAAGGCCGTAGCCAGCGCCAGCGATCTCACAGCGGGCCTCGAGGGCTGGAACATCATACTGGAGGCAGTCAGTACAGTTCACCCCCGTGGCCGGGGCCGGAGGGGACAGAGAGGCCAAGGCGTGTCCTACCCCCATGCAGACAATGCAGAACGGGTGAGTATCTTCATTGGCGATGAGCCCTTTGCAGCTGGGAAGGCCGCACTTCTTCGGTACCCTGGCTAGCAGGCTGCTAACTGTGGGCCGACGAGCCGCCATCGTGAGCTAACCGAAGCTAAGCGAAGCTAAGCTAGGGCAGGGAAACACGTGGCAGAACGTACAGAGAAGAAGTAAAAGACTCAAAGACGAAAGCGAAGAAAAACACCGAACTGGAAGAATATAGAAGAGAAACGTACGGGAGATATTCTATAAAGGCCAGTGGCCGACTTCCTAGCCGTCGCTTTAGGCTAAACTTTACAGAATTAATACTTACTAGCCCTTACCCGTTCAAAGATATGAGCTCCAAAATGATGTGCAGTGTGTGGGTTATGGGATGTGCACTGTGCATACAGTATATGAGGGATGGAAAGTAACTTTAACTGGTGCTTGCATGATAATATGTAGGAGCATCAATGTAAGAAATACCCGTTTCGTTTAATGGCTACCCCCCCCCCCCCCCCCCAGCCCGCCCGCCCACCCGCCCACCCGCCCACGCACACACCCGCCTGCCTGCACACACACACACACACACACACACACACACACACACACACACACACACACACACACACACAGAGAGAGCTGGTTAAACATGTTGCCTCATGCTAGATGCAGAATAGATGAGCCTCAAGCTAGATGCAGAATAGATAGTAGATGCACCATAAAAATGCTAATATACAGCATACGATTTGTGAAAGTGACAAACGGGCTTCACAGTTATGTTAGGTGTGTTCATATGCTTATGGTGATGCGATTTCAGATCAATTGCTCCAGCCACTGAGGAGAAACGCTGTGACAGACAGACACTCACTCAGACAGACAGACAGACATTCGCAAAATTATAGTATAGATATGGCTGAGTTCGCGACACTCTAGTTGCAGGTTAGCAGAGGTGCGGAAGAGGAAGTCATGATAGCCCAGGGGGCTTATATACACTCGGGGGCGGTGCCCTCGTTTGTGATTGACAGCCCTTCCGACAAATGACATTTTTCGTACGGGAGTAGATGAGTTTTACTCTGTTGCACCGCCAGATGGCGCTGTTATCCCATAGGGGGACCTTGTCTGGAGGTATGACAATAAACAGCAGATCTACAAGCTCACAACGGGTCGCTTTGCACCGCATTGCGAGCTTCTAGATCGTCTATTTTCACTACTTCTTAATTATTATTATTTGTTTATTTATGGAAAGGACCCCTTAGTTGAGAGAGAGATGAAGCAGGGACCCCCACAACTAAACGTTTTCATATTTGACAGCACAATCGTTAGTGTATTTTGGATTCATGTCAATTGGTGTTTTCAGATATTTAACCATCATAAACTTGACCTTTCACTCTGTACTTAGTCTGCTCTTTTTCCCCTCTACACCAAACCTCTTTGCCAAAAATAGCCGATCTACAAGCTCACAACGCCTTGCAGTGCGAGACGTTGTGAGCTTGTAGATCGTCTATTTTTGGCAAAAGTTCGCAGAATAAGGACAGGGTTCAAGTGGTTAATATACAAATAAAGGAGAAAAAAGTTTCTATGATTTGGAGGACCAACTCTGAGGATGCCCCAGGGGTCCCCCGGACCCCCTGTTGAAGACCTTTGTTCTAACCAGTTATATCAGGCTGAAAAGTCATCACTCTGGTGGAATGGTCATTCTGAACCTCACCAGTGAGAGGTTTTTGCCTGGCCTAAGCACAAGCCTGTCAGACAACGTTGTCGCTGCATGACTGGCTGGCTGACAGTTCGTAATTAAGTAGCCTAATAATATTAGTAATCTAAAATAATATAATACAAAAGGAAAAGGCAATGCAATAGCTAACATAGGATCAGCATAATACACATCCAAATTAAATAAGACATCTGGTAATAGGCTTGGTCCCTACAGATGACGGGATGTAGCGAATTTACCGTCCACATTATGTCATTATTACAAAGCTATTGTTAGATGGTTTTACAATTCGTCATATTGGTACAAATCTCCTTGGGGCATTTTGCTTATCACCCTCTCCATCCATACTCAGAGGATCTTCCTCCATCTGTGCTTCCTCATTAAATATGTGATTGTCAGTTTCTCCCAAGTCTAGCAACTCTTTATCAGACTTATTACTGTGGAGTTCTTTTTAATATCTTCCATTATTTTACTGCTTCTTAGAGATTACATTTGGAAATGAACATCTGTTAAATGCCTAAAAATGTAAAGAGATTTTTTTTGCTCTGGAATTAGTGCATCTGTCATAATGTTTACTGGTAAGGATCATGGTTCCTTCTTTATTTAATTTTTTGAAAGCTGCAATGTACGATGAATCGATGATGATGCGGATGAGTGTAACTGTGTGTGTGTGCGCGTGCGTGCGTGCATGCTTGCCTGTGTGTGCTTGCCTGTGTGCGTGCGTGTGGTATTTGCATTTTTGTGGCACTTGGATTTTAAAGTTGATCCACTGTCTGTGACTTAAACCAAGCCCTTCATCTGTTGAACGCTAACTAGGAGAGATTGTGGAGTTAGTGATGATGTGTGGTGGTGAACCCAACAGTATATCTCCCCGGGCTTCACACAGCCTCAGCCGCATCCAATTAAGCCCAGCTCAAAGCTCATTGCCAGCCTTTGGTCTCTCAGGCTCTTTGATATGCTCAGCTTGTTAGGCAGCAGGGAGACGGAAGGCACAAGGAGCATGGGGATATATAAATATATATTTACACTGTATAACTCTCATGCCATCTCTGCAAAGGGACCTCTTCGCATCGTTCGACTCGTTCAAGCAGCTCAGACCGGCGCACACTGAATGTTGCTGTTTGTCTGTCAGCAAGATCATGCATATGGTCTGGCTTTGCCTTTGTTAGCTCTGGATGATCTTTGTCAAACGGATAAAGCTGAATGGAGTGATAGTAGTACATTCTATCAAAACCCCTGAAACATCATCTAGATGGAGGTTTCACAATAGACTAGAATAGAATAGAATAGAAGTATGGCTCCAAAATTGCCTGGCATGGGAGATTGCTACCCAATACATCATAGATGTTAAGCCTCCTGCTTGCATCGCTCTGTCATCATCCTTGCTGTTTTGTAAAAGAAAAAAGAAAACTTTCAATTCCTCTAATTAGGAACAGTCTGAAAGGAAAAGGAAACAGCTTTCAGTTGGCTGTCCTTTTGGATTCCTGCAGGTAGGAACATCTGTGTAGTCTGTCTATCCATCGTATCAAATACGTTTCATGCATAGCGTTGACATTATTTGTATACTGACAACGTAGAATGAATCAGAGCACATTTTATGTAGTAAAAGGAAAAGTGGAGTCAGATGAGAGTTGGTTATAGGCCTACTTGTTGAAAGGATGAATACCCATTACGCTGCAAATATCTTTGATAGAGTAACTGATCATCAGCTAAAAATATCCCTTTTAAGTCCTGATCACTGACCTATCACTTCTATCCGTGTTGAAGTTCTTAGATGTTATGATGAGGACTGTATTGCCTTTGAACAGGAGGGCTCTTGGCTAATCGCTTCACTCATTTCCATATCAGACATCACCTGGCCTTTTGATCTGTGGGCAATGGAAGGACGGGGCATTTGAGTGAGGGGTTGGTGAGTGTAATACATATGGATGGGGCCGGACTAGAGACAGAAACCCTGCACGGCTGTAGCATCAGGCTCTGTGAACAGATCCATTATAGTCGATCCTCCTCTGTGAATCCTGGTTCGTATGCTTTGGTCAGCAAACTGAGCACTCAGTTTAATGTCAAACTATGTCATAACATTCTGCATACAGACCTGCATTTCAGTTCACATTGTTTTTTTTACAACAAGGGTTCATATTTTAGATTGTAATTAGAGAAAAGAAAAAAATAGTGTTAAAATGGTGATGAAAGATTTTGATTTCAGTGGTTTGGGGTAATATGCGTACAAGTGGCTAATATGCGTACAATAAGCACATTCCCAAGATGCACTGCAATCTTTCATGGGCAGATGTGACTAATGGGGGCTAGTAGTGTTACTGTAAATAGTAATTAAGAAATCGCCAGCTTATTGTCTAAAAAGACATAGCCACTTGTGCACATGCCCCCAAAAAACAGATGGTCAATTTAAAGTTGTCCTTTAAATTGGCCCTCAATAATTTGTCCCAGATCCACTCTTTGTATAAAAATAATGTTAGAATGCTCACTTTCTTTCTTAGCAAGCTCAGGATACTGGAATGGAGGCTCATCTCCAGAGGTAATAATATACAGTATGATACTTGCAATTATAACAAATCTTTGAATTTGCGGGTGTGAAAATCTATTTTAAGTCAAGTTCAATCTACAACTACAACACATATTTCCTATTTATTATCAGATCAACCCCTTATGAACTAAGATCTTTACTTGTGTTTAGTTTTACATTTAAATGCTTTTGAAATCTGACTTGTCCTACTGTATATATATAAAAGACATTCGTTCACTTCCCTAGCTTTGGTATTGTTGTCTGTCTGCCCTGGTTTCTATTTCTATCCTTTGTGGAGCAGTGCTTTTACGTCATTGCACAGGACATTATTATGTAGGAAAAAAAAGAAAGTCATAACCGCAGCACAACATAATAATCCTCCCCTGACACAATATTGCTGTACTGTCTCTGTCAGTGATTAATTGTGCTGGTGTTACTGTCACATTATATGCTTGTTTGTTTGTGTACGATGATGATGCGGATGATGATGTGTGTAACTGTGTGTGTGTGTGTGTGTGTGTGTGTGTGTGTGTGTGTGTGTGTGTGTGTGTGTGTGTGTGTGTGTGTGTGTGTGTGTGTGTGTTGTGTGCGTGCACGTGCGTTTGTGTGCGTGCACGTGCGTTCGTGTGCATTTGTGTGTGTGTGTGTGTGTGTGTGTGTGTGTGTGTGTGTGTGTGTGTGTGCACGTGTCATGCATGCTTGCGTCCGTGCGTGTATGAAGAAAAATCACCCCCTGTCTACTGCTGAGTCTGTCTACATATGCATGCACGCATGACACACATTAGAAGTACAAATAACTTTTTAGTTTAGTTAACACAATATCATTGTGCTCTGGGGGAGAAAGCCACATGCTCTGTGTGTGTGTGTGTGTGTGTGTGTGTGTGTGTGTGTGTGTGTGTGTGTGTGTGTGTGTGTGTGTGTGTGTGTGTGTGTGTGTGTGTGTGTGTGTGTGTGTGTGTGTGTGTGTGTGTGTGTGTGTGTGTGTGTGTGTGTGTGTGTGTGTGTGTGTGTGTGTGTGTGTGTGTGTGAGAACACATTCTCTAGGTCGGAGACAATAAACATCAGCTTAATCCAAAGGAACCCCTCAGGAGCTATGGAGCACCTCGACAAGCTTCTGGCTTTTAGACACACTGATTAGTCTGTATTAACAGCAGGGCCTGACTGTGTGCTGATAGGCGGGAGGGACTGCAAAATTAGGCTCTTTGGGGATTGTGCAGAAAATCTAAAATGCAATATTTAAGCTCAAAACAAAAAACTAAATGCAAACCCGGAATTCTTTACATAGAATTCCAGTGCCTTCCTTCTTATTCTTGTGGGATGAGAGCTTTTGGATCCTGAGGTCTAGAGACCGTAGTGAAACTTGAGGCTACTCATTAACCTAAATATTGGGGAAAGTTGGGGGAAAAAACACAAGAAATGTAACTATTATTTAGTTGAAACTCCAGTTTGGTGAATGAGGTGTCTCTATTGTGAAAGAGGAAAGAAAGCATTGGGACAGCGGTGGAGCATGTTTCTGACATTATACAGAAACCAGCAATCACAGCGCATTATTCAACCACAGTGAGGAAGTAGGAAGGACATCTGCTCAAATGTAGTGTGTGACTTTTGCTGAAGGCAGAGCAGGTCTCTCTGAAACAATATTCAATAACAATGTATTATTGATTATTGAAGTACTAGTATGGAACCACAAACATAACTACAGGTACTATAGCCTGCTGTGACAAACGACCGCAGCCCATGATGAAAATGCTTACGAACAGCTTAAATTTGGGGAAAGGGAAGACAAATATGCCAGTGGTCAATGCCTATGTGCTTATCAGATTAATTGGTCAACCCTCTGTGGAGAAAATTGGATGAGAACTGAACTGAACCGAATTGAATCATTTAAAAGAAGAAAAAAACTATTTTGGGGTCCTTTGATGGACTTAATGAGCTTGTGATGAGCTAGAGAGACTGAGGTATTTCTCAGTGGGTATGTCCTGCTGCTGAGAAGCTGAATCACCTACAGTATACCTAAAGCACAGCCTGGCAGGGAGCAGCACTGGAAGGAAAAGTGTATTCCTCTGCGCGGGATATGCTCTCCCTGTGAAAAGAAGTGGCTGGCAACGCATATGTATTTGAGGAGACAGGTTGTCTACACCCTCCGCAGACCAACAGTAGGGGTTGGCACACAGTGACAGATACTATAAACATCTTGGGAATTGGCAATGACTAAACTGGAGAAAAAACTAAACAAAAAAACAGTTGATAAAAAAATATTTTTTTTTGTGTGTCTTTGTAACTACACGTTTAGCCAAGCAGGCCATTGAGAACATTCTATTTGATAGCTGATAACTGTAAAATGATTTATTTTACATACTGTATAGGACATAACAAATGCATATACTGCTTTCCTTAGATCTTGAGAGGAAAAAAATGACGAAGAAATGCCTTTTCCCCTATTTAAAATGAAACAAACTGATCCTCCTCTAAACATGCCTGCCCACTGCCCAGATCATCCTTTCAGTCAGTCATCCATCCATAACGTCACTGTGTGCTCTGCTCCGTAGGAGGTGCAGCAGACAACAGTCTGATTGTTCCGAAGAAAAAGCTCCTTGCCTCCTGTCACAGTTTCTAAAAACACACTTGTCCCCTCCAGGGACACAGTGGGTGGAGAGTGATGATGTGTGTCAGGTGTCATGTCCTACCAGGAGGTCCACTTTTCATCAAACCCCCCGTAGTTTCCATGGTGACTTTTACACTGGATCAACGGTTGGAGGAGACACTACAACAGTTCCTGTTTTTCTTTTTTTATTCTCGTATGAAACTTCAATTACAGAAAGGCAGAAGCCATTCTGGGCCTCCAATATTGTAATAACACAACCAAACCTCGCCCCGCCAGGCAAGTAACTCTCCATTTAGAAAGAAACAGGGGGTACTAAGTACAATATATATACTATGTGGTTGGGCTGTGGGGGGCTCTTCCAGCGACTCTTTCTGTTGAAGTTTCCTCCCCGCATCATCTTGTTCTTTCTTGTGCTGAGTAACTCCCCTGCTGTGACCTGACCCACTGAGAGGCAGGAGAAATGAATGGAAATCATTTACAGCGGATTTTAGGCGACAGGAGCAGGAACAGAATGTTCTGATTCCATAACTTCTAACTCAAGTAGTGGCAGAGGCAGTTCCTTTTTATTGCCTCGTGGGCAGGCAGCAGTGGTGGAAGGATTTCATTAGAAAATGCTACACATGTTGGGACTCAGCCAGACCATGCACAGACCATTATGCTTCTTGTGATATATTGATTCACTGGTCAACTCCATCCTAAAATATTAGTTTTGGCCTCCCAATAGCGCACAGCTTTGATAATATATCATGAAAACTATTTTTTGAGCGGTGGTAAACCGCTCCTAAGAGTGGCTGTGCGTGTGTCTGTAGCCACTTTTCCTCAGCGTTTTGCCATAGCAATGTGTTTTCCTCAGCGTTTTGCCATAGCAATATGTGTGTGTGCGTAGCCATATTACATCATATTACATCACCAATTATCTGTAGCCACTATCTGTAGCCACTTTTCCTCAGCGTTTTGCCATAGCAATGTGTTTTCCTCAGCGTTTTGCCATAGCAATATGTGTGTGTGTGTGTGTAGCCATATTACATCACCAATTACATCCTAGACTTATATCCCAGTCTTTTTCCTCAGCGTTTTGCCATAGCAATGTGTTTTCCTCAGCGTTTTGCCATAGCAATGTGAAGACGTTATGCAAGCACGTTATGCAAGCACGACCACCGCTCACTTCACATTGGGTGTGATTATTTTCTTTCACAGAACTAAACAAAACTCCACTCGTAGCCATGTATGGCCTACTTGTGCGCCAGCAGAGCGCACCTTGTTATTTATATCAGGTCACCAAGCAAGTGAGTATGTGGGTATGTGACATATGAGTGAGGGTTATTTATTGTATATCAGGTCACACTGTTGGTGGTGACATCACTGAGAACGCTGCTCCTCCACCTAACTTCACCCTCCCACCCCTACCCATCTCCAGCCACTTCCACCCACCTCCACCCACTTTCAACCACCTCACCCACCTTCAACAACATACATACACATTGGCTACGGGCATAAACACAAACAGATAGGCAACCGAACGCAGTACTTGCGCATTCTGCTGACGCAAGTAATCAATCTCTTTTCTGCTCTCCCATTCACATCGGCAGAGATGCTCAAGTACTGGGAATGTGTGTGCATGAGAGAGAGAGAGTGTGTGTGTGTGTGTCTGTGTGTGTGCGTGCGTGCGTGCGTGTGTGTGCGCGTGCCTGTGTGTGTCAGACAGACAGACCGATAATATGCAGTATATGTAGTAATTAGAGCTTGAGAAAGTGCAAGAGAAAGAGAGATGCCTTGTGTGCTCAGAGTTGCTAGAGGTGTTTCTCAGCCTCTCTGTGAATATCAAGCTATCAACTGATGCTGAGAAAGCGGCACTGAGCTTATTAGGGTATTAGGACATGTTTTGAGAGTTCTGTGTATCTTTTTGGGGTACTGATGCCCTTTGAAGCTCATGAAGAGAAAAGTGAAGGGGAAAGTTTGAGGGATGGAGGACCAATGTGGCTTTGATGTGGAGGAACAGCAAACATTTAATGGGTCTCTCATGTAAACATGCTTTTTGGCATTGCAGAGAGCATTGCTCTGTGCTGTATCACTGTATGCTGCAATAGCTTGGATGTTTGGCTCATTTGTTGATTTGTATGGCAAAGGGGCTAGAAAGAAATCATTCTTCTATTTATTCCAGATGTATGTGCTGTAATTAGTGTTAAAAAGATCTTGCCAGTGTTTTTGCATTTTGACCACAATTCTTCCCAGCAAACATTTTGAGGTATATTAGTCGTCTAATATACGTCTAAACTTATACTAGACGTCTAAGTTTATACGTATAAAAATGGTCTACCAGAGATATGCAAAAATGGTCTACCAGAGATATGCAAGTTTTTTAGACGTCTAAACTTAGACTAGACGTCTAATATACGTCTAATAGACGTCTAAGTTTATACCTGGGTCTAAATTTAGACTTCTAATAGACGTCCGGCCGTTAAGGTCTAAATATAGACGTCTATTAGACGTCTAAATTTAGACCCAGGTATAAACTTAGACGTCTATTAGACGTATATTAGACGTCTAGTCTAAGTTTAGACGTCTAAAAAACTTGCATATCTATACCTCTGGTAGACCATTTTTTATTCGTGTATAAACTTAGACTTCTAGTTCAAATTGTTTAGTGGGTTGTATTACTTTGTTTGCATTACTGCAGCTGACAGAGAGGGGGGGGGGGTGTAAATGCACCTTAAAATGATCTCCAGAAAATATTCATGTCCCCATGAAGAAGTCATGGCTGTTTGAATTTTGCTCATAAAACAATCTTTCCTCCAGGTACTATTGCCAAGACTCAACTGCATTATCACACATTGAAATTTGTGATTATGTCAAGTTTGACTTTTCTGAACCTGCGTTTCTTTTTTACTTCCAATAAAACCAAGTAATATTAAACTTCACAAACACATCATACAGATATAACTCTGTATATGATGCAATCATCTCAGATGTGGAAGGTGTCAGCGTGTCTGTGATTTCTCAATCATCTGTCAGATACCAGAGTTGACAGCTGTCACTATTCACTGGCTCGAAAGATGTTCAAAATAGCATGGTTATGATTTGATATGATTTGATTTATATGTTGGGTTTAAAGTACCATAAAGCTATACTTCACCATAAAAAAAAATGTAGAGCTTGATATCCAGCTACAATGGACCAATCCCCAATCACATACACACCCATTGTAACTGTTACAATGGGTGTGTATGTGATTGGGGATTGGTCCATTGTATCCAATACATAAAGACATGGACTCAGCTTCATGTCTCTGTGACGAACAGAAGGCATTTGCATTTGATCTGCCCAATTCACAAGCTATGTCTAAGTCTGAAGTTCTTATAGCAAATTGGACAGGTCTGACTTAAGTTTTCTGAAAAAAGTATTTATTCACAAATTACAATAAACTAGTCCTGTGCCCGGGGGTGTGCAATGTGGGACTGAATGTAGGAGTCTCAGAAGTAATGTTGGAGAACCCAGACCGGTGCCCATTGTGCCGAATAGTCACCATCGATGTCCGGTTGTGCAATACCCGTTGTATCCGGGAAAAAAACATTCAACGCTCATAAGTGAGCAAAAACTTTTGTGAGCTTGTCACAACACTTCACATTTTGCCAAAAATATTCCCCCTCACATGATTAGCGTTTCTGTCTGTCTGTCTGTCTGTCTGTCTGTCTGTCTGTCTGTCTGTCTGTCTGTCTGTCTGTCTGTCTGTCTGTCTGTCTGTCTGTCTGTCTGTCTGTCTGTCTGTTTGTCTGTCTCTTGGTTGGCTTCACTCACTGGTTGAAACATTCCAAGTTGTGCCATAGATGACAGACATCACTTTCTCCAAGTATTCTGACAATGGGTAGTGGGTACTGCACTAGAGGAGAAAAACACAGAGAAAAGGATGTTTACTCAGAGAGATCATTGTATGCAAACTAATCGTTTTGAAGTGTCATGCTGTCATATCCACAGGCTCGATTTTCAGTGGAGCAAAACACCTGCTACCAGCATCCACAACAACAACAACCACAGTAAGGCTTGTCTCTGTTATATTGTTCCATGGAATTGGAAGCTAAAGATATCAATTTAGCTTGCAGGGTGGGCGTATCATCAGGATGGAGATTCTATATCTGAAAAACCTCCCCGGATGCCTGTAATGTGTCTATACCATTAGACAGCCTCTTGTTAAATAACTTGTTTTTATTCAGATATGCCATCTGAAATTCTTTGTCTGTCATAGTTTTAATAGATTAAATAAAAGGACCTCTTGATATTGTTAGATTTTTTTTAATTTCCCCTGAAGATATTGAAGAGCTCAGTGGGAGATTGGGTCAATTCAGGCGTCAGAAACAATGGGTCCCCCTCATACAATACTGTAGATAGATATTAGATGGGTAGACAGACAGACCTTCATTGATACACTGAGTGTATTCAGTTACTCCCGGGCACTGGCAAATTAATCCAGTAATGCATGCAGACTAGATAGCCTAAATACTGTATGCACGTTGGCTTTGCCTGTCCCAGCACCAGGATATGAAATTGCTAGTTTTATATAAAATGGTAAATGGTGCATTTATAAAGCGCTTTTTATCCAAGGTGCTTTACATAGATTGTGCATTACATTCACTCATTCACACACATTCATACACCGACGGTGGAGGAAACCATGCATGCAAGGCACCAACCTGCACATTGGGAGCAATTAGGGGTTCAGAGTCTTACTCAAGGACACTTCAACACTAACTCTGTGGGAGCCTGGGATCGAACTGGGAACCTCACACTTCCCATCTTCACTCTACCCCTGAGCCACTATATCCGCCTGAAAGTGGATTAAAGGAGTCATCCAGACCAAAACACATATAGGGTTAAATCTGCCTTTTATCATACCCCTTCATACCTGCTTTAGTCGATTTTTTTCATAGCTGCCCCTGTTGCTAGATTTCGGCTGCCCCTGTTTTCTAGATTTCGCGGGCTCTCTCATAACTAACACAGTGGATTGTCCTTAGGCTAGTGCGGTCATTTCTTGAGCTTCAAAGTTAGTTTTTTTTTATTGGATTGTGTTTACACAACGTCCTGAGACGAACCACACCATTGTTTTGACCTCACAGGCACCCTTACTTGTCAAACAGACCCCTCCCTCCCTCCCTTTCTAGCCTTTCCTCTCCCTGCTCTGGTGCAGAGCAGAAGCCGTTTGACAAGTAAGGGTGCCTGTGAGGTCAAAACAGCGGTTTGGTTGATCTCAGGACGTTGTGTAAACACAATCCAATAAAAAAATACTAACTTTGAAGCTAAAGAAATGACCGCACTAGCCTAAGGACAATCCACTGTGTTAGTTATGAGAGAGCCTGCGAAATCTAGCAACAGGGGCAGCCGAAATCTAGCAACAGGGGCAGCTATGAAAAAAATCGACAAAAGCAGGTATGAAGGGATATGATAAAAGGCAGATTTAACCCTATATGTGTTTTGGTCTGGATGACTCCTTTAATGTGATTAATACTCCTTGGCTGCAATGAAATACAATGGGTATGAAGGGCAGAGACTTCAAATAAATAAATTGCATAATATAAAGAACTCCAGTAACCCCCCCCCCCCCCCCCCCCCCTCTCCGTCTCTCTTTATTGTTGACTTTGCAGAACTTCAACTGAATAGTAATGATCAAAAATATAACTTATTTTGCTCACATGACTGATTCAGGGGCATTAGTGCTGTCTCAGTCTACACCCTGCTGCTTTCATACGTATACTGTAGTCACGGCTCAACATTGCCTCCGTTACAAATCCCTGCCAGCTGTACATCCACCCATTCCATGCTGAAAATAGGAAACTGTCACAGGTAGAAGAGCCAAAATGTCCATGTCATTAAAACCATGTGTCAGCTGACAGCAGACTAGATTGGGAGGCTCGGTAATGAGGAGCTTCATGCTCTGTGGTTTTCTGACTGATGAGTCTAATGAGTGATAACCACAGTAATGTCTGGAGCACTCGCAGCTTCTCAATTAAAAAAAAATCACACCCGTGTGAAGTGGAGCTGTGTGTGTGTGTGTGTGTGTGTGTGTGTGTGTGTGTGTGTGTGTGTGTGTGTGTGTGTATTGCAGTTGATGCTCAGGGCAGGCTAGACTCAACGGCACCTCTCTGGTCACCCAGGATCATGTGTACCGATTTTTGTGACATTTGACGAAAATATGTAGGAAAAGGAGCAAAAAGTGTGTTTTGGAGAAAATTCAAGATGGTGGAAAATCTATCCTGACGCAAATGGGCGTGGCCTATATGGGGAGATGCGTCTTGACCCAAGGAATCCAGGGAAAAAATAATTTTAATTTTTCGACCTACGGTTCAAGAGTTACGAGACAAGTAGGCCGTTATAGTGCCACCATGAGGCAGAGTGGAAATGCTTTTGGGGATTCGTTGAGTATGCCACCCCCGACCTGTGGTTGAAATTCAGTGTTGACTGGACCTTTTGTTTGTGATTTATGGCTATTGTTTGCAAAACGGGCCCCTCCCGCTAACTTTGGAAGCCCGTTACGAACGAACGGAATGGACTATCGCAATATCCCTTGAGTATGTTCATTGCATAGGTTCATAGATCATGTGTAGCGGTTTTTAAGACATTTGAAGAAAATATGTAGGAAAAGGAGCAAAAAGTGTGTTTTGGAGAAAATTCAAGATGGCGGAAAATCTATCATGGCGCAAATGGGCGTGGCCTATATGGGGAAATGCGTCATGACCCAAGGAATCCAGGGAAAAAATATTTTTAATTTTCCGACCTACGGTTCAAGAGTTACAGGCCAAAACGTAAAGTGGGGTGTTATGGCGCC
This sequence comes from Nannobrachium achirus, assembly GCF_963921795.1. Lineage (NCBI taxonomy): Eukaryota > Metazoa > Chordata > Actinopteri > Myctophiformes > Myctophidae > Nannobrachium > Nannobrachium achirus. The sequence goes on from NC_137817.1 coordinate 21,648,173, forward strand.
ACCATGCGGCCAAATGACACAATTATTTTTTATTTAATCCTTGAAATCATTATGAACCTCCTCTCCAAGTCTTGAAACTCTAGCCCCTATGGTTTGCGAGAGACAAATAATTGAATGTGAGTTTTTGCGATTCCCATTATAAGTCAATGGGGAAAATTAATTCACTAATAAATTAATATCAATTAAACTATTGAACCTTTCTCTTAGCAAGTTACTAGCCCACCATTCCCGAGTAAGCCGGTCGATTTGACATATGGCGCGAGTGTGTGGTGGCAAAACTGTGGGACTAGTAGCGTGCCGAAGTTTAGGAAGTTCAGGCTACATACAGACACACACACACACACACACACACACACACACAGACCCACAAAGCTACGTATAGGGAGCCTGTGTTTCACACAGCTCCAAAAAGACTATTCCTAGATTCACAACACACTGCTATTCCCTGTCTGCAAGCATTAATGCTACTATATCCTAGCAGGCAAAGGTTTGAATTTAATTTGTAATTTCCCCTGAACAGCGCTTAAGGAGGATTATTCCTTCGGTCTGTGTTAAACAAACCAATGTATGTCTAGGGTGTATAAAGAAAATATAAATGACACTCAATCTACTGGTGTTTGTTTCTACAAAAGTCATTCAAATCCAAACATTTACCTGGAGTCTAGTCTCCCTGCAATTATCACTTGTTTATCCTGTATGAACTCTCTCCTGATTGGGTCAGATTGTTATCCCAACTCGAGAGATGGGGAGAGTCCTATTACTGAACAACACTATATAGCAATGATCACTATCGGAACTATTCAGAGTAACTTACTGTATTTTAAACAACAACAAGAATTACACCATGTCATTTCTAAGACTGTGTCAGCTTGGCTTCAACAAATCTTATTCTACCACACACACACACACACACACACACACACAAAAAGCTTTCCTTTTCAGGGAGCAAGTTTGTGATAGACTTGCATCATGCTGTGTGAAATTAGAGCAAACCAGATCTTGTCAATGTCAATTGCATCATACCGGTACGTGTGAGCGCCTTGGATGCTCCCATGCTCCCATAGTGATATAAATGAGTTACCTTGGATACTCCCATGCTCCCACACATAGTGATATAGTTAGAGCGTCTCTGTTTTGGACCTGTGTTGAAGAATTTTCCTGTCATTTCTTAGCATAACCACAAAACAAAAAGCAGATACATTTAATAAAAACAAGAATTAAAAAAGTCATATTATAACTGTCATGACTCTTATAGTAGATCTTACTAAACAGGTCAGGATTATATTAGATACAAATTAATGGATTAATAAGAATGACATTTGCGAATTGAATAGGCCTATATGTTTTTTTTTATACCACAACTACTAGTTGTAAATTATCTTTGTTTATGTTTACAGTTGGATGTTGGATTCTTTGTGCCTGTAAGACTGCATGAATGTCGCCCTTTTGTCTGCTATTCTTTAGTCATTTTCCCTTGCTTTAGTTTGTGTGAAAAACATACTCATTTAAATGTCTACTCTATGTTGGCGACAGTGGAGATGGACAGAGGATTTTTACCCACCTCTTCAGGAGCTGGGCAACCATAGTTGTAGATGGTTTTATGTCCACATATCAGATGGTGAGATTTACATGCTAGGCATCAAGGATGTCTTGAATAAGCATTTATAGCAATCTCAGGTTCTGGTCGGGATCAGTGGTTGTTGTGACTCCCAAGTTTGGCGGTGGCAGCCTTAAATGGGCCACTTCCCTGCAACTGCGAGTCCTTTATGTCTGGGCTGTGTGGTATTGTGAGGTTAGGGAGCACATTGGCGATGGAAGACCTATCCCTGCCCAAGCACCCGGGATGGCATGGAGGTATCTCGTGGACGAATGTATGTTGTGTCAATGAGAAGGGGCAATGTTAATATTGTAGGTGCAGTCGTAAAGAGTGTTATGGCATGAATATTTCCACTTGTTGAGCTTTCTGCTTGAGAAAAACAAGGGATATTTCAACCCATCAGCTCCAGTTGAATCAACTCATAAAGCGGGTTTACTAAGGTTAATCTGGCAGAGGAGAAATCCTACAGTATATGCTCTAATCCACTGTTTCCAAACACTGGGTCGGGACCCATCTGTGGGTCACAGACACATTTTTATGGGGCCCTTATTTTTTTCCTATATTTAGTTTTTAATCATTATTTCAAAACATTTTCAGAAAACATAACCCAAAAAGCTAAGGTTTTCATGAATAATAATAAAAATGCAATGATTTTTCTAAGTAATTCCATGAATAAATAAAAGAAGAAATTCCATAAATTAGAAAACAAATGTTGAAGAAGTACTGAAAATAGCCAATCCACAATGCGTTGTGCGCTTGTAGATCTGCTGTTTTCACTAGTTAAGGTCCTGGGTGAATGTCTAATTTCTCATTTGGGTCACAGGCTAAAAAGTTTGGGAACCAATGCTCTAATCCATTTCATTACCATTCACGTAACTCAATGGACAGGGGCACTCATTCTAAATTGTACTGTCACCATTAAGATTGGAATATCCGCCATCATCATAACATTGCTCCTGTTCATTAGGTAAGCTACTGCACAAGCAAAAAGAAAGAAAAGAAAAAAAGGAATCACTCCAAGAAAACTGAGTCTGGAGAGACTGTATGAATGTTTAATTTACCTAATTTAGTTAATTGCTGTGAGAGAGTATATAATTAGAGTGAATTTATTCCCTGGCCATTAATAATGGTCAAATAGCCATGGTAGTAATTCCCTAAGCTCAGTGGTGTATTGTTTTTCACTCCTGTCGATATTATCAGTGAGCCTGGTGGAGCGGAAGCTCTCTGGTGAATTGTGTGTGTGTGTGTGTGTGTGTGTGTGTGTGTGTGTGTGTGTGTGTGTGTGTGTGTGTGCGTGTGCGTGTGCGTGCGTGTGTGTGTGTGTGTGTGTGTGTGTTTCTGCGGGGTGTATACAGTACAGTAGCTCTCGAATACTATGGTTTTCACAGTCTCATGTTTCACAATGTTGTGTTGCTACAAGAATTACACAATGCAAACAGATACTCCTGTATCACTCTGAACGCATTCATTCAGAAAATAAAATAAAATAAATATAATAAAAAACATGGAAAAAGAAAACGTCATTATAGATTGACTGCATCTGTTAAAGACTGAGTTTTTGTTTTAATGGTTATGGTATAATTGGGCTTTGATACAGTTTTGAAAACTATGTAAATTTAGTTGTGAACAATTTTCATATGAAGAAAAAACCCTTCCTCTAACACAGAGGTTCTCAACGTGGGGTCCGGTGTCCCCCAGGCGTCCTTCAGGTTGTTCCTAACGATCAAATTATATTGACTAGAATTTCGGGCCCCCTTCGGGGGCCCTCAAATCTAGAGCTCGGGCCCCCTCCGGGGGCCCTCACGGTATACCAGCAATCAAATGGATTTGTAATGGGCAAATATGGGTAGTTCTTTTTTTGAGATAAAATATTTTTTTGAGAAAAAATATTTTTTTGAGAAAAAATAATTTTTTGGAGAAAAAAAAGTTTTTTGAAAAAAAAGTTTTTTGAAAAAAAAGTTTTTTGAAAAAAAAAAGTTTTGGCCTAATTGTGTTATTATTATTACTATAATAGGCCTGCCAATGTTTTATTTTCATTATTTCAATGTTTTCATTTTAGCAACACACACACACACACACACCCCTACACACACACACACACACACAGACACACACACACACACACACACACACACACACACACACACACACACACACACACACACACACACACACACAGACAGACAGTATGTTGCTGTGAAGAGGTGAGTGGGCCGAACTCTAGATGTGAGTGGCCCGAAGGGCCGCCAACTTCTTGTAAGATACAGGCTCTCGGCTAGCTAGGCTCTCGCTGCTGCGCCCGTCACTGCTGAAGCAAACTGTAACCTGATAAAATGACGAAAATTGCGACGAAATTGTGACGAAATTGTGACGAAAATTGCGTAGGAGACACTCTGGGGAAAGATTTGCATAGCAAACCCACACATTACTTTTCTACAAAGTGTACATCGTGCGAATACAATAGCTTCAGGAGAAGCTGCTAGGAACATTGGGGTAAAAATGCGCGTTTTTTGTGCAAAAGGTGGAGTCTTTAGATGCAGTGTAAATGTGATTCTATCGCGCAGGATGCTTAAAAATATTTAAAGAGCGTCACTGTGGGTTATGGCTGCTGAGATAGTTAGGAACCAAATGGACCCTTACTGGTCTGTAACTCAGAGAGTGGCATGGAAACAAATGGACCTGTAATGCCATCCAATCCTTGTACTCCCAAAGCGAGAGTTGTGCTCGGGTCCACCTAAGTTGGACATATGTGTCCCAATCTCACTGAGAGCCAGTCATCTCGGAAAGTACAGCTTTAGACAGGGACTGAAAATACCTTTTTTTTTTTTTCTCACTAAAATATGATAAAGCCACTAAAGCATTTCATAAATTTCAGGCTACATTTCACTTAAACGCCAGAGGTAAATAAGACTTTTTTTAATTAATGTGAGAGATCGTCAGGTCATTTGCAGGTTAGAAATTTATTTAGAACTTGAATATCTCAAAAGTAGTATTTCAGCATGGCATCATTCTATAAGCCATATCTTCAAAACTGTTGGGTCAATCTCCACAACCAATATATCATTTTGTAGCTATGATCCCCAGCTTTCAAATGAAATGAAAAAATGAATAAAAATCCAATGACTGGTTCCCAGCCAAATTGGGACACATATTCTCTGTGGGGGTTGGCCTCTGCCAGGCCATGCATTTGTCACCTACGTATCTTGTTTGTGATATGCATGGGCAGGATCTTGAGGCGCAGGCTTGGAGGAGTTACAGTTCAGTGAGCTGAGGATTGGATCTCTGCTTTTTGCAGATGATGTGGTTCAAATCGGATGGCATCATCGGTCTGTGACCTCTAGCTCTCACCTGGTCATTTCGCAGCAGTGTGAAACCGGCTTGGATGAGGATCAGCATGTCTGAGGCCATGGTTCTCATCAGGAAAATTGTCCACTGCGTGTAGAGAATGATACCTTAACCCAAGTAAAGGTGCCATCTCTGATCTCTGTGTCTTGTTCATAAGTGAGGGGAGGATGGAGCGAGTGATCAGCCGGAGAATCGGAGCAGCAGGAGCGATATTGTGTTTGCTGTTCTGGATTGTGGTGATGAAAAGTGAGGGGAGAAAAAAGGCAAAGCTCTCGATATACCGGTCAATCTTCGTTCCTGCTCTCACACATGTATCAAGTGTGGATCATGAACGAAAGAAGAAGATCACGGTAGTTTTCTGAGGTGGGTGGCGCTGGTGTCTCCCATATAGGGATAGGTTGAGAAGTTCACCCGGGAGAGACTATAGAGCCATCCTTTACTTGCTCCAAGCCAATTAAGGTGGTTGAAGGATCTACTAGCATATGCTTTCTGGGCGTCTCCCTAGGTAGGTCCTCTGAGCACATCCCGCTGGGAGGAGGCCACGGGGGGATGATATATCCACACTGGCTTAGGAATACCTCACGATCCCCTAGTATGAAGTGACTAATGTGGCCCAGGAAAGGGAACGCTGGAGCTGTTACCCTTGCGTCCCGACTCTGGATAAGTGGATGAAGATAGGTGGAAGGATGGATTTGCATTGTATACTTTGACTTCTCTTCATTTCAGTATTTCAGAGCAGCTCTCCTTTATTGCTATAGTCTGCACCTGTAATTTAACATAACTCCCATTCTTCTCTTGTATAGAGGGTACGCTCTACCCTCTATACAACATCATCATCATACCAGAAGTTTATGGCCTACTGAGTGGCAAAAAAATACTTTTTAGCCTTGACAGCCCATACACCCAAAAAGAAACGTCCTATCTGATTGCATTAAACGACGTTAAACTCACTTTGCCACTCAATTTGCCATTATGCATGCGTAATTGCGCATACCCTCTATAGTAGTGTGACTTTGCTTGATAAAACTGCAAATATCACACCTTTCTTCTGAATTCCTTCATTTGTTGCAGGTCAACCATGGTCTATCTGTATGAAACGTATGGTGTCGAGACAAGCTGTCCATAGTTTTTACAAGAGATATTCAACTGCATATTTAGTCTCAGTGACTTCCAATGTCTGGGGAAGAAAGCCTTTGCTTTCCTCATTACTCACACACTGAAACCCCTACTTTCATCTCCAGAGTGGCATTTCCACACTGTCAGATCCTCAGTGCTAAATATGAGCCATGCTAACCGCTCATACATCTGGTCTTGTCTGATTGTCCCGCATCTGTCCGGACTGTGATTGGTCAATTGGTGTTTGTCTGTTTGTACGCCCAGGGTCACATTGGCCAAGCAATTTGCGGGACACATATGCAGCTTGTGCGAAAATTAATTGCTTGTCGTTACCTAGCTACTGTAGCTATGGCAACACAGATATCTTGCTCATTATGGAAGGGCAAAACAATTTATAGCAATCTGCTGAGTGATCATAGATCTAACCTCTCACATTGTCACATAACAGCCATATTATACTGAAGGATTATTTGTCCTCATGTGTGTGTACTCTGTGTCTGTGGCTTTATTTGTGTGTGTGTGTGTGTGTGTGTGTGTGTGTGTGTGTGTGTGTGTGTGTGTGTGTGTGTGTGTGTGTGTGTGTGCGTGTGCGTGCGTGCGTGGGTGCGTGCGTGTGTAATTGATAGAAAATAAGTAATTTCTTGGGTGTGTGGTCTCAACTGATGCCCATTGGACATGCTCCTTCTGCACTGAGTGAAGAACATCTTTGTGGCAGGGGCATTGTTTGTCTGTGTCCGTCATCGTCAGTATAGTTTTGAGTTGCTACAGTCAATGCACCTCGAGCCATTGGGATTGACAAAGCAAGTCGATTTCAATCCAAAGTTTCTGCTGAGGCTGTGGAAGTAAAGTTTTTTAGGGTGTAGAAGATGCTGATGATAGTCATTGCTGACTTGATAACTCGTTTACTCTCTTTTAAACAAGAGTCAAGCTCAAGGGGATACTTTCCAAAGAACTTTCCTATCCCTGGAACAGAACCTTAGCGAATGGTTCATCCCATGGTGAAAATATGTTTCAAATAAATATAATATGATTTTAGTTTGGGATTGAAGACAATGTAAATGTTGTATGATGCAAAAAATGGCAGCCCTATAAGCTCACAAAGCGCTGTATCCACAATATGTTGGTTGGTTAGGTTTGGCACGTGAAAATGTTGTACCACAAAGTATAAACCAGGATTAACTCTACATTCATACATTATTGATTTGTTGCTAGTAGAGAATGTGATGTTATATAGCAGGCACATGTTTAGTATGCACTAGTCATTCACTAGTCAGTCACTAGTCAGTCATTCACTAGTCAATTTTCTGAGTTACACACTATATAATTCATGCTGTTATAAATTAATAAACCTACAGATTAAGTTGCTACTCATTATGATGACACACATGCCCGTCTGTTTCATCCTCGCCTCTCCAAATGTATTTCTGTTAAACCATATATCTCCCTCTTCCTCTCATTCCCTTATATCTCCCTCTTACTCTCCCCTCTCTCTCTCAAATGCTTTACTCATTCATTCCCTGCCAGATTCAAATGATGAGACCAATAGCTTAAAAAGGATTCTGTTTCCTCATACCTGACTCTATTGATCCTCTCCGCATTTGGACAGTTGTTCCAAATTAGCAAATAGATCACTGAAACTCGTGAGGCAGTTTATTTAGCCTCAGACATCTTTGTTCTATTTGTGCATGGGAATATACTTAGATAAGGAGCTAAAGTGGGTTATTATCTGCTTGGAAATATAACAAGAGAGATTCACACTTTGATTAGTAAGAAGTAAAGTTATAGCCTATAGAGAAACAATGGTTCCAGAACCTTGTGGCCCATAGAGCAGGAGCCTATCTCCCGTTTCTGTAGCATGAGGTGGCTTCGGCTTGATGTACAAATATAGGCCTACCCCCTGTATCATCAAAACTTTATTACAGCCGAAGCCAAAGGTAGACAAACAGACAGTTAAAAACAATATAAATTCATTAAGACAAAAAAAGATCTAAAAAAGAACAATATACAGTATATGACGTGAATATGACACAGGGGCTTACCCCCGATTGAACCCTTACTGATATTGTGTACACCAGCAAGTTACCTTGTGGTTAGAGTGTCTGCTCTTATTGGGATGGCTGGGCTCACTTCCCCAGTGGGGTATGGCTTGCAGTTTAGGCTGTTTATTGTCACTGAAGAAGTTCTAAAATACTAAAAATACAGAAAAATATGTTTCCACTAAACAAACTGTAATACACTTAAATGACACGCACCTGTCCTGGATGTAGCAAGCAGTGAGGTTGATTAGCTTAATTGGCTTCAGCCAGTTTCAAACAAAACAAATTTAGCTTCATGTAGCCTAGTTTCAATAGCATTTGGATAACACACGGTCAGTTGTTGGAGTGGCTAGCACCACTCAAAAACTATCAAGTGTCAAAGATTAAACTAGACAAAAATTACACAGTCATAATTTATAGCAGCGCTTGCGAGCTAAACTAATCACAATAATCTCCTTTTGCCCTCCCCGTTTTTGCGGAGCATTTACAGAGCAGCATTGCTAAAGCAAGCTGCTAAAAACATCACATGGCGCAAAACGAAACCACCACTAACTAGGTGGCCATAATGCACACTAACAGTGGGCAGTACACCCATTCACACAGACACACACACATTCACACACCAGTGGCAGAGGAAACCATGCAAGACAGTGACACTAAGATGCTCATCACAAGCATTCATTGATTCAGTGTCTTGCTCAAGGACACTTTTACATGCAGCCAGGTGGAGCTGGGATCAAACCGGGAACCTTCCTATTCCAAGACTGCCACTCTACCTCCTGAAGCATGTTGTGTTCTATGGTACCTACTACCTACCTACTACTATTGGTAATACCTTTTTTTAACTGTTAAATGATATGCTGACCTCATAGTACAGCAACAGTAAAGCTGATTAGGCAAATCAGTTTGTGTAGGCATTTCTGTAGTGCTGAAACTTTTGAGCTCGTATTATGGAGTATCAGATAGTACAACTCTTCTTCTAATCTTCAAGAGTATTCTTACTGGATAGTTTGCAGTGTAGTGGCACTGAAATGAATAAAAGAGAGACTAAGGAAGGTTGACAGGAGAAAAAGGTCAACAGCCAGACTCTGATAACCTATCTGAGTCAAATGAACCATAACACTGTGTACTCCTGCTGGAAGTTTGATAACTCCAGTGTCCCTTAAGAGACGTGATAAGAGCACAGCAGAGACGCCTGCTATTCTGCAGTGCATCTTATAGGAGGAGCCCCATGCACACCTGCATGCCACGTGCACACACATGCGCACGCACGCACGCACGCACGCACGCACGCACGCACGCACACACACACACACACACACTCAAATACATGCACACAATAACAACACAAGCATACCATTCTTCTGTCGATGATGCTGCCTTTTGCTTTTCTGCTGGCTTCGTTAAATAGCTGTGCTTTAAAGGAGAATTTCGTTGAAAAACAACTTTCCTACCTTTAAAAGTATGTTTTTAGAAGCTTCCAGGGTGATCCAGCAGTTGTTTGTTCCAAAGCAGCAATCTATTCCATTTTCGGTCAAGTAGCATGTAATGCCTAGAGTCCGTATCCACCTTCTGTTTACATGCAGAGCCACCATTATTGCCGAAAAAATTTGCCGTAAAGTGAAATCTCGTCTCTCGCGGGACTTATTAATAAACCGTGGTCGGGTAGGACATGCGATTGAAAATGGAATAAAATGCTGCTTTGGAACAAACAACTGCTGGACCACCCTGGAAGGTTCTAAAAACATACTTTTAAACTTAGGAAAGTAGTTCTTCACCGAAATTCTCCTTTAAGGCAAGCCAGGCAGCTGGAACTTCAGATCTACTGCTGCCTGCTGCTGACGTTTTGGTTTAATTGTTTCGTGGAAGAAGGAGGGAAACTCTATGCTGGAAGCGAAGCAAAATGTAGCTCTAAAACTTTTGTCCTCTTTCACCTTCAACGGTCATGCCCAATATGTTTTCCTCCAAATACATTAAATTATTGATGCTGACAACCAGCATGGAGCAGGCTGTCAGGATACATTTCTGTCATGGCTGCGTGACACGCCAGACCTGACTTGGGAATGGAATGTCTGTGTGTGTGTGTGTGTGTGTGTGTGTGTGTGTGTGTGCGTGTGCGTGTGCGTGTGTGTGTGTGTGTGCGCGCGTGTGTGCGTGCGTGTGTGTAAGTGTGCGTGCATGCGTCCGTGCGCATGAGAGAGTCATTGCACATTATTTGTGTGTGTGTGTGTGTGTGTGTGTGTGTGTGTGTGTGTGAGTGTGTGTGTGTGTGTGTGTGTGTGTGTGTGTGTGTGTGTGTGTGTGTGTGTGTGTGTGTGTGTGTGTGTGTGTGTGTGTGTGTGTGTGTGTGTGTGTTTTATGTACAATGCTTTCAATTGAAGGTGTCTACTCTGTAGTATAGAGGGTATGCACGTGACATCATCATCATAATCGAAAGTTACGGCCGGACTACACCAAAAAATGCGCGCATACGCGCGTACTGTCCGTGAAGACGTTCGCATATGCGTAAACGCTCCAGGCTACACCAAGGAGGGAGTATATGTGAGGATTGGAAGACCAGATAGTCTGTGTACAAAACGCATACGCGTGCTTAAAAAATAGAACCGATCCTATTTTTAGGGAATGCGTATCCGTGGTTCGCGCTATCCGTACGCCTGGTGTAGCCGGCTGAATTGATATACATTGGATCTATCCAAAACGCGCATACGCGCGCACGCCCCGCATACGCACGCATACACACTGATGCGCGCGAAACGGCTTGGTGTAGCCCGGCCGTTATGAGTGGCAAAAAACTACTTTCTGGCCTTGACAGCCCATACATCCAAAAATAAAAATCATATCTGATTGCATTGCAACGACGTTAAACTCACTTTGCCACTCACTTTATGCATGCGCATACCCTCTATTAGAAAGTTAAAAGCAATTCCAAGTTTATCAGGGGAGGCATGTGGTTTCAATACCCTAGAGTAGACCAACCAGTCTGAAGACAGGACCAACCATTACGGGTCAGCAGCGATAAGACTACAGCTATGTCTGGGGGAAATCAGGGAATTGGCATAATGACTAATTGGTAGAAAATGGGAAACACTGGCGAAAGAGCTGCATAAAGCAGCACTCAAGAGTTTGTACCACTCGTCCTGTTGAACAGGGGTCTTGAACAGGGGGTCTGGGACCCTTAGGGGGTCCTCAGAGTTACTACAGGGGGTCCTCCAAATCTTTGTGTGATGAAACATTATTTTCTCCTTTAACCACTTGAACCCTCGTGTCCATATTCTGAGAAGCAGATCTACAAGCTCACAACGCCTCGCGCTGCGAGGCGTTGTAAGCCTGTAGATCGTCTATTTTCGGCAAAGAGGTTTGGTGTAGAGGGGAAAAAAGAGCAGACTAAAGCCTCGATCAGAGTCCGCTCCGCGGTGGAAGGCTATCCACCACGGTGTAGTCTTTTTGAGTCATAAAACTACAACGTTACGTCATTCCTCGCGGTGAAGAGCTTTCCAGCGCGAGTCTTGACACATCTCTCTGTTTTTACTATCAGACAGATAGGCTCTTCACCCCGTTCACTGATTGGTCGATCTAGACCAGTCAGTCACGGTGAATAGGACTCCACCGTGACGGACTATGATGGCCTTCACTTATTTTCTGACTTGAGGTGGAAAGCTTTCCACCTAAAATTTGCGGTGGATAGCTCTTCACCGCAGACTCTATATGTAATCTCGGGGGTCCCTGCTTCATCTCTCTCAGCTAAGGGGTCCTTGGCCTGAAAACGTTGAAGACCAGTGCTTTACAATGTTCTAATGTCCATTACCTGAGATGCAGTGCTCATATAACAAGAAGCTTCAGCTCTTCATTCTCCTGGCTCTGGCAAAGTAAGCTAGGAGATTTCACAGGAAGGGAGGTGAAATGTAGGTGATAATAATGCCCCAGAGAAAAACATCACACCACTTCGAGGATGTCATTGTTCTGTATAACAGAGCGGTTTTGTATCCCACCCTAACTATCCCTCTATTCATCTGTTCTTTTCTATTCTTCTTGTTTCTTTTCTTTTTTTTTTTAGTTTTTCACAGACCCCTGTGCCAGCAGCCCTTGTCTCCATGGAAACTGTAGCCTCCGTGATGGTGGGGAGGAAGGGGAGGCGGCTTACACCTGCCAGTGTGTCGAGGGCTATGAAGGGGAGCGCTGCGACCAAATCCTATTGGACCCTCCCGCGGCCAACTGGGACCCCGCCACGCCTCCTGCTCCGGAACTGGCTACCCCTGCCGCGTCCGTCACCACAGCCGCCACTCAAACGCAGCAGCCAACCACTGTCCCGTCCACCACCTCTCAGGCCCCTCCCACCTTGCAGCCATGGCAACCCAAGCTTGGACAGAGGTTGTTAGTGGTGCCCTGGGAAGCGGAGAGGGTGAGAGAACAGTGGCGTCAGTTCAGAAAAGGCTAAGGTATGGCAACATGACTGGTGTCAGACACCAGTCATGTTGCCATACCTTAGCAACAGGCATGATACATTTATTTTAAGAAGTACATTCTATTTTTCCCCCGTTTCTACGGTTTGTTCAAGTGCAGCTAAACTTGGCATACAATAGTAAATGTGCCACAATTAATAATAATGCATTGCACCTGTGCAGCTGACCTACGGAACCTGGGAATATACCATTCTGTCAAGATGGGGAGAATACAAGTGTGGAGAATATAATTATAATATTTTGTTAAAGTGACCATTTTGTAAAATGTTGCATTTGTAGTTATTTTACTGTAATTTAACAACATAATAACCCGCAGAGATAGACAAAGAGAGATTTATATTTAAAAGTAACTTTTATTTTCCCCCTGGACCCAGGGTATGGCAGCTGCATACCCCTGCCATACCCAATTGACGCTGTGAGAGAACTGTGACACACACTCATTTAAATGCTTTGAGACATGCTTTTAGGGCACTGGTTCCCAAACACTGGGTCGGGACCCATTTTTAGCTTGCGGACACATCTTTATGGGTCCCTTCATTTAGTTGTGGGCTCGCCTGGAAGGCGAGCACACGTATGATATCTTCATTATTGTGGGCTCGCCAGTACCTGGCGAGCACACTTTAGATATTGTCATTATTTATTTATTTATTTATCTAGTAAGTAGACGGGAACTTCGGTTCCTTTCTACTCCTACATACTTAGTGAGAAAATGAAAATAAAAACATCAATGTGTTCAGTTTACAGTGGCGAAGTGTGCTATTATTTTTTATAGCAATCGGCCAAATGGTGGCGCTGTAGGAAGCCTTCGAAAGTGCGATCTTTGAACAGGTATAGCTCATGCTGTGTTATACATACAGCCATGAAACCTGTATACACTTATGCGTCTCCTCATGCCGAACAACTTTTACCCTCTAACTTTTGACCTCTGACCTTTAGGTCTCCCACAATTCGGAATTATATGAAAAACAGTAAAAATCTATCTCCTCCTGGGATTTTCGCGTCAAGTGCACGAAACTTTTTTCACATGAACTTTGGACCAATACCTATACAGTCTATGTGGTGAGAAGTTTGTACGTTAAACCATTAATTTTTAATAATTCAATTCATATTGCGGTTTTATGCAAATTATTATTCTGCCTCTAAATCAAACATGCAAAGTGTTACGTTCATGGCATTTGGCAAACATGTAGAGGTTTAGTCCAAATATCACTGAAACCAATCTTATTCCAATTGGCCAAAGGGGGGCGCTATACGAAGCGTTTGAAAATTCAAACTTCAAACGGGCATAAGTCTTGACTCGTTTCGTTTGAAGACATGCAACTTGTTACACGCGTGCTTTGACTCAAGCGGAAGACATCTGTGTCGTTGTTAAGTAAGCTCCGCCCTTAGATTTTCCGCCAATTTGAGCAGTTTGTAAAACGCGTAAACCCGCTTTTATTCTGACATTTTCGCGTCACGTGCACAAAACTTTTTTTACGTGAACTTTGGACCGATATCTAAAGATCTGTCAGATCGGATTTCTTTAAAATTTAAACATGCTTTTTTAAATAATTCAATGAATATTGCATTTTTATGCAAATTATTCTTCTGCCTCTAAATCATACATACAAAGTAGCATGTTCATGGCATTTGGCAAAGATGTAGAGTGTTATTCCAAATATCACTAAAACCAATCATACCCCAATTGGCCAAAGGGGGGCGCTATATCATTTTGAGCAGTTTGTGAAACGCTTAAAACCGTTTTTATTCTAGGATTTCTTTTTAGCAATTTGCATGAAACATTCTACACGCAATCTAAGGACCTTTATCTAACATGCCTATGAAGTGCATACAATAAAATAATAAAATAATAATAATAAATATAGCTGCAAGCAGCGATAAAGTGGCCAAAGCCAAAAACACCTCAAATCATGAACACAGCCTGGGATGTTCGTGAAATCTTGCAAGCACATTCCCAATAGGTCAAGAAACAGATACCACCCTTCTATCATTGGCCTGTTATAGCGCCACCAGCGGGTCAACTTTTGCATAACATTTTTGGAAAAAATGGACCAATAGAGCACTGCCTGCGATCTTGACATTTTGTACTTTTATAGCCATTGTTTTCTGGCTAGAAGCGAGCCCACAATTGTTTCGAAGGAACAATATTTTTCTAGTTTATCTATCAGTCAGTCAGTCAGTCAGTATCTCCTCAATACTTTGGCGCGCTTCATCTCTTAAACGCTTACACCTTTCAACACCATTCAAATTTTTATGTGTTCAGCTTACTGAGGACAAGTGTGCTTGTATTTTTGGTTTTGAAATGTTTTGTAGTATAAATATAAAAAAATAAAAATGTTTAACTTTAAGCACCCAATGCATTTCCAATGGGTTTAGTGAGTGGAACAGAGTGGAGAGAAGGATAATAGACCCATGTTTATGTTAAGGCGCTGTGGCTGCAGTGTTCACACTTCAGATATGCTATCTATATCATTGCGTTCACACAGGTCTGCTCTCTGATTTGATCCAAATGTCTAAGCTGTGTGATGTATAAAACTATAGTTATAGTTAAAACTAGAAATACTGTTCCTTCGAAACAGTGTGGGCTCGATTCCAACCCAACAAATAGGATACTTTAAGGTACTGTAAGGTACAGTACCTTACAGTATTGTACTGTACCTTACTATACTGTACTGCACCTTACTGTACTGTACTGTACTGTACTGTACTGTACTGTACTGTACTGTAACTTACTGTACTTTACTGTACTCTACTGTACTGTACTTTACTGTATTCTACTGTAACTTACTGTACTTTACTGTACTCTACTGTACCTTACTGTACTGTACTCTACTGTACCTTACTGTACTGTACTGTACCTTACTGTACTATACTATACTGTACTCTACTCTACCGTACTGTACCTTACTGTACTGTACTCTACTGTACCTTACTATACTGTACTTTACTGTACTCTACTGTACTTTACTGTACTCCACTGTACCTTACTGTACTTTATTCTACTTTACTGTACTTTATTGTACTTTACTGTACTCTACTGTACCTTACTGTACTGTATTGTACTTTACTGTAACTTACTGTACTGTACTCTACTGTACCTTTCTGTACTGTACCTTTCTGTACCTTACTGTACTTTACTGTACTCTACTGAACCTTACTGTACTTTTACTGTACTCTACTGAACCTTACTGTACTGTACATATTCTATGTGTTCTAGATCTACATTTTTGATTCTGTGTTTGGGAACCAGCAACTGTCAAATGGACTCCAACTGTAGTGGAGTATATTGAGTGCATATACTGTAGGCTAACAATCCCAGATCACATCTGTCCTCCACTATGTCTATAACCAAGGCGTTCTTCTATGTGGCCACTCCAGACTGAGGAGTGGAGCATGGCTTTTATTGTGTTTGTGGATCTGACTTGGAAATGCATTGGTTTTGATATCTCCCTGACAACCAACAACAACCACTAATATGGCTGACTGTCCCTGCGGGCTCTAGGATATATGGCTATGGGATTTACATCCCATCGCCCGGACTTGATTCTTGATCACAGCTGTGTAATCAGTAGAGTGGAGAGGGACATTTATTTATAGTTTTAACTATAACTATAGTTTTATACATCACACAGCTTAGACATTTGGATCAAATCAGAGAGCAGACCTGTGTGAACGCAATGATATAGATAGCATATCTGAAGTGTGAACACTGCAGCCACAGCGCCTTAACATAAACATGGGTCTATTATCCTTCTCTCCACTCTACTAAACCCATTGGAAATGCATTGGGTGCTTAAAGTTAAACATTTTTATTTTTTTATATTTATACTACAAAACATTTCAAAACCAAAAGTACAAGCACATGTGTCCTCAGTAAGCTGAACACATAAAAATTTGAATGGTGTTGAAAGGTGTAAGCGTTTAAGAGATGAAGCGCGCCAAAGTTTTGAGGAGATACACATATAGCTATAAATAAATAATGAAGATAACATACGTGTGCTCGCCTTCCAGGCGAGCCCACAACTATAAATAAATGTCCCTCTCCACTCTACTGATTACACAGCTGTGATCAAGAATCAAGTCCGGGCGATGGGATGTAAATCCCATAGCCATATATCCTAGAGCCCGCAGGGACAGTCAGCCATATTAGTGGTTGTTGTTGGTTGTCAGGGAGATATCAAAACCAATGCATTTCCAAGTCAGATCCACAAACACAATAAAAGCCATGCTCCACTCCTCAGTCTGGAGTGGCCACATAGAAGAACGCCTTGGTTATAGACATAGTGGAGGACATATGTGATCTGGGATTGTTAGCCTACAGTATATGCACTCAATATACTCCACTACAGTTGGAGTCCATTTGACAGTTGCTGGTTCCCAAACACAGAATCAAAAATGTAGATCTAGAACACATAGAATATGTACAGTACAGTAAGGTTCAGTAGAGTACAGTAAAAGTACAGTAAGGTTCAGTAGAGTACAGTAAAGTACAGTAAGGTACAGAAAGGTACAGTACAGAAAGGTACAGTAGAGTACAGTACAGTAAGGTACAGTAAAGTACAATACAGTACAGTAAGGTACAGTAGAGTACAGTAAAGTACAATAAAGTACAGTAAAGTAGAATAAAGTACAGTAAGGTACAGTGGAGTACAGTAAAGTACAGTAGAGTACAGTAAAGTACAGTATAGTAAGGTACAGTAGAGTACAGTACAGTAAGGTACAGTACGGTACAGTAGAGTACAGTATAGTATAGTACAGTAAGGTACAGTACAGTACAGTACAGTAAGGTACAGTAGAGTACAGTACAGTAAGGTACAGTAGAGTACAGTAAAGTACAGTAAGTTACAGTAGAATACAGTAAAGTACAGTACAGTAGAGTACAGTAAAGTACAGTAAGTTACAGTACAGTACAGTACAGTACAGTACAGTACAGTACAGTACAGTAAGGTGCAGTACAGTATAGTAAGGTACAGTACAATACTGTAAGGTACTGTACCTTACAGTACCTTAAAGTATCCTATTTGTTGGGTTGGAACCGAGCCCACACTGTTTCGAAGGAACAGTATTTCTAGTTTTTAATTATTATTTATCTATTATTAGTGTTGCGTCCAGGATTCTAATAGATAATTGACACCGGGTGAAAAAAATGGGTGGGATAAAATCGTGGGATAAAAACGTAAAAAGTTAGAAATTTTACTTTTTAGATGTGCAAGTTAACCGCAATTGCTGCACGTCTGCGTATAGCCAACAGTATAGCTCACTCAAAATATAAGATGTTCTACAAAATAAAAGCTTTTCACTTGAAAAAGATGTTTGGCAAAATGGACACCATTGTGCACCAAAGTTTAAATGAACCTTTAGGTATATAACTGTGTCACATGAGATGTTTTACAGAAAGACTGTGTGTGTGTGTGTGTGTGTGTGTGTGTGTGTGTGTGTGTGTGTGTGTGTGTGTGTGTGTGTGTGTGTGTGTGTGTGTGTGTGTGTGTGTGTGTGCGCGCGTGTGCGTGCGTGCGTGCGTGGTAGGTCACTGAGGGGCTGCACTGTGTAAGTCCTGAGCTGTGTGAGCTGACATCAGGAAGCCTGACCCTGTCACTGGATGTACCCGAAGAAACAACCGTCAAGTAAGATTGTCAAGCTGGTATCCATACAGTGTTTTGGGCATGTCATTATAAGCAGCATTTTTAAAGAACTTTCAAAAAACATGAACAATGTTAACAAAGAAATATTGAAAGAAAATATTGAAAATAGCAGATCTACAAGCTCACACTGTGTTGCATTGCAAGCTTGTAGATCATTTCCGCCACATGACACGTCATAATGAAGTTTAAAATAGTAGGCCTTGAATGCCACTCGCTCTGTTATGTGCAAAACCGTTGAGAAACTTTCATTGCTGTAATGCTAACTATTAACAACAAATAATAGCAATTCTTCATTTGTTCGTATTAATATATTTAAATATGTAGTAATAAATAAACAAAGAGAAGTAGCATCAGGACAACATTAAACTGTAAATAATATACAACAATCTGCAACAGACACAACAAACATGAAATCATTTTATTGTGAAGTTAAAAGTTTTTACTCTGTAATACATGCTTAAAGTATGGGGTCCAGACTGTGGGTCTTGGCTAAAAAAACACACCCATGAAACAAAACAAAACAACAATTATCCCCATATACCCATACAGAGATTGCCTCAAGATAAACCTTTCTTATTTGTAAGGATTTTCAGAACTTGGACTGGTAAAAGGAAATTCAGAAGCTCCCCTGACTTTGTGTCCCATGAAAATGTTGTTATATTAGTACAGCATTTGTGTTTTTAACCTTTATTTACTCAGGGGAGAGTTTTGCTCACACCCCTTTTCATCAACATCCCTAGAGGTATAACTCCAGGACACTGAATTATGCAAAGGTAATGCCTTTATTGGTAAAGGTGAAATGTGAATGTCCTTAATAATGTCCCTCAATAAAGAGTGTCATGTCACGGCTCATGGCGGCTGCTAGCTGTGCGCTAATCAACTGATGTTGTTCCGTTTGCGCAAACACCATGCAAAGACTAGAAAGATGGCATACACTCACGCACGCATGCAAGAGTGGTGAACAAAAAGTCACATCAATTTGGTGATGTTAATGGTAAAACTGTAAAACCTTGGAGCTTAAACAGGGTGAAAGAACAAGATACAGATCCTTCTCGAAAAATTAGAATATTGTGTGAAAAAGCATTGCAGATGCCTTAGCACCTCAAATCATAACTGACTGTGGAAACTTCCCACTGGACTTCAAGCCACTCTGACGTCTGACTTCAGAAGGTTGACATTTCTCCATTATAAATCCTTGTTTTGAGTGGTCTCGTGTAATATTGTAATATTTTGAAATATGGACTTTTGATATTCATGAGATGTATGCCATAAAAATTCAAAGTTTTACCAAAAAAAAGGTTTGGAATAATTCACTGAATGTCCAATGTAGGCCTATCTAGAATATATGAAAGTTTCAGGAAATATATGAAAGTTTCAAGAAAATGTACTTTTATACAATATTCATTTTTTTTTTGAAGGATCTGTAGATAGAGGTGGGGAGGGAGAGAGAGAGAGAGAGAGAGAGAGAGAGAGAGAGAGAGAGAGAAAGAGAAGAGAGGGAGAGAGAGAGTATGAAGAAGAGAGATGGGCGGGGATGAGAAAGTGAGTAGCTGACCCGCTGTACTGCTTTCTGTCTCTTGGGTCTATCTATGTGTCTCTCTCTGTCTCCCTCCCTCTCTCTCTCTCTCTCGTGCGCAGTAGTTGGCCCAGTGTCAGAGCGAAGTAAAACATAAGCCTTGACCACAGGGGCGAGCTGGCTTCCAGCGCTGTGTTCTTCAGGGTCATAGTGTCTCTGCAGGTAGCAGTACTACTGTAACCCCACTGAGACAGCCATTAATCAACACAACTGCCCATAGTTACTTTGAATACTTTGAAAATAATGCATATAGAATATGGCTGTATTGTTCTCTTTTTTTGTTTTGTTGTAATAACCAAAAAGTATTGGCTGAGGTTAGGGAGAAATCGATTGTGTATAGTAGCCTATTTAGTAGGCCTTCTTAGTCATCACAACCCTCAACCTAAAATGGTCACCAGTTAACTACACACAACAGCAATCTTGTTTGGCAGGTATTTAAATGCTGATTTGGTCAGTTGTCTTACAGTGTAAGCCCTTAGGAATATATTGCTTTCAGCTTGTGCTGATTGGTCTGCTACAAGATGCAGCAGCTAAAAAAATCGTCTCATCATCGTTATGTTCCCTTCATGTTAAATAAAGGCAGTGTTCATGATGAATATGTATGTACTAGGGGTGTAACGATGTAGTAACTGCATCGAAAAATACATTTTTATTTTCAACAATCTACTATATCGATATGCAAACAGCAAAATATTGTATCATTTGGCTTTGTATCGTATCGTATCCTTTTACAATGTAAATAATATTTGAATCGAATCGTTTTGCAATGCAAATAAAATAAGCTGATGCAGTTTAGCTAGTGCAAACCAATTTGTTGGTTAAGAAGTCAGTTTGAGTGGCCTACATACAGTATGTGTGCATCTTCAAAACACGCACGCACGCACGCACGCACGCACGCACGCACACACACACACACACACACACACACACACACACACACACACACACACACACACACACAGGATGCTGGTAGCATGCCCATGGATGTAAACACAGCATAAATACACACCCATACAATGCATTCCTAAGCCATTAAAACAAAATAAATAAAAGAAGATCTTGCTAATTAATCTCTCTCTGTATCTTATCGATCCATTGTTTTTTTCCTCTATCTCTCTCTCCAGGATCGTGGTGAATGCCAGTGGAGCTCCAGTGTTGTGGCGTGTGGGAGAGGAGGGCTTCCTGCGTTCCTCAGTGCTGGAGGGCACCATGATGGGCTTTCAGCAGGCCTCGGATGGACTGGTAGTGCCAGACCACTCCTTGCCCCTGGGACAAAACTACTTCCTCAGTAAGGCATCTCCTACAGTAGTGTTTCTCAAACTTTAAAATTTCAAGGTCTCCCCTTAACTCTGACATTGTACAAATGGAACCAAATGGACCCTACACTGTCAGAGTTACAGACTTGGATGGGTCAGTGTTGAATTAGTCCGGGGGCGCGCGCCCCCGCCACCCCATATCTTGAGCAGGGGTCACGCCTCTCACGCAAACGGACATGCATTGATGCCCAAACCCCCCAGGTTCACACCTCAACAACGCTTCAGTGTCACAACAGGGTGTTTTAACAAAGAAACAAGCCTGTATGCACACTAGACCTGTATAGTAGGTGTTAAGCAACGTGCGTGGGACGTCATGAAAACCACATACCCCCAAACATTAGGCTATTTAAGCTTTGCACTGCAACGGCAGATGACAACGGCAACCGGAAATGATCAGCGCTCGATAGATCAACCTGGCGCCGTCGTGGCCGTCTCTACTACGGCAGAGTCTACCTTTCCACGTAGCGTCTACAACGCCTGCTGCGTGGTCGCGTCGCCATGGGAACCAGAGCGTTCAGCGAAAGGGGTGTGACCCCGTCGCCGACAGCTGGTTGCTTAATGCTTTTGTCCGCTACGGCGATTACGTCATAATAGCCGTAGTCCCGCCTCACGTCGCCGTAGTAAAAACGCGCCCCTTAAATTT
This sequence comes from Nannobrachium achirus, assembly GCF_963921795.1. Lineage (NCBI taxonomy): Eukaryota > Metazoa > Chordata > Actinopteri > Myctophiformes > Myctophidae > Nannobrachium > Nannobrachium achirus. Next base: position 21,669,904 of record NC_137817.1, read on the forward strand.
CCTATTATATCAGCACTGCAACACTGTTGAGAACCACTGTCCTACAGTAACCTATGGCAGAATGAACACGGTACCTCCAATGTTTTACATTGAAGTTAGATTGTTCTGAAAGACAAATAGTTAGAAATATAAGCAGACATTTAATAGCCAAATCTTCCCCCCCCCCCCACACAATCTGTTTATTGATGTTATATTCATATAGGCTATCATATATGCTCTCTCTCTCTCTCTCTCTCTCTCTGTATATATATATATATATATATATATATATATATATATATATATATATATATATATATATATATATATATATATATTGAGCTTGCATATTGAGCTTGCATACACTCTCTAACTCATTCACACACACAAGCTCTTATTGCAGTTATTGCAGGCATGCACATACAAAACATATCGAGACTTTAAGTTGCCTGCAGCAGGTGTCTGTGGTGGATGACTGGGGGGCAGTGTGACCTCTGGGTGTGTGCTCTACATATCTAATGCTGTTCTCAGTGTGCTGTCAAGGGCCTGTCTGGACGCTGACCTTGGCATGTCTACCCACAATGCAGTACAACATCAGGTCTGCCTGGGGGGGAGGGAGGCCATGGGGGCGTTAAATCAATGAGCGAGACACAGAAGGATGTACACAGTGTAAATCAGGGGTCCCTAAACTTTTTTTTCTATCTGTGAGACACAAAATGACTCTCTTCGTAAGGGGCCTTACAGTCCAATTAAGTCCATTTAACTCTGAGAATGTGTTGGTTAAGAAGTCAGTTTGAGTGGCCTACATACAGTATTTGTGCATCTTCAAAAAACATTGTGTGCGTGTGTGCGTGCATGCGTGCGTGTGCGCGAGCAAAGCATCACTAAGCAGGAAGGAGCAATGACTGGGCATTTGTGGATTATGACGTCATTGGGTAGAGGGTATCATTTAGTCTGGCCTCTGGGAGGGACACGCTGGCTTGTAGCCTTTTCATTGGCTGAGGACCTTGCAGAGTCAATGGCTCAACCTTGCTGCATTTCCAGCTCATTGGCTCAGATCAGCCCCTTAATAATGGCAGTTTATCTTCACTGAGGCTATTTTTAACCAAGGACTGTGAGCTGTCTGATCTGATTCAAGATATAACAAGAGGCAGGCATGTGCATGTGCATGTGCACGTGCATGTGTTCCCACATCCATTCAACTGCAAACACACACGCACATGCGTGTGTGACACACGCACGCACGCACGCACGAACGCACGCACAGACTAGGCGAAGAAGCAGAGGTCACAACAAATATTTGCTGTTCACTTCCTCACATTTTAGTAAGATGGGACATCACTAGTTTATGCTGACAGCCTGGAGTACTGTGTGTGTAATAATTGAATAATTGTCCGTAGGAGAGGAAATATACTACACAAGCTGCAAGACAATTAGCCAGTAGCTATGCCCCTCCCAAAAAGCTTTTGTCCAATGCTAGCTTAGAATAACTTCCTGCTTGCCAAGGTTTGCCTTGGCAACAGCCTTGGCAAGCTGCCGGTTGCTAAGCTAGCATTGGACAAAAGCTTTTAGGGGAGGGGCATAGCTACTGGCTAATTGCAGTCATGGGCCTCTTATACTGTATAACTATTTATTTAAAACATCCGAGAGCACACGTCCAAGACTCTTCTCCCTTCTGGCTCCCAAACTGTGGAATGAACTCCCCATTGCAATTAGAATTGCAGACTCCCAATCTTCCGCCGTAATCTGAAGACTCACCTCTTCAGACTCCACCTTAGCCCGTAGCACTTAGCGTAGCACTTTCCCTAGCCTCGACAACTTTGCAGGCTTAAGCTAAGGCTAAAATGTAATTAGATTGCATATTATGTAGAGAATGTACAGATAATAGATTTTTTGGGGGTTATTCTACTTTTAGACGTGTTTAGCTACGATCCTAGATTACTATTGCTATGCATTTGATTTATTACCTTGTGCTGTCTTCTCTTATTAGTTTAGTGTTGTTGCCCCTGTAGGGCAACCAGACTATACTTGTCTCCCACATATTTGGTGGCACACACTTGGACCATTATGTCAAATCGGCTGGCTTCATCGGGACACGCATGCGTGCTATTTTGCTAAGAGATATGTTATATTATTTGTGAATTCATTTTCTCCATTGACTTTAATTCAAAATTATAAACCATTCCCAAATATGGAGATGGCTGACATCATAGATGTCTGACATCATAGACCATATGAGACTGACACAGTATGTACATATATGGACTTTCAAAGATTATTTCCATACATGGGCATAAAAGGTACAAGGACTGACACAGAGATCTCCAATCAGGGAGCAGCATTAATGTTCTGGATAACATTTAGCCAATCAGGAAGCAGCATTCTATGTGACGTCACCATTATAGAGTAAGTCAATTGAGTTCAATGGAGGAGTGGTGCTAGCTTGAGACGCTTCCCATGACAATCTGGCTATCCAGACAGTAGGGCAACCAGACTATTGTTCTAGTCCGGCCAAAAAACTATTACGTAAACATAGCTAATCAGGGAGCAGCATTCTCAGTGATGTCACCATTATAGAGTAAGTCCATTGAGTTCAATGGGGGAGTGCTAGTAGTTCGAGGATTAGTCAAGCAACCACACTCGCAGTTCCCCGAATTGCATCTTTTCTAGTTGTAAATTACTCTAGATTAAGAGCACCTGCTAAATGCCTAAAATTGTAAATTGTAATAATTCGGTGTATTAAATAGTCTATAATTGTATTCTAAGGCAATGTCCATGGGAGAGGGAGACAGCGTATAAGATTGCACTGTGGATAATGGCTTGCGCGGTCTTCTCTTAAAGGCAATGGCATCTGGAAAGGTGATTGGTTTTATTAATGTAAACCCTACCTATGCAAAATGTAACAGGTAACGCAGGTGATTTAGGGACAAGGCTGTAGTCTGAAGATAGCAACCTTTGCATGGAAACACCTGGTAAAGCCGGGGGGATTATACGCCCCTTGCACCATGCTGAATCCCCAAATAGTGGGTATAGGAAGCTGTGCCCAAAATAGAGCCCCAAGGGCCCAATCTTCCAACACATCCAGCCCAACGTGATACTAACGGGCAGTGGAGCAGTGGAGTTGTCATTGCTATCTTCCGACCGGTGTAGTTGTCATTTTTACGCCTATGACCCTCAATGTCTAAATACCAAATGATCTTGCACTCCTATCGTACACACACAGTTGATCATCTAAATAGATACTTTTGTCTTCTTGTTGTTTCAATTGTAGATGTATATGTACTGTAGGCCTACAAGATGTTCCCCCATCCCAGGGGCTAGAGTGCATTTTCAGGAATCTTCCAGTGTCAGTATAGCAAAAACAGGATTCATATTTTCTTGGTAATACAATTAGTTTCACAAACACCCAAATAAAAAATGAATAGTTCTAAGATTACTGATTTGTGTGTGTGTGTGTGTGTGTGTGTGTGTGTGTGTGTGTGTGTGTGTGTGTGCGTGCGTGCGTGCGTGCGTGCGTGCGTGCGTGCGTGCGTGCGTGCGTGCGTGCGTGCGTGCGTGCGTGCGTGCGTGTGTGTGTGTGCGCGTGCGTGCGTGCGTGTGTAGGTGTTGTGCGTGTCGGCACTCCCACGGCTCCAGAGGTCACCCTGCGTCTCAACCTGACAGTGAAGGCCAGCAGCTGTATGGAGCCCGGCAGCCGTTTCAGCGACCCACAATGCTCTGGGAAGGGCAAGTGCATCACACAGTCCTCTGCGGTACGAAGGCAGCGAGGCGTTAATCCCATTTAGACCTGGGAAGCCTCTGAGTCATTTGAGATTTACAAGCACACAACGAGGCGTTTTGTGCTTGTAGATCGTCTGTTTTCACTAGTTTACATCATTTTTAAAATGATGGTGACGGTTTTGGACATACAAGGTTTCCACCCGACAACAACGATACAGTATACTGTAACATTTTTCAGAAAACATTCAGGATTTAGAAGGTATTCAGCTGCTGTTGGGGGAGAAAACTGTTAATTCCATTTCTAACGTTTCGTGTTCTTTCATAAACTTGTGCCCTACTTGATCATACAGCGTCAAACTAAAGTACCTAAAGTAGCAGATCTGCAAGCTCGAAACGTGGCGCAAATAGTTGATCTGCTACTTTTTGATGGGGCGGTTTGCTGCAAAAGTCACAAGCTGGACCCAGAAGTCCTTCTTTCTACAGGGTTGCTACAAATGCACGTGTTCTGTTTTCTCAATCCCCAAGAGGAATAGTTTGGAACATTCTTCTGTACAATTGCACACTGGTAGGGTTTTGTTAGTGACTACCACTGCGTATCCACATACTGTAGGTGACCTTTTATGTTAAAAATAGTCTTTAGTGAGCCACCTAATTCTTTTTTTTGTGTCCGTTTTTAGGTTAAAGTGAGACAGTCTGAGGGGAGGCATACAGGAGAGAAATTGAGGCAGAGACAGACCTCTAGCGGTCTCTGCTCTGTCAGAAAATAACTGAACAGAACAAAATAGCACAGAACAGCCAGAAGAGTGCAGAGCAACGCTGTTCTTCCCTTTGTACTGCTGAATATATTTCATGACAGTTACCATTAAAATATCAATGTCAATCTAAATTTGGAGATAATAGTCTGTGTTTGCTCCTTTGAAAATGATGAAAACATGCTACACAGTAAAATCATCATGTTTCTTTTATCTAGAGTAGCCAATTATTTTTGACAACTTTTTTCTCCCAATACAGTTGTTATGCCAATTACCCTAATTTCTGTGCTGCCACTGCTATTGAACCGTACTGGCACACTTGCCAGTGTGGAGCCCCACCGGGAGGACGTAGCGCCTCCATTATATAGTCAGGGAATTTTAATAAAACCCTGGGAATAAATTCCTTACCAAACAATTTCTTCACCAATGTGTTCGTAAAGGTGTCTGGTAACATATCTAACAAAGATTGAAATTCAACATCCCTAGCAAAATATTTGACAGCTAGGTTAATTCTGGGTCTCATTCACTTACTATACACTGTACTATAAGGGAAAAAAAATCACTCCCAAAAATATGCTTTAAGTGGGATGTGAGGGGTCTAACTAGGTGTTTTTAATTATTCTGAATCCATTGCAAGCATTTGTTTTGCACGAAAAACATTCATTGGGCCAAAATCAGACGCAAAGAAACGATGGTTTAGTGATGAGTCGTCACTTTTCACAAGGTGAAAGAAATTGTTTGGTAAGGAATTTATTCCCAGATTTGACAGTTATTCTGCTAATTTTCCCTGACTAATACTCCTCCTGTTCAATATTACCCCGCTGACAGGTACCGCCCCATGCATCCCAATCTATAACTATCTCAGTGACATAGATCAGGGGTTCCCAAACCTTTTTGTCTCAGGGCACCCCATAAATATTTTTTTTAATCCGAGGCACCCCTACATTATAATTTTCACTCCCAGCACCTTATATTTATAGCATATCATCGTTGTCGGGTGTCCAAAACCATTTGTTTTCTATTTATCGTCTAGAAAATGTACTAAAGTAGTGAAAACAGCAGATCTACAAGCACACGTGTGCTTGTAGATCGGCTGTTTTCACTAGTTTTGTGCAACAGTCTTGTATGATGAAGCAGGCCTTTGCTTTACCAAAAGACGTACACATTTGAAACTTGGAGATACAAGGTTTCTGCCCGACAGTGACGATATTTTAGTGATTATGTTGCGAGGAAAATGTTGAGATAATAGCCATTTTTGTTAGAACTGACTGAAAATAACTTTTTCAGTCTTTTAAAATGATACTAAATATTTTTTCAAGTGTCCAAATAAATTCCATATATTATCAAATTATCTCGCGGCACCCCTGGACTGCCGTCACGGCACCCCAGGGTGCCCCGTCACCCACTTTGAAAACCCCTGACATAGATTACCCTCACCGCCTAGCTTACCTCCCCCAAACGCGGCCAGCAGCCGACCCATAAGGGTCCATTTGTTTACTCTCTCACTTGCTCACTAAATGAACAGATACATATACCGTTGTTTCCTGTTGAGATTGGCACATTTCCTGGGGCAAGCTGCCCAGGTCACACATGTCACACATGTCTTCTTATTTTTTCACTCTCAAAAAGTGCCTGCAATGTAGTGCATTTGAAACTACATATCTTGTTTATTATTGTGATGTTTTATCTGCTTATTGTAAGTCGCTTTGGATTAAAAGCGTCTGCTAAATGCCTAAACTGTAAACTGTAAACTGTACATTGCAGTGCACATCATGGGATGATCACTGCTTGCCTCCTGTGAATTGTTTCAATTTATTTTTTGTTTATTTTCTGTTTATTTCGTTGCTGAGTGAGGTCAGCAGACAAAGTGACGTGAGAAGAAAAAACCTGGGTGAAATGGGGAGCGTTTCGCTGTTTCTATGTGTCATCTTTTCGACACCCAAACCTAACCCGTACCCTAACCCTAACCTCTGTGGGATGAGTCGCTAACCCTCCCGATGCTCCGTTGTCGAAATGATGGTTGTTCAAAAGAGCGAGATTTCACCGGTGAAATGTGCCAATCTCAACAGGAAACATCGGTATATATGGATATATGGATATATCCTGAGGGACCAAAAGATGGGGGCTGGAGGGAAGGACCTGATGACTCTCCCTCACCCCACCGTACCTCCACCTTCTCCTCCTGCGCTGTACAGGGGACATGTAGCTCCTGCTCCCTGGAGGTTGCTGGGGAGTGAACAAAAGGCCGGTGCAGAGGAGAGGGCAGGCTGGTGGGGCAGTATGGTAGATTCTAACTATAGCAAAGCCCAGGGATTTGGCATGGAGTTTGAAATGTGCTGAGACAGTCGTACTCGTTACACAGATTTGCCGCTCGGTCTCCAACAAACTCGCTGCTACTTGTTTCGTTTCTCATTTCTTCCGAATCTAATTATTTTGCCATTTCTCAAAGGTTTGCAGAAAATTGGATGTCTTAAAAAGTGTCGCAGTATTCAGTCTCATTATTTCTATTTCATAACTTTTTCTTTCCATCGAAGCTGCTCATTACAGTAGTTTATCGGGAGGATGTAGGCTCCGCAAATGTTGTAACGTTTACTTTGTATGTGTGCGTGGCTGCGTGTGTGTGTGTGTGTGTGCACATGTGCTTGTGTGGATTTCCAGAGCACCTTTTATTGTGAATGTGAAGATGGCTACACAGGGATCTTCTGTGAGGAGTTTGATGCCTGTCATCACAGACCTTGTCGCAACAACGGAACGTGCACTGACCTCAGACAAGGGGATGAGGGTCACAACTTCACATGTACCTGTCCCCCAGGTATGTGCCTGTGTGCATGCGTGTGTGCGCGTTTGTGCATGTGTGTGTGCAAATGTATTCTTAATGCAACATTATGAGTGTGTGCATCATTGCGTCAGGCTGTGTGTCTGTATACTGTATGAGTGTTTATCTTTCAAGACACAGAAGTATCCAAGCCTGTTTGTGTGGCCTCGGCAGGGTTGATTAGAGCTGAGAAGAACACAAGAAGAATAAAAAGGCTAGCTGTCTCCCATCTCTCTGTTTGGCAAACTCTAATTGGAAGAGAATGAAGAGAAACAGCCTTTGATCGTGTCAGTTATTTTGGGTGCCAGCCTCTTAGAGGGTAGTGGGGGAAGGTACGGTAAACGATCTCATGGATGTAAGGAGCCCGTTGATTGCCAGCCACTTACCATTAAAGGAAGGGTGCTAAGTAACAGACCCAATGGAAGAGTGTTTAGGCTTCCTTACACAAGGTAATAAGAAAGAGAGAAGAAACAAGAGAGAATAGCTGAAAGACAACATGAAACTGGGGGTGTACAGTATATAGAATTAATAGTTTGACTGCTCTTTTACATGCATTGCAGTGACACCATTGTGCACCATACTCTCTGCACTGCTGTGCCCGTGGAAGATGTCCAGTGATGATGACATCATCCATTCCTTGTTTCTAATTCTAGCCTGCTAATTAAGTGTCTCTAAGGATGGCTGTGTCGGTCTGTTGGATAGGCGTTCAGTCAATCCATCCATCCACCACTTTGATCTAAAACACAATGTTCTGAAAACGACGTCGGGTCGCCATATCATTTGCTGTGTTCCTTCATCCACCTCAAAGGATGAAACCTTACTGACTGGTGATTCCTAAAGACCAAACTGACCAATACGTGTTTTGCACACAAGAGCCAATATGCAATATAGCCCCAATAGTGAGACATGAAGCAATGTTGGTTGGTTGGTTCAAATCACTATGGTCCAGATGGGTGTCAGGAGCAGAACAGCATCTAGGGGCCACTATTGGAGATTTTAGAATAGTGTTGTTGTTTGCACTATCAAGTCTGCCAATGACCATGGAGTGATAAAATGGGGAGAAGAACCCCCCAGAAGCAAAATTTGAGTTGCAAATGTTTGCTTAAAAAAGACATACGGTACACGTATATTCAAAGATTTGCACAAATTGTCACAACTTTTCAAAAATAGCAAGCTTGCAGTGCGGCACTCCACTGTGAGCTTGTATATCTGCTATTTACCAATAGCTAAAGTATAAAATAATTCCAGGCCCCTCTACCTTGTGCCCTAGTAACTCAGTCCCACTCCCCCCCCCCCTTGTGACACCCCTGACCAGCTGTACTTTCTCAATGTGATTCTCAGGTTATGAAGGGGAGCGCTGTCAATCACTAGTGGACCACTGCCTCTCCCAGCCATGTAAGAATGCAGCCACTTGCTCCAGTAGCCTGGCTGGACCCAGGTGCTACTGCCCTGAGGGTAAGCATTACACAACTACAAGCTACTGCACAAGTCACATCTGGTAATGTGTGTTCATATCTGTGTGCTTGTTCATATCTGTGTGCTTGTTTGAAGCGGGAGAGAAAGAGAGATATTTTAGCTTGTGCTTTAATGGGAAGCAAGCTGATGTAGCTGCTGTTATCTTGGTCTTGGTAAATGTTGTGTGCTCACTGCTCACTATGTGTTTATCATCAGTATCTATGCCACTGTGATGCTTAATTTAAACCTTTCTCCTCCATTCTAATTAGTCTGCATAGCCTTCACGACCCATTCAAGCCTCTCCCGGGAAAACTCTGACCGCAAAACTTCTTCCCAAACAGCACTCCTCATCAAGGGCACAGTTGTCCCCTATTAAATACAGACACATACAGTACACACCTGTGACACACAAGCACACACTTTTCCACATGCTTATGCATGCACACTGTGCACACATAACCATTGACATCGACAAGCTCACACAGCAAACACAGTAAGGAAAGTTGTCCATGCTCTATCAATAAAAGAACAGAGAAAGGGTGTAGAAGCTGGCAGGGAGAATGCTGCTCTGTCCCGGGTACAATTCCCAGCGGTCAATTTTCTGAGCCAGAGCAGGGCCAACAATGCACCACATAACTGAATTATTAATCCGCCGTTGCTAGAGAACAAGGGCTCCAACAAGGACAGGAATCCATAATCCACCACATGTTTATTTATTTTCAACTGACAAAAAAGTAAAAAAAGAAGAAAAAGAAGAAGTGGAGTTTTATTTTGGGGGGGAGCCTCTTGATTTTAAACAGGCTTGTTTAGTAACGCTGATGTAACCTCGCCCACCAGGCTTTCTGAGAGAAAGCCTGGTGTTCGTTCAGCACAGGCCGTTTGGTTTCCGCCTAGAGCGCGGAAACCACTGGAAGAAGCGGCGTCGCTTTGATTTGGTTCCCTACGTTTGTTTCCCCAATCCCTATTAAAATGCTCGAGTAGCCTAGTGTAGTCTTGCCAGTCGCTATGAGTTGGACTAAAAGATGCATATACCAAACGAATTTTTCAAAAGCATAACTACTCTGCATCAAGGAGTTTATTAGGTAGGCCCTAAACGTGTGTCCTTGAGCGCAGGGGAATATTTTGGGTTAAAACTGAATCCGGTTTGATCTTTCCGGCAAATTGTAGTCCTTTGAGTACTACAACATGACGTTTTGTGGTTTCCGCTCCAGACCGGTTACAAACCCGAAAGTGATCCCAGACTAACGCTGATGTGAATCACCTATATCTTACTCCACAAAATCTGGAGTGTTATTTTAACTCTGAAAGCATTATTGAGAGATCGTTTCATTTTATGTTTTAAATCTCAGTTTAGCTGCTTGAAAGAAGAAAGGCCATCTGTCATGAAACACCTGTCTAGTAAAGCCTTGCTTTAAACTCTGTTAAAGCTCACCTCTATAAAGCCTCGATTTATAATAACATAGAAGATGCTCATGACTCGTTGATTTGATTTCCCTTTTCTTTTCCTCATAAATCTTGGTATCTGAAATATATATTTACCAGCATCATCACTCATCCACATGTGGGTGTGCACCCTGAAACAGATCCTTCAATAAATAAAAAGACAGCTTCTCTATGATATCAATGGTTTCTCTGTAGTAGCAATTATGCAATAATAAATAATGAAACCACTTTCTGATTCCACACACATGTATACCGGTATAACCTTCCACTGTAGTGCAGAGCAGTGTAGAGCAATGAGGGACAATATATTTAAAAGATAGAAGGTGGGAGAAAGTATAACACAAGGTTAGTTCTGGATGAGATATGAAAGCAATAGTTCATAGCTGTTCATCTTTTCTGCTTATATTTTCCACAGGACTCAGTTCCTATCTCAGGGAGTGATGGATCACTTTACTCTGCTTTCTGCTTTTGGCTCTCGATTCTGTCAGGAGCAGGCCAATATGCCAAGGCTTTAAGATGATAGCAAAATAAATATTCTACCACTTTTTGTGGTCACATGTTCAGATGCTGGATTCTGATTGGCTTAAAATAGTGGTAAATCAGTCAACAACCTTGAGTTGGCTCATGGACCCCGCCCGCTGTTGTGTTGCAGTTGTAACATTTCCAACATCATTGCAAGTTACAACTGTGTTTTCTTCATTCATTTATATGGTAGAAGTGGTAGAAAAGCAATTTACCATTCGAGGGTCACAACCCTGAAACAGTGGTAAATCAGCCAACAACCCACTCCCTCTCATGGTAAATGGCTTACCTTTAGCATCCTCTTGCATGTATATGCAAACAAATTGTTGTGAACACAATTCAAATTTTGACGTGGGTGATCATGTTTGTGAGGCGAGCACGAATGCGACAATTTCACAGGATCGCGCCGCTTCTTCTTCTTTTGTGTATCATCAGATAGCCAACTTAGTGTCATGTAGCCAAGCCCTTGTCACTGGGCTTGCGTTGAGAGGGCTGGCTTCTAAAGGTGGTCTGTATAGGGGGTAGGTGGTAATTATATGTTCGTCAGTACTATGCTCAGACTCGCATGCTGTGCTGTCTGCCAAGCCCCACGTTTTCGTAGACGATATGAAGCCACACCGACCCAGAACATAGGCGGTTTAGCTGGGTCCACTCCATCCGGCATGGACACCATCTCCCCATGCAGGTCAGATGCCACCAGCCATGCGTTTATAGAACATCTCTTATGCCACCTTTGATGGCGTAACTTGAGTCTGCTTAGGGTTGCCGTTATCGTTGTGGTGTCATGCAGAATGTGCCAGTCAAGTTTCTGGGATTCTCTTGCCAAGACGAGGGTAGCAGCCACCCGCTAGTACTGGTAAGTGGAACACAGGGGTAGGCTTCAAGCAGCCAGCTGTACAGTAATTCAGAGGTCGTAGTTAATGGCAACATCAACCTTTCTGATGTGTGGGCTTTCTTCTCCAGGCTGGGGCGCAGTATTCAGCTGCAGAGAAGACCAGGACTTGCTTGGTTATTCATAATGTCTTGGTGGTGGTGGTGTCCAGGGTCATGCCAACGAGAAGTTGGATAAGCGAGACCCTTGATATCAACTATGGCTATAACGTCTTCTACAGTTGGCGTTGTTTGAAGGACACTATCTGATCCAGGGTATTTTGGGTCTTGCTAGAACTCAGGCACTTGTCAACAAAGATGTCCAGGGAACTGGAGGAGTGGAGGAGTGCACGCTGCCAGAGTGCACGCTGTTGTATGCAGCTGTCGGGTCCAGTAACACTACTTCTGTCTTCAATGTCTTGTTACCTGGTCCACTGTTGCTTGATCCCACGGTAGCCGTGGGTTTACCACGCACGCACGCACGCGTCATGGTGATACAGTGTCTTCGCACACGTGCAACTGCATGTGATGTGCGTGTGCGTGCGTACATGCATGTGATGCACAAGCATCCACACCAGCATTTTTTGCATACTGTGCAGTTTGGTGCTTCCTACACCATCTACACAGAACAGACACATAAATCGTCACCCATAACATGCGGCATAAATCAAAGCCAATTTATTCAACAGAGCTCCCTTGAGTAGAAGTCACAACAGCAGAAGGACATGCTTAAAATTAACTGATGCATGGTGGTCAAGTTTAATTTTGGCATAAGTCATCAAAGGAGAGCCAAAGCTTTGAGCACAAAATATTAATATCACAAAGCAGTATGTGTACAGCGTGATGCAAGCCTCGGATAGTCAACTGGCTTTGCGACACACATTGTCTGTTTTGTTGTCAACTTGTCTGTTGTCACTCACAAAAGAAGGAAATAGCCCCCTCCATTGCAAAATGGCTTGTTCATCTCCTCTCCTCCCTCTTTATTGCATCTCCCACAATTCTATTCATCCATACAGTATTGTGATGGGCAGTAGCGAGCTACAAGTAGCGACGCTACATAGCTTAACTACATTTGTCAGTAGCGTCACGGTAGCGCAGCTCCTTTTGAACCAGCGTAGCTGTAGCGTAGCGTAGCTATTTTTAGACTCCAGTAGTGACGTAGCGTGCAACAAACGCTACACGTTACCATCCCGGCGAAATTTGACTGCTAAATAAAGTTTGTGAGGAAAATAATTCCCAACAGATCCCCCAACATGTTGTTCTGCACAGCGCTGCTTTCACTTCATTTCAACGAACCTCCTCTGTGATGAGAAGCGACAGCGTAAAGCGAGACACTTCACCCTGCAACTAGAGGGATTTATGGCTCTTTGAAGTGAGACCGAGCCAAGGATCTGTCTCACTATGCGCTCTCTTTGCACCTGGCTCTTTGCACCTGGCTCAATGACAACAGACTCTCAATTCACCTAGGCAAAACTGAATGTATCCTCTTTGGATCTAGTCAGAAACTTAGCCTAGTTGAGAACTTCATAATTAAAGTAGGTGACACTGTGATAGAAAGAAAAAACCACATCTGCTACCTGGGTTGCATCCTGGAGGCTAACCTATCCAGTGAAAAAATGACCACCAAGGTAATCAATAAAGTCAATCAACGAATTCGCTTCTTGCAAAGAGTTGCCCCACTGATCAATATTAAATCCCGAAAGACACTAGGAGGTGCTCTTATTGGGCCCCTCATTGATTACGGAGTCCTTGTCTGGTATCGCGACGCCCCAGCTGCCTTAAAGCTAAAGCTCCAAACAGCCCAAAACAAACTAATTAGGGTTGTGCTTGGTCTCCCTCCTCTGACCCACCTTACCGAGCATCACCACGAAAGCGTGGGGTGGCTCAAAGTAGCTGACAGAGTACAGCATCTTGCAATGGGCCTGGTGTACAAGATACACTACACCTCCAAGATTCCCATGTACCTGACAAACTACTTCTTAAAGGTCAAGGATGTTCACGATCATAACACCAGAGGCAGCTCCACTAATCATCATCAGCGTAGATTTAACACTAAACAAGGCGCTAACTCGTTCTCCTGCTATACCATCAACATGTGGAACGCCCTTCCACAAGCCCTAAAGGAGAGCAAATCCCTAGCCTCCTTCAAAATTGGTATGAAAAGTCACCTTCAGACAGCAGCTACCCGTGACTTGTAAATAGACTAAGCCCCCATGCTCCCCCCCCTTTTTCTTTGTATTCTGCCTTTTGTATTTGATGTTATGCTTTTGAAACTGATATTATCCTAGATAAAGTACTATGTTCTATCCGTCTGTCTTTCAATGTTATATGAGATACTTAAAGTGTGGTTCCTGTGGAAATAAGCCTCGGCTTTCTAGGATCTCCTTTTAGTTGACCTTGTACCAGTGATTTGTACTGTCATGAAACTGTACTTTTTTCTATTGCAAACTTCTAATAAATTCTTCAATCAATCAATCAATCTCTACTTCGCACTCTACTGCGCGAACCGGATCCCATCGTTCACTTCAAAGAACTGTTCAAAAGATTCGATTCGTTCGCGAACGTCCCACCTCTGCCTGCACCGTGTTCAGGGAACGTCTGAGAACAACTGACATACAAGCTCACATCGCGTTGCAAATGCCAACATTGTGAGCTTGTAGATCTCCGGGGGCGGAGTATAAATCAGGCTTCAGCCAGAGATGGACAGTAGGCTACTCGACCCAAGTACTTGAGTAAGAGTACAGAGTACTCCTGGTCACACTCCAATCCACAGTAAACTCAGTCAAAATGTTACAAGTAAGAGTAAAAAAAGTAGGCCTACATGCTTTTAAATAAACGTATGTATGAGTGCATACCGGTACATGCTTTTAAAAATAAGCTACTTGAAGTAGGCCTACAAATAAAAGTACTCAAGTACATTTACTCAGTTACTGTCCACCGCTGGCTGCAGCATATCAGCTGTTTCGACAGCACACAAGTCAGTGCCCTCTTCTGTCCACAGCTCACTAATGACAGTGAAGTGGCAATTTAAGGACCTTTTAGTTTTAATAGACATTTTTAATATTATCATCTATAAAAACATTGGCCAAATTGACTATAGTAAAAGAGGCACAAATTGTGAAAATGGCAGATCTACAAGCTCCAAACGCCTTGTGTTACGAGGCGTTGTGAGCTTGTAGATCTGCTATTTTCACAATATTTATCGGTGGAACAGAGTGAAACTAAATATAATGCCTCAACTCCTAATTCCAATCGATTGTCAGGGTGGGGTCCCCAGTTCAAAAAAGGATTTTTTTTTTTGGGGGGGGGGGGGGGTCACAGCCTGAAAAGGTACACATTTAATTTGAAAAGTAAATTAAAGGATGACACAAAAAGCCAGACATAAGGGCTTGTTTCCAGTTTTATAATAATCAATCGAACTGAGCATGTTTTGCCTGCCTATTTGTTTGGTGGAAAGTTATACTTGATAAAAAAAAAGAAAGAAAAAAAAAAGTAGCTTTGTTGTAGTTAGCTACTTTTGCCGTGTAGCTTGTAGCTTGCTTTGCTACATTTTCTGTGGGTAGCTTCGTTGTAGCTTAAGCTATATTTCATCAAGAGTAGCTTGTAGCTTAGCTTGCTACATTTTCCAAGTAGCTTGCCCATCACTCTTCACCTCCATTTCATCTACTGCATCTACCTCATTATCTGTCTTACAGGTCCATTAGTTTCAGATTAAATGAACACTGCGGATTTAACAGTGCACATTCCTATCAGTCTTTCCATGCAAGAGGGAATGTTGAGCATCATTTTGTAATTTCATTCTGTGAATGAGAATGTAGAGGAACTCGAACTTGAGCAGTGTCTCTCAAACATTTCGATTTCAAGCACCCCCATAATTCTGAGAGTGTACAAAAAGGCCTTGGACCGCACTTTGACAACTGCTGAGGGAGAGCATTGAAAATTAGTGTGTCACTTTTTT
>NC_137817.1:21690417-21715417 GCF_963921795.1 Nannobrachium achirus
ATGTTATTGTTGCTGCTGCTAATGAAACACTATCTGTCCAATCAGGGAACAGGTGTGAGGTTGATGTCAATGAGTGTGAGAGCAACCCCTGTCACCATGGAGGCACCTGCATTGACCAATCAAATGGCTTCACTTGTCATTGCTCACCAGGGTGGGTGGGGCCCAGCTGTGAGATCCGTAAGTTAACCAGGGCTGCAACTATCTATTATTTTCTTAGCGATCGATTCTGTTTTTGTTAAATTATTTGTGAAACTTTTCTTTTTATAATTTGTTTTTTTATTTTTACGATTTTTTTGTTTGTTTTATAATCGACTAAATTGATTTGTATGATTTTAATGAACCACTTTTGATTTATACTTTATCGTACAGTGTCACATAAAAATAAAAATATGTGCCAATCTACAAGCTTACAACTAGGGGTGTAACGATATAGTAACCGTATCGAAATATCGTTTTTAACTTAAAAAATCGAAGTATATCGAAATGAAAACAGCTAAAATCGAATCTTATCGTTTTATTTTGTATCATATCGAATGGGCAGCGCAAAGAATCGATTGTATCGATACTAACTACTTGTGCATTGTATTTAACATTTTTAAGAAGAAAAAAATATTTAACATTTTTAAGAAGAAAAATTTTAAAGGAGGGGTTTAATTACTTTTTCTTTCCATATAGCTACACTGGTCTATCGATAAATGTGTGTAATCTCTGTGTTCATGTCAAGGTGCAGGTTTGTCAATATACAATGTCCATGTATTTGGCAGATAATCACTGTGTTTACTTATTTACATGCATAATAATACATGTTTCCCTTAAAAACCTGCACTATCCACACTTTTCACACAGATTTAAAATCTTTGCTAAATAGTTACTATATCGATTTTAAATCATTGAATCGAATCATATCGTATCGCCATGAATGAACCAATATCGTCCATGTATCGTATTGTCAACCATGTATCGTGATATGTATCGAATCGCTATTAAAATGTATCGTTACACCCCTACTTACAACACATCGTGTGAGCTTGTATTCTGTCGTCTAGTTTAACTATTAAAAAAAAAGATTATGTTTTCACCCCGGAAATGTTTCTAATCGACCTCATGGTGGTGCTACAGTATAAATGTCAACTTAAGATTTTTGCCTTTAACTCTTGAAGGTCGTTGCAGTACAATCCCTCGATTCCTTGGATCTGGGACTTTTTGGCCTTTATCTATAGTTTTCCTTTATTTTTATTTTTTTAAAGATTTGTTTTTGGGCTTTTTAATGCCTTTATTTGATAGGATAGTAGACTGACAGGAAATGGGGAGAGAGATGGGGAATGACATGTGGCAAAGGTCGTGTGGATCAAGAATCGAACCGGCGATGCCAGCAGTCATCATAGCCTAGTATGTGTTATGCGCCTTGACCACTAGGCCAGCGGGCGCCCCATAGTTTACCTTTATTTATAGACAGCGAGAGAGAGATGGGGAGAGACATGCTGCAAAGATCGTCAGGGACGGGACTCGAACCTGTGATGCACTGTCAGCCTATATAGCCTAGGTGCCCGGACCGCAATCCCAGCCGTCCAGACCATGCCAGACTGTATTTTAATGAATACAAAAAAACGAATCAAAATTTCTATAATGAAATAAACTATAATGACATGTGTGTGTGCGTGCGTGCGTGCGTGCGTGCGTGCGTGCGCGCGCGCGCATGTGCGTGTGTGTGAACTGTCTCAGATCTGCAGTGGAAGCTGGCTCACCCTGAGGACACCCTGACCAACATGCCTCGCCACTCCCTCTACATCATCATCGGCGCTCTGTGTGTGGCCTTCGTCCTCATGCTCATCATCCTCATTGTGGGTATCTGCCGCATCAGTCGCATCGAGTACCAGGGATCGTCACGCCACGCCTACCAGGAGTTCTACAACTGCCGGAGCATCGACAGCGAGTTCAGCAATGCCATCGCCTCCATCCGCCATGCCAGGTCAGTCTAAGTATGGTTATAATGGGCACACACTGGACATACTGGATACATTCCTACGTGTTAATTAATCCAACTCTGATTATGTACACATTACATTACATTTGTATACAATTTGGAAGTGTGGGTGTGTGTGGTGTGTGTGTGTGTGTGTGTGTGTGTGTGTGTGTGTGTGTGTGTGTGTGTGTGTGTGTGTGTGTGTGTGTGTGTGTGTGTGTGTGTGTGTGCGTGCGAGAGTGTGCTTCTAAAATTGGTCCATATTTTTGGATCATTTCCGGAAGATGTGTAAGCCTGTAATAATAATTTATTACAGGCTTAATTTTTGTTTCCAGATTTAAGAACATAATATTATAGCCGTATTTGGCAAATAAATGAAATTAAATACAATAAAATTACTGGTTTGCCCTATGCAAATTGTCTGTAGGCGAACAAATGGACCAATTCTAATAATTTGACACCCACCAAATTATGGTTTGTGGTCCAAATGATCTAAAAATAGAGCCAGGTTTAGTTTTTTTGATCCCCTTTAACTTGAAGTTGATTAAACCCACAGTAATTGTGTTTGTCCCAGTAATTGAATGTGATTGTTGCTGTGTGCTGTCCTGTTAGGTTCGGGAAGAAGTCCAGGCCTGCCATGTATGATGCCACTCCCATTACCTATGAAGACTACAGTCCTGACGACAAGCCCTTGGTCACGCTCATCAAAACTAAAGATTTGTAAAAACAGAACAAAACAAAAGACGTCCCACCCGTTACATCCCACCCTTACTTACACTAAACACAGCACATGTGCAGATGTCCATGAACACACATAGTATTATCCACACAGGAAATCCAAACTAAGCATACAGCGTTTCTTTAGAAAAACAAACAAAACAAAGTCAATTGAATATTGTGACAGGGGATGAAACTATCCAAAATATACCGGTTTAAAGAGAACAATTCTGTAATTTGATACACACATCTATTTTCTGGACAAAGTCCACAATAATGCCTCATTCACACTGTAGCAGCAAAGCTAATGGTTTGCTTGGTAATTCAATGTAATCTCAATGGAAACCAGCTTTAAAGCTTTCCAAGCTTTGTTCTCAGCATCTCCAGCATCTTAAAGCTGGTTTCCATTGAGATTACATTGAATTACCAAGCAAACCATTCGCTTTGCTGCTTACAGTGTGAATGAGGCATAAGGCTATATTGTAGCATACAAACATATATTTGCTTTAATTTAGTCAATGATCGTTGACATTACTGTATCAGTTAGCTGGTTCCTTGGCCTCCGCTGTCAAGCGGAGTGTGACGTCAGTCACCACCGGGCTGTATTGGGGGGTACGTTGGTGGGACCACCAGCCAATGAGCCCAGCAACAGACCCAGCAGACGGTGCTGATAGCAGTCCTTGCAGGTGTGGTAGAAATAGATGCACTCCTTAAAGTGCTTACACAGTATCTCTTTCTATATTTAAAAGACCTGCAGTAGGTTGCCTTACTTGGTGCATGGGTAGATTTGATGTTTTCTCTGCATTACTTTGACTTCCCTCGTACTTGGTTGTTGATATCTTTTTGGGGGTTTTATGTTGTTGTTGTATTTCTCTATGTCAGTGCCAAAATTAGACTTTTGTTAATTTTGTGGTTGGTAGATCAAATAAAATATTATAATAAAGCCACTGTCCAGTGGGATCTGATGGAACAATGCTGTTTTTTTAATATCACATCTGTTTGTTCTTTTCTGTTTCTTATCTTTAAAGTTCATAAGCTTTCTCAGTGGTGTAGTGGTAGTAGAGGCAGTGAGTGTACAGTGTACAGCTCAGCGGAGGTTATTATAAAGCAACCCTGACATCATGTCTATTTTCCCTAGTAATTAGGCTGATTGGTGGCGATTCTAAAAGCACAGTAAAACAGGGGTTGACACAATGTACCCGTACATGTATACCTGCTAATCTCTTCAACTACACTCCTAACAAATAACTAGTATTGACGGTGTTGAATAGTTTCTCTGTGAGTGTTTCTTTACGGGAGTGACTGCTCACTCACTGTATTGTCTAATTATTATACTTGGTTGTGCACCAGCGTTGCATGCGAAAGTAGCTCATAATAAGCTCATGATTAAGCTTACTTGCATCCCGTGATGTTGTGAGCTTTTTTCCGCGAGCGACAATGGCGCACAACCAAGTAAGGCTTAAGGGGTGGGCTGGGAGGAGAAGATGAGGAGGAAGTTGGTTATGAGATTGGTAAAAAGACGAATATAATTACAGGGTTCCCACACATTTTTTAAAAATAATTTCCAAAACTTTTCCAGAATATTAACACAATTTCCAGGACTATATAACAATAATTCAGCTCAATAACAGGTCGCTTACTCCTATGCGCAATGCCCAAAGGTAGTGTATGCCAGTGGTTCTCAACATTTTCAGGTTGTGACCCCCGAAATAATCATGTTTTAACTGGGGACCCCCTACCCTGACAAGCACTAAGAGTTGAGGAATTTTGTATAACACGGTTCTATTGTGAAAATAGCAGATCTACATGCTCACACAACGCTCACACAACATCAGCTATTTTCACAATTTCTGCTTCTAATATTTGACAATTTGGCCAATGTTTAATTTAATAAATTCCAAAACTTTTCCAGTACTGGAAAAATATTTTTCTAATTTCAAAATATTTCCAGGAATTTCATGACCGTGGGAACCCTGTAATTAGCAGGAAGGAGACGCAAGGAGCAGGAAGAAGATGAGAGAGACCATGATGATGATGAGGAGGAGGATGGTGGTAGTAATGACAATGACAGCTAGCCCGGTTCACTCCAGTATATCTTCTACTGTATATCCTCTGTGTCTAGCCAACGGACCTCTCTGTCTATGTGCAGCTGTGTTATTCCTCTGGGGTCAAAGCCGTCGACCTGAGTGATATTCTGCCAGTAGGGTCAGCTTTTTTTCTGTTCTTATTTTCTTTTTGTAATAGAAATCAACGACACAATTATATATTATCTATGTTGAATGATGTAATAATAAAGACTAGAGAACACAAAGTACCCTCCTAGTGTCCTGTTAATTTCACAATATCACTATGAATTCATCAATAATATTCAGTCAAGAGACACATGCCAAATTCTGATGGCTGATTAAATTGTAAAGCACATTTTTGTTTGCAAACTAGAGACAATAATGTGCTGTATATCTGCAGGATAAAAGGCCCTTTCCCACTGGGCGCGATAACGAAATATATAAAGAAATTACATTTTCAATTGAAGTGTATGGCAGTGTCCACACTCCACACCATAACGATAAAGCCATCATCATGATGTGAACGCCGACATATCGTTATTGTTATCTTTATCGCGTACAGTGGGAATGAAGCTTTAGTCTGTAGATAATAATGTTGTTGTTCAACATGTGACAAACCTCTTCCCCTCTACCATACCACTGTACCATGGATGACACTGCAGTTAAAACTTTTATTTTAAATCATACAAACAAAAAACACAAATGCAATGTCCTGTTTGAATGTCATATAACGTTAAATGACTTGTCGACCAGCTTACTGATCAGCAACTGATCTTCTTAATATTGTCTTCTAAGGCTGTCATTGGATTCTTAGTCGCCTCATACATTGTCTCAAGTAGAGAATTTCTTTTTCAGGTGTACAAACACAAATAAGTAAGTAAAAGGTAGGTAAAAAGAAAGCACTGGAGGCTGGAGCAACCCGGACAGGGTGCAAGACAGGAGTGACAACGTTTTGATTTATTTATATTTTTCGTAAGTTCATGTACATATACAAGAAAGATTTGAATTTACAATTGAAGCATCCCGTTAGTTCATGCAGGGCACAGGAGTCATATACGCCTCAACAAGGCGGTCAATTTAAATACAGCTCCCCCCTACACACTGGATCTATGCTTTTAAATTGATGCAACAAGCTGCTGCTGGCAAAACTTACCTCCACCACCCCATCTTGAAATTCAAGTGTGCATGGCTCTAAGCTGAATTCAATGTTCTATGGATGCATCTTAAAATGCATTCAAGTTTGCATGACACAAGTTAATCTGATTAAATGTCTTGCTATGGGCCTGCTCTTACTATATTGTGGGGGTTCCCTGATTTTGCTTAGCATGCAGCTTAGCAAAATGTAGGGAACATCTTAAGAGCATAGGGCATTAACGCCAAGTTTAACTACATTCCACTTGTTGCAATAAAATTGTTAAATCCACTTATTACATGACTCACGTGAGTGTTCCTGACTGAACTTATTTCATTGTTTAAAGAAAACAGCTTATTAGATTAGGCTACTAAGTTACTGGGCACAGTCAGGGTTCAATTTGTATTTTCTTTTTAAAGGGTGTCCTTAACCTATAGTAGTGATTCCACTGGTGGGGCGTGAGGATATAAAATATCCAAAATAATTGACAAAACACTAAGATTTCATTGATATTATAACATGAATGTTAAGGAAAATAATGTAAAAAATCACACCTTGTTGTGAACTGAGTGGTGGTCAAATAAAAATAGTCAAATAAAAAGAGTCAAATACATGGATTGCAATCCGCGACGCGTTGTGAGCTTGTAGATCAGACACATTTTGTCACGGAACACGCCGTGATGAAGAAGTATAAGCCAGGATTTACTTGGGTGATGTGATGTGTGTTGAACGGACGGACGGACGGACGGACGGACGGACGAGGCTGCAGTGCAGACTGCACACAACAGCGCCGAAAAAGGTAAAGTAGTGGGAACACAAGCAGGAAGCTCCATTCAGCGGCAGCCACTTCCAATCAAAGCACAACATTGCGTATACCTCAGCGTCGGACTTTTCTCCGTGCTCAGAGTTATGTCACCCAGTCGCGGACGTGTGTGTGTGTGTGTGTGTGTGTGTGTGTGTGTGTGTGTGTGTGTGTGTGCGTGCGTGCGTGCGTGCGTGCCCTCCTTGCAACGTGTGTGAGAGAGAGTGTTGAGTGAGTCTGCCTGCTCAATAGCGCCCCTCCTTCAACGTGTGTGTGTGTGTGTGTTTGTGGTCTGTGTGTGTGGTCAAGAGAGGTATGACAGGCGACAGACATACAGACAGACAGACACGACATCGTGAAACCCAATTACAGGAGTGGCGGTGAGACCACCACTCAAAAACATGTTAACATATTTCCACTAGTGATACAATATGAAGAGAGGGGGGTATCAAAAGCAGATGCTTGGATTCCCCCCATCCCCCCCAGAAAATCTAACCCTGAGCACAGTGGTCTGCTATTGAGAAATACTGGACAACATCTGATTGCTGTACCAAGCCGTCTAATAAAAACTGGTACTTCTGAGATCAGATAATTCTGAGAAAAGGAAAAATCCCAACGGCTTAACTAGAGTTACAAGAGATGTGATTTACTATTCAAGAAACTCAGTATGAACAAAATCTTGGTCGACCAAAAAACTAAACTAAACAACAAATGTTTGCTAGTTTTCCTTACAGCTGATGAAACATACACAGCATTATCCTTCCTCTGTTACACTATGTTTTGTGGAAAATGTGTTTTGTATATCTGTGTCTCCATGTAAAAGTGTGTAGGCTACTAGTGTTCAACAACATCTGTTTCTTTCCAGTGACCCGTTGACATGTCATATCCACCACCAGACAGAACTGTCAGTCGTGGGAACAGCCATATATGGAGTGTTAGCCCTGTGAATGGCCTCAGTGACCTCAGGCATAATCCAGATGTTCCCCAAGTAAACATGTCTAAATACAGACTGGAGCTGTGGAGTCATGTCACTCACCACACCTACACATGCAAACATGCACAGAGGTAAAATGTTCCCTCTCTCTCTCACACACACACACACACACACACACACACACACACACACACACACACACACACACACACACACACACACACACACACACACACAGAGTGGCAGAATTGACAAGTGAAGGTTCTCACCCTTGCTAATGGTGAGTTGGAGGCCAAGTGTTTCACCTCTGACCTCCATGAGGGTCAGCCTGGTCGCCTGGTCTGGTTTGTCTTTTACAGGCTGGGTCCCTGGACACTAATCTCCCATAATTCATCTTCGTCTCACCTCCAACATGTTCATAGATATGCATAGACTTTGGGAAAGTCCTTGGAGGTTCTATAATAAAATGGTGTTCATTAGAATCAAGAACATTCAAAGTTGAGTATCTGAATAGAATACATGGTGCCCTGTTCTATTCGGTTAGGGAATTTACAATAGTCCAAAATGATGGCAATGAATTACTTTCATGTTAAAATCTAGAAGGGGGGGGGGGGGGCAAGGCGGCGCAGTCGGCAGCACTGTCCTCACAGCTAGAAGGTCCTGGGTTCGATTCCTGCCTGGGACGCTGCAGGCGCTGGGGGCGTGTTCTCTCCTCCGCGTCATCGGTTCCCACACCCTAGGTGGGGTTGGCGAAATGTCCAACTGGGGAAGCTCCCCCGTGTCAGGTGATAAGAAGCGGCTTGTCACACCTCATGCACTGAAGGAAGCATGAGCTCAGTTCGGGGCCCTCCCCAGGTTGGCAGTGGGAAAGCAGCGCCCATGAGTACAGCTTGGGCAATTGGCACAGGGTGAAAAATGGGTTACAAAATATTTTTTTTAAGAAAACACTAACCTTGCTCTAACTTCAAAAAATTGACAACAAAGGCCTACAATATGAAACCATAAATGTCTCTGCTGCTAAGTCATACCGTTTTGATAAGATTAAGATTAGAGATTGTGAGCAAAATCATGGCACAGAAATTCACCATGGAGGTTTGGTTATTTGTGTTAAATGTTAACCACTGATAATCCATACAACCCTATCAGCGCTGAGTGTATGACTATGAGAGAATTGCTACTGCCCCTCACAGGCCAGTGTATTAACTACAGGCAGGCGGAGCAACGTATTCTTCTTGAGGAACCACTGGAATTCTCTGTCTGTCCGCTATTCAGCCTGGATTGCATTGCTTGCAGGAGGAGAGAGAGGCGAGCGGTGGGTGAATACGAGCAGATGTGAACTGGACTACAAAGAAGAGAACACGCTGTAGTAAAGACGGAAAACCATTGATTATTCTAATATGTGGCAGCCCGCGTCAGAGCGATTGCAGGTAGGCCGTGGATACGATTGAGTTCCTTCCACAGATATAAGCTTCTTTCTTCCCAATAAAGCAGCAGGGAATAAACGGTTTCAACGCTGTTTTCAGCTGTTGAAACCCACCACCATGGCGTGGTCGCAGTGTAGGCGATTGACATTTTCCTGCAGATCAACAAAGCAATGCACAGACATAATCCTTTTGAAATGCTATGAATTGACTGTCCTTTGCATTGAACAGTGTTGCCTATTGGAGCAATAGATTGGAGCCCATTACCCAAGTAGTAGGCTAGTGTTACGTATTTAACACGCTTATAAAGGCGTTACGCAAGTCCGATACGAGTATCATCAGTGTATTATCCTCCACTGAATGCCCCTGTACCGTTTTGCCTGATTAGCCTAAATTAAAGGCAGACCTCATAGAAGTCTGTAAATATCTCTATGTTGGTTTACAGGCCATGGTTCATCTGCTCGACCACCATTCACACTCATTTACTCTATATTATCTTGTAGGCCTCCTGTAGTCAAAGTAGTTTTCAGTGGTGTAAAGTAATTAAGTACATTTACTTAAGTATACTGAACAATTTTAGGGTATTTGTACTTTACTTGAGTATTTCCAATACTTTTACAGCTTTACTTCTACTCCACTACATATAGTACCAAATATTGTACTTTTACTCTACTGCTACATTTATTTGAAAACTTTAGTTTCTAGTTACTTTGTTGATTTTGATTTAATTACAAAACATAGGCTACTTCAGCCCTAAATACATTTTTGGATGATCTACAAGCTCACATTGCATCAAGATGCAACACATTATGAGCTTGTAGATCTGCTATTTTCAAAAGATTTGTATACATTTGAAAACTTGAAATAGGACATTGTGCATAATGAGTAATGAGTAGGCTAGTACTTTTGTACTTTTAAGTAAATGTTGAATTCTGGACTTTTACCTGTAACAGAGTAATTCTAAATTCTTCATTGCATACTTTTACTTAAAAGAGTAGTTCCCCCCTCAAAATGCCCTTTTTTCTATTGATTACTCATGCCATGGAGACTTGAGTTCAATAAAAAAAAAAAAGTATTTGTCACATTCCTAAAACAATAATTTGATTACAATAAATGTACCCCCGGATTCCGGATGGGGACCCAAATGCATTTGGGTCCCCATCCGGAATCAATGGGGGTACGTTTACTAAAATACATTCTTTGTCTTAGGAATGCGACAAATAGCCTACAACAAAATATTATTGAACGCAAGTCTCCATGGCTTGAGTAATCAATAGAAAAACATATTTTTGGGGGTTAACTACTCCTTTAAGTAAAACATTTGTGTAGCCTACTTTTTCCACCAAAGCAGTTTCCATCAAAGTAGTTTTCACGGTTTGCAGAATGCTGCACACAGATTCTCCACGAATCATGGATTTCCCTCCACGATTGTGATGAGAAATCGTCAACACCTCTAACCTGGCTTCTATGACCTGTTTGGAAATGGACAAAAAAAAAAACGCTGTTAATGACACGTAGTTTGATCTCCAGGGGCGAGGGGGGCAAGCCATGCACCGAGCCTGGCTTTATGTCTCCCTCAGCCGTAATGCTCTCCAGATGTTGGCCTATGGAGTGCTTGCCAAATGAACTTGCACAATCCCCCGCTCGCAGCGCCTGCCCAGGCGTCAAGAAGATGGAATCACATAGTAAACTTCAGGAGAGCGACCGTTTCAAGTGATTCTATCGAGGCTTACATTTTTTACGACTAACACAGCGTGAAATAGAGTAACATGAATTGTTGTAATTACTTCCAATTGGAGTAAATCCTGGACCAGCAACTCATTGTGTGAAATGGAAACTTGACATCTGTGTGCTGCACGTCCACATAATGTTTTCCAAGGTAGCCTAATAGCCTACCTACTAGAGAAACTTGAAGTCTTGAACTGTAAGGTGTGTGTGCGCGCGCGCATGCTTGTAAGCACACACTGTACAGTATGTATGGATAGCTCTGTGTTGAAGGACTTTGCTTTGAGTCTTGGCTGTCTCTGCAGGCCTTGAAATAATTATCCTCAGGTTTTCTCAGTTGATTTCAGACATCCTACATAATTATCTCTAGTAAACTATCGTCAGTTGGTGACAGGTCCAATTCCCTGCTTGTGGTTTCCCAAAGGCATTGTACCACTAGGAGACAGTGGTAGGCATTGTAGGAGTCCCCCGGTCTACCACTACTGCAGTCACCATGTGGATTTTTCAAAGTTTCTCAGGCAGGTAAAGCAACAATGTCTCAGTGACAGTTTCTGTTAGCTGTCACACCTGACAGGTTGCAACTGTGGTAATAAAACTGGGGAGTAACACACAGTAAAGGTCGTTGGGATCAGGACTCGAACCCGCGACCTGCTGTCAGGCATCAGAGCCTATGTGGTATATGCGCCTGGACCGGTAGGCCAGCGGGCACTCCCATGTACTGTATTTCTGAGATGTTTAGAAGAGCCACATTATCAAAAGAGTTAGCTTTTGGTGAAGGTGTTAGGTGGATGATATATAGTATACTGTATAGTACTAGGCTGTATCTCCTTGGAATAAATTGAGATACATCAGTGTTCCCTTTTGAAGTTGATCCTCTCCATGTATCGCATTTGTATAACACTGTTTTACTTTTATATTTTTATTTGTTATTTATTATATATATTTGTATATAGTCAGGTGGAAGTGGTGAGCGTGTTTTTTTTTTTGCTTGAGTTGAGGCAATGTGAGCATTGTGAGGACTATTTGGTACACAAGCACTGAAGGCGTCTTACTGTAATCCTGTAGGCCTACAGAACCACATAAAGGCAGAATCCCAAATGAACCCAAATTTCACTCTCAGGGGTTATATGGGGTGGCAGTGTGTGACAATAGCAACGCTTTATGAGCTTGTAGATCAATGAAGTATACCACGTGGGTAATCGATTTGTTTATAAATTAATCAAACAGAAGAATCGCTGTGAAAATGATCGATAATTGCAGCCCTGCTGTAGTGCTATGGTGACAGTGGTACCGTAGTGATGACCAGACATTTCCTTGCTCTGTAACCATGGTGACGATCAGCTGTTCTCTCAGCTATTGGACAGGCATTGTAATCCTCCTTCGCCTCTTTGCAAGTATCGACAGTGTTGTCGAGAGTTGAGTGTAGCTAAGGGCTAACACTTGTTCATTATTCTCTGTTCTGTTTTCTCTGACCTTGACATCTAACCACCACATCTTTCCCACTCATGCTATGCTGTTGATATGGCAACGTTTAATGTCTGGCTGCGATTTCATGTAACGATGGAGGGGTGAGAGGAGAGGTGGGCAGCTCAAGATAAGATAAAAGGGAGAAAGATGTGTTGATGCTGCACTGTCTGCCCCCACTCCCCTAGTGATGCAAGATTCGTGAACGATATACCGGTAGCGAATTAGCAGCCTACTCTTAAAAGTGAATCAATAGTAGGGACTTACTCTCGCAAAAGAGTTGCTTGCTTTGTTTGTTTGCAACACTAACCATACCAGAGCCACACACAGGCACTCTCAATTCACAAACAAAAAGAATGAACAGGTTGGGAAATGAGCTTGGATTGCATGTGCTGCAGTAGGCAGGCAAACAGCAACAGAGACAAACTGTCTCCTTTTGATTAGTGAGCTGAGTGAGTGAACTCAGTAGTATGAACATTGTACAATGTATTCCTCAGAACGGTTAAAATTTGAATTGAACCCTTTGAACCCGGCAGATGCAATCTGTGTCCAAAATTGGAATTAAATCGAATAATCTCAGTCAAAACTAATGTCAACTACATATGTAGTCTGGCCCGGACAGCTAGGGTAGCGGTCCGGGCAGCCTGACACCATGTCGCAGGTTCGAATCCCGATCCCAACCACCTTTGCTGGTTGTCACTCCCCATCTCTCTCTCCCCATTTCCTGTCAGACTACTGTATACTATCTAAGTAGTCGGCTGTCACTTTTGGTTATAGTTATGCTAGTTTCTATTTTCAAGTCTAGTTTAATCTATTTTAGTAGATTAGGGATTTTGGCACAGTGTGGTTAAGGTTTGTGTTAGAGTAGGTTTAAGATTAGTTTAATGTCAAACTGTTGATCATGTAATATCATATAAAACAGTCAGCCTACATTATGTTAATATATATTTGAATACTGAAAAAGTGTTTATCGATAATTACATATTTACAATTTAAACGCTCAGCACTGAAAGCAGATGGGCCACAGGTTCATAGCCAAATAAGTGCTGCTCAGTTCATATGACATTGTTCAAAGCTTTACCTAAGATCTGTTTTCAGTAAATAGCCTTTGGAGTAATCAGAATGATTTATTTAGGTAGACTAAATGATTTACATAGCTGTCAAATACTCCACATTTCTCCTGGTCAATGAACAATGTTCAAGTATGGCTTCAATCAGTCAAACCTTTATATCAGACTCTAGAAGCCACAAAGGTCCATAGGAGAAGGGAAAACAAATAACATTTTATAAAATGTATATTATTATGTTATAAAAATGAAAGTACAGTATTACAGACTATTACAAAAAACTAATACAAAATACCAAGTATTAGGCGACAAATGGGCAATTATAGAAACCTATAGTTAAAGAACTAACATCCCTCAATCTGTTTCGGGGCCGTTCCTTCCTGGCACTGGATGATGGGGTATGTTAGTTCAACAACAGATTGCACAATATGCACTGTTATTCACCGAAATGTGCACACGCATACAAACAGAGGCTGGCAGGCTTGCAGATATGCAAGCATTCACAGAAACACAGAGGCAGCAACATGCATTCCTGACCACTAAACATGTTTTCTTCTGCATCAGCAGCATGTTCTGTAGCCATAGTTTTAATTCTTGGCGTTTTCTTGACTGTGACACTGACAAATAGGGCTGAGCCGGATGAAACGATCTCATCCTGACAATGCAGAAATAGCTGACTGAGGTTAAGCATGGACAGCTACAGCGGTTGCACTGGGTCTGTTTGCTTCTCTGTACTTACTACTCTGACTGTTGCTTGCTCTGTCTGTCTGCTAGCTGTCTGTCTGTCCCTAGTCTCACGTACAGTAGCCAGACAACTATTCCGCAATCTCCGAATGCTATAGAGTCTGGAACTACAGCTCCTGAATGGCGAGTAATGGAAACTGGCAAATATATTTAAAAATGTCATTTCTGCTAAGCAGCAAGCTAAATATGCTTAAATGATTTTTATTTATATTAGGATAAATGTGAGAGATGTTAAAAATGAAACAGAAGTGGGGAGGAGGCTTCACTTCCGCTTTAACCGGATACTCATCGTTCTTCTTATGTTACCCCAGACTGTATGACGGGAGCATTTCCAAATCGCGGGAGTCAACAGTCTGGCCACGCGAGACTAGTATGTCCCCAACCTGACTTTGTTATTCTATCAATTCATCTGTGGTCACTGGTCATCGGTATGTTATATGTTTCTTTTTGTTTTCTACCTCTGTTGCTTACTTGCTTGGTTTTCTGTTTGTCTGGAGTTGCTTTGTGGTCAGTCACGGCTATGTTGGTGAGACTGTGGCTTTGTTGGCAGAAGGACTACATGAGAAGAGCTGGCACAGCATTCTCATAGTTCCTTCAACTGGATAGTTCTCACTACCAGCACATCTGCTCCATGTGAACATGCAGGGCTTTGGCATCCGGCTGCAGAACGGTGGTTTGGCTTTCACTATACCAGGAATAGGCATACTCTCCTTTTTCAACAGGTTCTGATTTTTTAGTTATTCCCCTACATATATATATATAGTCACTTCCCACTTCTCACTTCTTTTTTTCTTAAGAAGTGTTTAATCCAACACTTTTTTTTAACACAGCACTGGGTCTTTTAGACATTCGGTTTTATTTTCTTCTATGTTCTTCTATTCATTGTTCTTCTTCAACCTTTTATTTGAACCTTCTGGTGTCCTGATCAAACTGCATGTGATATAGGCCGAAATAGAGGAAACAACTCTGCTTAAAAACATTTAAAATCGTAATAGTGGTTTGATTTTGTGACGTGAAATGATCATAACATTAAAAAAAAAGATTCACTTGAATATTAGGATCAAAGGATTTCACAGCCCACTGTGTATTGGGGAAAACACACACACACAAAACCTACTCGCACTTCATGATGTCAAAATTATTTTTAGGGCTGGGCAATATGGACAAACTTGAATATTACAACTAATTTATGACCAAATACGTTTATATGATATTGATATTGTGATGACTGTATGGGGATAACTATTGATATAGTGATGACAGTCTGATGACTACTGGAGCTTTCACAACATTTTTACTCAATAAGATTTATTACTTTGTAATGCAGACTGTAATTCAGTCTTAAAAAACAGGAAAAGACAACATACTGTATATTCTAGTCTACACATTACAATATTAAGATTCCCAACATTCTGGAAGAAGTGTTTTCATCTGACAGTTGTGTATATGGAACGTTTTAAATAGACCACGTGTCTTTTTGTCAGTGTTAGTTAATGTGTAGCTCTGGTGCTGTGCTCGTATAGGCTATATAAGATATGCGTGGGGTTGATTTAACTATTTGCGTCAAAGAGTTGATGATGTTTTACTGCCATCCGGACATTGCCACCCCCAAGCGTCTGAGGTTTTGGGTAAGTTAATGCCTACTTCCTGCTCTGGCGCTAACCCACCAATCATAACACCAGATCATACACCCTCCCGCCTCCTACGCGGCGAGCTGACCAATCACAACTCTTAAGGGATGTTTTCCGCCACTGATGGGGACAGACATATACCTCCCACTGTCTTCTCTGTGTCAGCCACTGCAGACATGTTTCCTCTTGTAAAGTGTCCAGGATCAGAGAAGGAGGCTGTAAACATATAGAGGGACAGCCTCAGACGATTACAGTATGCAGGGGCGTCACAAGGGGGGGAAAAGTGGGACTGAGTTACTAGGGCCCAAGGTGGAGGGGCCCCGAGTGCACCGAGTGCCACGCTGCGAGCTTTTAGATCTGCTATTTTTGAAAAGTTGTGAAAATGTGTGCAAATCTTTGATTATAATGTGTATTTTTTAAGCGAACATTTGTAACTAAAATTTTGCTTCTGGGGGGGTTCCTGGAACAAAATATTTTGAGATGGGGGTCCGTGGCCATATATACATATCATTTTGGGGGTCCTTCACATGAAAAGGTTTGAGCACCACCACACTAGGCTAACGCGGACCAGTTCGTGTAGGCAGATGGGCGGGCGCGGCGAGTCTCACCGCAAGTCTCCGACCAATAGCATGTGTTCTCCTCCCCCCTCCCCCCTCTGCTGCTCTGCTCAGCGCAGAGAACGCTGCACTCTGATTGGTTAGGGAAATTCCACACTTCCTCCAACAGTGATCATAACGTGATCGCCCAGGCTTCATTTTCTTCCGATAGCCAAATGAAGCCTGGGTTTCCGAGGCTAGAGCACCACTGACATAGAAACATACCGTAGGTTTTTCAAAGACTTTTTCAAATACTTTATCATGATTTTTCAAAAATAGCAGATCTACAAGCTTACAGCGTGGCACTCGGTGCCGCGCTGTGAGCTTGTATATCTGCTATTTTTCAATAGTTAAGACACAAAATAATGCGTAATAATGCGCTCCCAGTCTAAATGGGTTAAACCCCCTCCCCCTATGAATAACATTCATGGGGGTCCCGCAGTGAATCCTTGTATCCACTATCCAGGGCCCAGAATTTGGTGCGACGCCCCTGACAGTATGCTGTATGCCTACCGTACAGGGGTGGGATGGGGGAGTGACTTGTGGTTTTAGGAATTAACCACTATTTTATTTGCCCTGAGTGTATGTGTTTATATGTGTGACTGTGAGATGGAGGAGACCGTCTGCTCTCACTGGAAGCCACAGCTCCCAGATGTGCAGGGAGAAATGCTTTAGACAATAAATAGTAATATTATTATCTCAATATGTTTGTTTGTATGGTATTTGTCTATGCCAGAACAGGGCAGCGATGCCTGGACTGACTTAAAGGAGTAGTTCACCCCCAAAATGACTTTTTTTTCTATTGATTAGTCACGCCATGGAGAGTAGAGTTCAATAATATTTTTAGTTTTTTGTCGCATTCCCAAGACAAAAATGTGATAACAATAAATTTACCCCCATTCGTTCCGGATGGGGACCCGTTTCGAAACGGGTCCCCATCCGGAATCAATGGGGGTAAATTTACTCAAATCAAATTTTTGTCTTAGGAATGTGACAAAAAACAAAACATATTATTGAACTCTACTCTCCATGGCGTGACTAATCAATAGAAAAAAAAGTCATTTTGGGGGTGAACTACTCCTTTAAGGTAACTTAATGCTGTCCAGTGAACTCTTTGGAAAGGCATTACACTGTATTTGTGTACTTCAACAAGCTTGTTCTTACGTAAGTCTACAAGCTGTGACTTGGGCAATTACAAGTCCACTGAGCTTGGTTCAAGGGCAGAATGCATCTTCCACAAAGCTGAATGGACAGACTGGTACAGAAGATGTTTGTAGGAGGGGTGATGAAGCTAATCTTTAAAAAACACTTGGTTTTGTGTCAGCCAAACCAGTAGGGAGGCGGACAAGTTACAATGTTGCCTTTAGTAATAAAAATCAGTACAAAGAAATGTACTAGTACTACCTCATACAGTAGAAATGTTTGGATCTCCGAGAATGTTTAGGAGTATTGGGTTTGTAACAACTTGTCTGCTTTGAATTTATCTTTTTAAATATCAAACACTGTAATAGCCAAGCTATGTGGCAGCTGTTTTATTCTCCTGAAGAATCCATTCCATAGCGTCTAGAATGCACAGTCAGATTCCTGTGGCTGTGTTAATTATCAGCACAGAGAGAACACCTCTGGAACGTGTGGGTGCAGCATGTCTGAGCTCTATGTTTGAAGTTTTCTCTTTTCTTTCTTTCTTTTTTTGAAGGGAAGCAAAAAAGAACAGATGAACCGATAACAGTCTTAACACAGTCTGTGATGGCCTACTGTCTCACTCTCCACCAGCACACCACACATACCTACAACATCTGCTGGAGAGCTTGTGTGTGTGTGTGTGTGTGTGTGTGTGTGTGTGTGTGTGTGTGTGTGTGTGTGTGTGTGTGTGCACACATACAGTATGCCAGTGTGTCTGTGCGTGCGTGCGTGCGTGCGTGCGTGCGTGCGTGCGTGCGTGCGTGCGTGCGTGCGCGCGCGCGTGTGTGTGTGTGTGTGTGTGTGTGTGTGTGTGTGTGTGTGTGTGTGTGTGTGTGTGTGTGTGTGTTTGTGTGTCAGTCCATGTGCATGTTTTAGTGTATATGTATATAGAGACACTTGATTGATTGATTAGTTGAATACTTTATTAGTAGTTCACATAGGAAAAGCACAAGACTGTACAGTTCAGATAAAAGGTCTAATAGGATTTAAAACCCAAGAAAGCACTATGGCTTGTTTAC
Source organism: Nannobrachium achirus (assembly GCF_963921795.1). Taxonomy (NCBI): domain Eukaryota; kingdom Metazoa; phylum Chordata; class Actinopteri; order Myctophiformes; family Myctophidae; genus Nannobrachium; species Nannobrachium achirus. Next base: position 21,708,881 of record NC_137817.1, read on the forward strand.
ATCGGGGTCCTCTGTACTCATTTCATTGAGACATTAAATGACAGACACATATATACAACAATGGTATGCAAAACATTATATAACAGTTAGAAGTGGGGGTAGGGGAAGGCTTTCTCTTTGACTTCTTACTACATTGGGACTCTGTGGTTTAAGGAGAACATAGGATTAGACTAAAGTGTTTACTCTTGTGGTACAGATGTGTGTGTGTGTGTGTGTGTGTGCGTGCGTGCGTGCGTGCGCGTGCATGTGTCTCTACAGTATATCTGTTCCATCACATCACTAACCACATCAGTGTCAGGTTACTCACTGTTTGTGTGTAACCCGAGGACAAAGTCATTTTGGCAAGAGTCTAAGGTGTGTAGATCTGTTTAGCTGTTTTCTTTCCATTTGTGTTCATCTTGCTCCATCCCTATAATCTCTGGGTTGTGTACATCAGGGAGCATGGCAGTGGCTTGTTTTATCTGCCAGGGCTTAGATTTACCTGAGAGCCTCTCCCTCCGGCCAGCCCCCTGCTCTCCCGCGTACACGTTTTTTTCCCAATGACCCAAAGCGCGACGGTGGGGGCGTGGGGGCTGCAAGGGAAAGGAGTGCTTTTTTTCCAGTGATGACGATGGAGGCGCGCCGTCTCAGGTGACCATGAGCCACGTGAGACACCGCCGAGCGAGCGGTAGCGAGCGAGTTGCTGTGTCGAGCGCTGCTACCGTCGCATGAGCCGACTCAGCGCTGTTACCGAGTTATGTGCCGTTAAGGACAGAATAGTACTTTCAGCATGGTCCAAGTGAACACAGCAAAGCGCTCTCTCCCTCCTTGCCCACCACTGGCCCCCACCGTTGTACTTAGGTTCCTTGGGAAACAACAGGTCGCTGCTCTCCCATGGGGCAGGAAGTGGAACGTACCATCTGTGACCTGTTAAACTCGTCACAGCATGGGATGAAACTCTTTTATCATAGTGAACACTGTCCATCGCCAGCATAGGCCTGAATGCTTAGGCTATTGGTAGATGTGATATTACTCCTCTTATTATTAAGTTGATGTGAGTTGATCTTAGAAATGTAATAACATGTGGGATGTTGAGATAGTTGCGAGGTAATTCTACGTGGCTGTTACCAGTCTGCCTTGTCTGTTTGCATCACAAAGTTAGTCATTCTTTCCAGTTTATAGCCTGTTGACAGCAGACAGCTGTTAGTTGACAGAGCGCGCAGCCTTACAAAATACAAAATAGATGTTTAGATTTGGTCCATAACCCTCTAAATATATGTGGTTTGGATGGGAATCTTCAAGTGGCGGGTGAGGGTGTAGACTGGTAGTGTGTTTCTCCCATGATGCAATGCCTCTATCTGAGATACACACACAGAGGCAGAGCTTCAGCTTTTCACTGTGTGGGGGTATACGTGCAGTAGATAATCTAGGTATACCCCCGTAGAGTGAAAAATATGCTGTTGGGAATATGGGTTCCCCATATAACATGCCAAAAGGTTAAGCTAGTACTCCGCCGATGGCACTGAACAAAGTGTCCGTCTCACCTCTTGTTTTGAAATAGTCTCTGTGAATCCATTAAAGTTGGCCTCCAGTTTTTTGGAGAGAAGTCATAAGCTCCGCTCAAGCGTGAAATGCATACCAGCCTCGACTGTAAGTGAGGTGTACCTTTACAGAAACACATGTCACATTAAAGTATGAAATCCGTCTAAAGATGTTGGTGAATGGTCCAGATGTGTGGAAGCCAGCATAAGGCATTGCTTTGCAGGCCTCAAAGAACACACTGGGTGTTGGGTATCTGCCACTCAGAACATGTTGCCCTGACAATACATCACTGTGCTGCTCTAAACTACAGAGGTCCAATTGTCCTAGATGTACCCAACCATTGTTTTATCTATTGATCTACAGTATTGATAGATTGGTAGATTAACAAATGGATAATCTCTCAAGGCAGACTCTGATGCTATGCAAGTCAGAGGGCGTTCCCTTTTATTTGACGATGGTTAGCCTGACAAATGGATAAATGGATACATTCTATAGATAGATGGATGAGTTAACAAAAGAATAAGAATAAGTCTGGTTTCGGCAATTCCTGAAAAGCTGACTTATTTTAGAGATTTGAGGTTTTTCATCTGACAGCAGCCATTGTCTGGACTTTGGATGTGGAGTTCAGACTCATCCTACCACCCAGTTCTTTTGCCTCCTCCAAAACCAAGTACAGACTGCACCAGCGTCTCTGCTGTTAAAGAAAGAAACACTCTCTGGCTTAGAGTTTCAAGTCTGAAATAGAATCAATAACACCAGTAAGTTGAGGTGAGGAGTCTATTGGGTCCAGAGAAATAATAATAATACCCAAAAATGTGAAACACAGTGAAAATATTATGAATAGAATTCCAGTGTTATCCCGCAGATTCCATCCTCTCTCCTTTTACTCTTCAGTGGGGTGGGTGCTAGCAGGGGCGTCACACAAGGGGGAGAAAAGTGGGACTGAGTTACTAGGGCCCAAGGTGGAGGGGCCTTCATTATTACTTTAGCTATTGAACAATAGCAGATATACAAGCTCACAGCGCGGCACCATGTGCCGCACTGCAAGCAAGTCGTGAAAATGTGTGCAAATCTTTGAATATATGTATTTTTTAAGCAAACATTTGTAACAATGTGCAGTGCAAATCTTGCTTCTTCTGGGAGGGGGGGGGGGGGGGGGGGAGGGGGGGGGGGGGGGGGGGTTTAGCACCACTGACATAGAAACATAGGTTTAAAAAAACAAACAAAAAAAAAAAACCTTAGAAGGATTTGAAATATTCAAAGACTTGCACAAATGTTCACGATTCTTCAATAATAGCAGATCTACAAGCTCGCAGCTGACCCTGAGCTTGTATATCTGCTATTTTTCAATAGTTAAAGCACAAAATGAAGCGTAGTGATGCGTTCCCAGTCTAAATGGGTTAAACCCCCTCCCCCTATGAAGAACATTCATGGGGGCCCGCAGTGAATCCTTGTACCCAGGGCCCAGGATTTGGTGCGACACCCCTGCGGGTGGGTACTAGGGTGGAGGGGAGACCCTTCACCCCTCCATCCCTCTCTCTGTGCTGGGGCTGACCACAGGAATGTGAGCTGCTGTCAGGAAGCCGTAAAGTGCTGACGCGGAGGTCAGCGAGCGTTTACACACATGTGGCTTTACTTTCACAACTCCTTTACCTCGCCTTTTTCCCCTTTTATCCTTCATCTCCATCTTCGAGATTTATCCCTTCTTCACTCTCTTCCTCTTTCCTAGTTCCTGTTCAGACGCTCGCTCTCTCCTCCTTGCTTGCTGCTCTTCCAGTTCCTGCCATGTCCTCTGAAGACCTGTCTGGTCTGGTGTCGGGTGGGCCAATTCACCGGAAATATTTTGAAACCCATGGCCAACTTGGCCGATATTTAGAACCAATGACCAACTTAAAGCTATACTGTGTAAGTTGCTCAACTTGTGGTCAGTAGCTCTATAGCAAACCTCGGTCGCGTCCGCGTCTTTCGGCCGTTTTTCGGTTCTCACACCCCCGCGTCTGCCTCCACCTCGCCGAGATCTATCTTTTGAGGGGTCCCTGGTTCCTGTGCGTTCAGCCATTCCGGAGATACACTCCTTCACCCATGCTTCACCGTGCACCCGAGTATAGAGACACACGGGAGACTACAAATATGGCCGCCCTAGCGACCCCACTCCAAGATGCGCTGTGATTGGCCGGCAGTGTATAACCCTCACTGTGATTGGCCAGTAGTATGATGACGTCATTTTGCCGCGAAAACCGGGGCCCGGTCAGGATCATAGAAAACATATAAAGAGAAGGCTTTAGAAGCTGAAAAGAACGGAGTGGGTGTTCTAAAACTTTAGCGATTTAACAGTTAGGACCATTTTAAGATTTGTTTTATAAAAAAAGTTACATGGTATAACTTTAATCTTGGTCATGTAGGTTAATCGATGAATCGAGAAGCAGGCTTTTTTATCAACAAAATGAGATGAATATGTTTTACACATTTTTAATAATCAACCCTTTGTTATACTTTGTTATACTGGTGGTGTACAAAAAATGCTGTTGTATTGTGATGCGTTGTGAGCTTGTAGATCTGCTATTTTCACGTATTTTTTAGTTCAGTAATCATAATCAAGGCAAAAGTTTGAAATAATCGTGATATTGACTTGAAGTAATATCGCCCGGCCGTACTGTCAGTGTGGAATGTGTGGTTCCACTGACTCTGAGAATGGCTCTGCCTCCATCTTTAGGCCTTGAATGGAGAGGGGGACGTTTGAGGTAGTCATCTTAGTTGGAGTTTAAGTTAGCTGCTAGTTTTGCACAGCTGCTAGTTTTGCACAGCCAGTACCATGGTGATGACAATCATGACATATCGTTGTTGTCGGGTGGAAACCTTGTATGTCCAAAACCGTTCATTTTGTATTCATCGTTTTAAAAATGATTTAAAATGTGAAAATAGCGGATCTATTGTAGATCTGCGAATGTCTTGCAAATTTGAGACTTGGAGATACAAGGTTTGTGCCCGACAGTGACGTGACGATATGTTAGTCAGTAACAGGACTGTCTCTGATGTTTTATCTGAGGCATGTTCTTTTTTTATTCTCTTTCTGATTCACAAGGAAAGATAATTAGCCTACTGTGCCTCAAGAAACACGGCTACCATGATAAAGCATTAATGATTGTCTTCATTTTATGGGAAATTGCCCATTTATACATTGCTTGAAATTTGAAAATATTCCTCTTCTGCCGCACAGACAAACAGACAATGTGCAGGTCCAACATGGAAAAACTGTTTTGGAAGAGCCTCAGAGGAATGACAAAATACAGGAAAAGTCATCTGGAAGCACTAGAGACAAACAGAAAATCCAGATCACTCTGGGAAAATGGTGGAAAATATGAGACGTGAGGTTTCTGCTAAATCACCTGTACTCTTTTACCATTGGATGACATTATATTCAAGTCATTTAATCTTTATTGAACCATATAGCTTACAGTAACAGTTAGGAGGGGTGAAAAAGGTTGAAATATGTTCCCATAAAGGTTACGAGTCCACATTTAAATATGTGTAGTCCTGTCATCTACCTTTTGCTTCTGTTAAGATTTAAGTTTAAGATAAAGATTAAGTCATACCAAGAGAGCTAAAGAATGGACCATCAACTTCCCCCTGTAGGGGACGAGCTATCTGGAAATATTAGAGGCAAAAATATGTATAGATTAATTTGATAGAAATTTAAGATATAACACAGCTATGGCATCAAAACAGGGTTTTAGGCCCGTACCACACCTAGGCTCTCTGTATAGTCTGACTGGTTCGAGTCCCAATCCCGTCTTCCTTTGCTGCATGTCACTCTTTCTCTCTCTCTCTCTCTCTCTCTCTCTCTCTCTCTCTCTCTCTCTCTCTCTCTCTCTCTCTCTCTCTCTCTCTCTCTCTCTCTCTCTCCCCCATTTCAAGTCAACATACTGTACTATCAATAAAGGCATACCAGTAAGACGTGCCATGTCTTGGCCAGTGACATATATTGGACCACTTACCGATATATGGAGACCCCTGGTACCCATAGATATTCACATATATAGGCTTAATATTGCATAAAAGGGATTTGGTTCCCCTGGCTTCACGGGGATCTCCATATATGGGCATAAAAGGGATTTGGTTCCCCTCACAGTGATGTCAGAGCGTGAGAGTCAATCAACAAAAAAGACAAACAAGCGTTACCCATACAGACAGACAGACAGACAGACAGACAGACAGACAGACAGATACGGTCATGATGTGACGGTTCTGATAGTAAAAAGCACAACAATTGTGTTTTCTGCAGCACCTGAAAGATTTAATATATATATATATATATATATATTCAGGGCTACAGTGATTATTATTATTATTATTTATTTATTTTCGGTGAAGGGATGAGGCAAGCCAGAAACGCTTCTACATGCCCTTATTTTCAACAGTGAGAGTCCTGATTTCATTAGCCATTTTGGTTTTGTAGTGGTTATTTAGAGGAAGCCCAGAAATTCCATAGGGCGCGACTTGGAGGGCCTATGCGAACATGTGGTTCTGTTCGGCCTTATGAAACCCCGGACCGCGGATTCCTGCGCGAGACCATGCGGCCAGACAGGCTCTCGTCTCCTGTTTTGACGGAGGCTTCACACGCAGACAGAAGAGCTCTTCCTCTCATCTGCTCTCCACATTCTGCTATAATAGAGTCTAAGTTACCATCCCTATCCAATTAATCCTCACTAGTCTGCCACTGCGTCCCACAAGATCCAGGCAGTGGCCCTATGCCACTGTTTAGAATGTTTGAGCAGCACTCGGGGGTGGGTTTGGGGAATTTCAATTCTGGGTCTCTTCCCAGTCCTGTTTGCTTTTCCAGAGCCAGCAGCAGCTCCAAATATAGTTTTTTATTTGGACTGATGTATGTTTCTTTTTACATTTTTATCTTTATTGTCATCATATTATTTCCTCGCTTGGCAGGAATACACATTTAGCAGGAAGCTTGTTGCTACATTATTGCAAATGAAACACTGACTGTAAAGCTCACTATTTTTT
>NC_137817.1:21720417-21750417 GCF_963921795.1 Nannobrachium achirus
ATAGGTGTATGTTGTGTACCGTTATGTATACGTGCCCACCTGCCTACATGCCAACATGCCTCTTTGTGTGCAGGCCTGTGGTTCCTGCATGCGTCACTTCTTCTTTGAAATAATACCTGCCTTTCTGCAAGTTTGCCTTCCCGCCTCTGCTCCCCTCTTCGCCTCTATTTTACAGCCTCTGCCCTCAACCAAAAGTATACATGTGTACAGTATGTATGTATGTACATGATTAGAACATGATTGAACATTTCACAACTAAGGTCTAGTATTTCGACAACTACTATAAGTTGCTACAAAACCTGTACATTCAATCATTTTGGGCATAAACAAGAAAAAACATTGCATTTATTTGTAACAATTTGGACAAAATAGAATATTTCACATTGAGTTACCCAGTCTTCCTTAGTGCCCAGTGCCCACTCGTCCTCCAACCCCCTAGGATACTGTAGTTTTAATTTTTTGTATCCCATCCTCTTGTCCCTGCCTCTCTTTTTTCCCCCTACTTCCTGGTAAACTCTTGTGCTCTTCCACTGCACCCACTTCCCCCTGACCTGCTTTCCCCCGTTCCCCAAATACACCCCCATTTTGCAGGCAGGCTGGCAGACTGGACTGGACTTCTGTTCCTCTGCCAAAGCTAACAGCTAGCCAGGATGAAAGGCCTCCCTTCCTCACTGCCCCACCTGACCTGCTGCAGTCACAGCGCTGCGCTACAGAACCACTGAGGAAAAACAGCTTCACAGCAGTTGTTCTCAAACATTTTCTTGTCAAGGGCCGAAGTAACGCATTGTGAGCTTGTAGATCTGAGAACCAGTCGTGTTAGCTTCACGGTTCCTGCTTCTTACTTGTCTAGTATTAGTGCCAGACCGATTCTGGTAAAACCTAATTCAGATACCGATATATTAGCCGATAATCTTACATGTATTAACGCTGATTTGTGCTGACGTCAAACGTTGCCTAACAATGACCAAACATCTGTTCCCTGTAGCAACTTTGTTGGGAAATGAATCATATATAACTATAATCCTCTCTTCTGGGGGGAGTAAGCCTTGCCGAGCCATGAGGCCCATAGGTCACAAGCCTATCTCAGGATTCTGTAGCATGAAGCAGCTCGATGTACAAGTACACCCCCTGGACATGACGCTAGTATGTCGCAGGCAGGGACTTACCCCAATCAATCCTTGATGCTGAGTTCCAAGCACGGAGGATCTGGGTCCCTTTTTGTGGATGGCCGGGGATCGAAACCCCGACCTCCCAATCTCGGGGCGGACACTGAGCTGCTCTTCTGGGGTGGCTGGGACAAAACATTTTCAGATGGGGGGTCCATGGCCAAATACATATCAATTTGGGGGTCCTTGACATGAAAAGTTTGAGAACCCACTGGTCTAGACGTGGCTAGTGCAGTGACAGAGTTTGACCTCCACTGCCGCTTTCCCACCCGCGACCTCCGCCAAGCTGGAGGTACCGCGGAGGACAGGAACGTCACCCCTGCACCGACCGGAAAAGGGACTGCTAGCTGGGATTCAGTTCTGTTATTCCGTTTGAGTTCAACGTTTTTTACTGTGTGAATTTCAAATACAGGGTAGACTAGCTGGTTCAGGGAGGCATGGTGCTCAACTTCCTGCTCTGTTCCACAAGGTTCTGTAGGGGAGAAACCCATGTATGCATAGGTGCGTGTGTGTGTGTGTGTGTGTGTGTGTGTGTGTGTGTGTGTGTGTGTGTGTGTGTGTGTGTGTGTGTGTGTGTGTGTGTGTGTGTGTGTGTGTGTGTGTGTGTGTGTGTGTGTGTGTGTGACTGAATGACTGTAGAAACAAATGCATCTAATTGTCTGGCTCAGGTCCACCTCTCCTTGATTACATAACAGCGCTGTGGCGATGGTGGCAGGGAGCCCAGTGTTGCCATGGGGACCAAGTGGGGGTCAAGACTCTCAGCCCTTTCGGGCGGGGGCTTTCAGAGCCAATAGCAGCTGTCCTGGTCTGTCTGTGTTTTTTTGCTAAAGGTCAAAAACTCAAAATCTAAAATGCGTTGGTGAATATGTCAATACGCCAAACTGTTTACGTAATTCTGATAATAAATATATAATAGCATATACAGTATAATACTAGTAAGACGCCTCAGGGCGACAAACGACGCGCCATGTCTTGGCCATCTGGCCAGTGATGTATATCGGTCCAGTTACCCATATATGGAGACCCCTGGTACCCATATATGGAGATCCATGTACTGTACTGTTACTGTATATGGAGATATGCTGTGAGAGCCCAAACATGCTTACTCATCGTTATCGTTATGTGAAAGTCCTATGATGTCTATGACATCTGATCTGACATCATACCCTTTTATGCCCATACATGGAGATCCCTGTCTGTAGAACCAGCCACACAGATATGAGCTGTCTTTGCCATCTGTCTTGGCCATGTATGGATTCTGTTAGTGTGGTATGTGTGGCCGATGTGGCCTCCATACAATATATGGGCATTCCCATATGAAGTCCTATTCAATATGGGCTTAATATTGATGACATCAGGGAACTCCATATATGGGCATAAAAGGGATTCTGTTAGTGTGATGTCAGAGCAGCAAACCCATTCTGTTAGAGTGGTTCCCCTGACATCACAGTGACATCAGAGCTTGATGTCAGAGCGGAACACCCATAGAGCGTAAAAAAGTGTACACGTTGGACGGACGTCTACGGACAAGTTGTGACGGTTCTGATAGTAAACTGTGACCTATGGTCGCAATAATATAATGCTTGCATCATATTCACGTTTTCTGTGGATGTACTCATGAAACAAGCAACAGTTTGAAAACAATATGTATTCATGCTAAGACACGCACGCACGCACGCACGCACACACACACACACACACACACACACACACACACACACACACACACACACACACACACACACACACACACACACACACACAGTGCCCCAATGGCCTTTATGCTGAGGGAATATTCAGCTGCAGACAGACATGTTTTGGTCAACTTTATTTTCACAAGCATGGATATGTTGGCCGTGTTACAGTGGATGACTCACTACTTACTGTAGAGAATGTTCAGAGCTTGCGTTTACACCGGTACGTACCGGTATACAAGTGGATGGCTCCATTTATATACCGGTATATATATGTTTCTATGTCAGTGGCTCTTAAACATTGTCATGTCAAGGACCCCCAGAATTATATATGTGTGATGGCAGACCCCTATCCCAAAATAATTTGTTCCAGAGACCCCCCAGAAGCAAATATTTGGGTTAAAAATGTTTGCTTTTAAAATATATATTATATTCAAAGATTTTTCAAAAATAGCAGATCTACACGCCTCAGGGCGCCAATTCTTGGCCATCTGGCCAGTGATGTATATCGGACCAGTTACCCATATATGGAGATCCACGTACTGTATATAGTACATCCCTTTTATGCCCATACATGGAGATCCCTGTCTGAACCAGCCGCACAGATATGGGCTGTCTTCCTCCATATATGCACATTCCCATATGAAGTCCTGTTAGCTTACTATTGATGACATCAGGGATCTCCATATATGGGCATAAAAGGGATTCTGTTAGAGTGGTTCCCATGACATCACAACATACAATATATGTTATGCCCATACATGGAGATCCCTATCTGAACCAGCCACACAGATATGGGCAATGTCTTGGCCATCTGGCCAGTGATATATATCGATGACATCAGGGATCTTATAAAAGGGATTCTGGGGAATACCCATATATGGACTTTTACATAGGTGATGTCACCTGTGATATCACCCTTTGATGTCACAGTGATGTGTCAAGGGAACCAACCCATAGACTGTAAAAATGTGTACACACTAGAGCCCGACCGATACCATTTTTTCCGACCGATACCGATATCCGATGTTGGAGAGTGCTAGAGCACCGATACCGATACGATACCGATGTTTTGTAAAAAAAAAAAATTATTCATTTAAGATCATTTAATTGACAGCTCGCCCCTCGGATAAATGGTCAGATTATTGCTTTTTTTGTGCTTTTCATGTCAAACTTTAAGTTTGGTCGCAGTTATCAATTTCTATTGCTTGTTGGATAATAATACTCTTTTAATTTGGGGGTTCTGCTGTGTTTTGTCTCGTTTATGAATTAATATGTGTCTTTTATCCAAACGTAAATGCATTGCCAAGCAATTAAACAACACAAGTTCTATAGTCTATAGTCAGACATCTATATTTCTCTGTGGATTTTCACATAGGCCTACACACCTTCCTCCACCGCAACATGAAAAATCAGAGTTAGACAGTGCATGTGGTGAGTGAACGACACACGAGAGGCAGCAGCTCCAGTAGTGTTGGCTTGCATCTTGGACTATTATACTGCACTCTGCTGGATAATTCTGGTATTGCCCACACATAGGCCTATATAACTCAGGGTTTCATGCTCTATCCGCAGACACGTTACAGACAATTAACTCAGTTACTGCCAATTAAATATGCCTTCTTTGGGTTCTCCCTGCCATAAATCTCCATAGACTTCCATGTAATTTATAGTGCACAGATCATGCACGCCCATGCACAGAGCATGCACCATGTTTGTGCAGGCTGTTCACAGCTTTCAAACAAAAAAATCAGATTGGAAATCCGTTCAGGCATTCTTGAGAAAATAGCCATTATGTTTTACGTTTCATGTTATGTAAGCAAAGATGGCTGCCCTGTATGAAAGATGGGGTTGTATGGGGGGTGGAACATGCAAAATCGCGATTGAAATCATGTTTACTAGATTTAATGGGGTCAAAAAAAAAAAAAGAAAAGAAAAAAAAAAAAAAAAAAATATCGGTATCGGTGGAATAATTCACCGATACCGATACCGATACCGATACCTCCAAAACGACCGATATATCGAATTGACCGATATATCGGTCGGGCTCTAGTACACACACACACGTCTACACAGACGCGGACAAGCTGTGACATCTCTCATGGTAAACTGTCTGCGACCTTCGGTCTCAATTAAACAATGGTTAAAGTGGTTCAAATGTGACACAGATGCTTTCCAGGGCCTAAAGGGTGAAACTACAGTGTATCCTCCATAACCAACCACACTGCTGTTGGCTGAACATTGAGGTGGCGTCATCCTCGCGCCCCCATGACGTAAACACATTGGTAATAACATTGGTAATCTCTGTGGACCAGGAATCTGGATCGTCATCGGACCTGAAAATCTGGCACCGGTCAGGCTCTATTTTCAGCTGCGTGTGCTGTAGCATGATGAAATGTTTCAGTTTTTGCTTCAGCATTGCCAATACTTTACGATTATGGGCCTCGTGATAAATGAGTCCCATTGATCTTGGAGACTGAAAATGCAATCATGCATACATAATTGCATGTAGGAGTGTAGAAGTGTTTATTTAACATTATCTATCTCTGAGAGGTCCATTTCTACACCCTCCCTCAAAGAGTTAAATTAGCACTCCGGTTTCTGCTGTGTGTATAATTGCGCAAGCCTGATGTCATTCATTCATTCATTGACCCGTTCTGGCATAGCGTTATCTTCTCTGTCAGGCAGAGAAGTTCTTTGTCTCACTCAGTACTTATTATTCTGATATTGTTGGCTGGTTCTACTTGTACTACAGAGAACACAATGCACAATGGTGATAGTTACACCATTAGGAACAGCGGGGTGAGACGATCGGGATCCCCATTGTGTGTATGTTTGTTTATGTGAGTTCACCAATGCGTCCTTCTTGTGTGTGTATGTCTTGTGTTTGTGTCTTGCGTGCGTGCGTGCGGGTGCGTAGATTCTAAAGTCTGGTTTACGTTAACCGGTGTCTCTTTCCTCCTGACAAACATAATCCTCTGGAGGGATGGTGTGGGGGGTTGGAGGGTTAGCTATAGGTCTTCCCTCAGATGTGCTTGGACTTTCCAACCTGAGGATCAGTTCCCCTTGAAGGCATTCTCACTGCTGCTGTTTGAAATGAATTAAGTATTGCAATGATGCTGTTTCATTAGACACTATGCAGGGCATATGGACTGACATTATTAGAGAATGTGAACTCATGACATTGTCGCCATTAAATTGGACTATACATCCCAAACTGTTACAGTTGAGTTTTAGTGTTACTGGACTGGTAAATAGGAAGGTTGAATACTTCAGTTGGCTTTGCTGGACTATGGCTGAGGCTGTGAATGCATCATCTTTATACAGTATACAGTACACTAAGCATCTGTCCATTGAACTGACATGAATACACTGTCTTTTGTGTAGTCTCTCTCTCTCTCTCTCTCTCTCTCTCTCTCTCTCTCTCTCTCTCTCTCTCTCTCTCTCTCCCTCTCACTCACTGACACGCTCACTCACAAATGTGCCTGCTTTTGCCTCACAGCGCAACTAACCGACAAGCAAACACGCAGCACTTTTTAGACAAACTCCTACATGTTTGCATGCGACTGTATCGGGGAACCAGCTGTACTGTGCTGATTCAATAAGTGCAGAGGAATGTTAACAGGCTCCTCTGGAATGCAGCGTTCCCAAGCCACAGACTGTCAGTAGTGGTACGGGTATGTAGACTCTGGGGCCTACGGAGAGGGAGGCCTCGTACCAGGCCAAGCACACCGCTGTAAGGTAGCTTCCTCCAGTAGGAGTGTTGAGTCTTCACAACAGAACAGCAGCTTCTCGACAGCATCAGTCGCATCGCCTCCTTAACACTATGTTGAACGCTGGGGTCTTCAACAGACACCTGGATAGAGTTATTACAGAGGGGCCACCAAATCTTTGAATATTAGGAACAGTTTTTTTTTTACATAACCACTTGAACCCTAGCAACCCTATTCTGGTGGTGGTAACATTTGCAGAAAATAGCAGATTTACAAGCTCAGATTTACAAGATCTGTCAAGCAAGTTTATGAAGCTATATATGAAGAAGATGAATCTGCAACGCAATTGTATACAATATGTAGTGGGGCGGGGGGCAGGGGCGTCAATTGGGTATGCAGCTGCCATACCCTGGGTCCAGGGGGGAGAATACAAGTTACTTTAAAATATAAATCCATGAATGTCTCATTGTCTATCTGCTGGTTATGTTGTTAAATTACATTAAAATAACTACAAATGCAAAATTTAACAAGGTATTATAATTATATTTTCCACACTTGTATTCTCTCCATCTTGACAGAATGGTATATTCCCAGGTTCCACAGGCCAGCTGCACAGGTGCAATTCATTATTGCCATATCCAGCCCAAGAAACCATAGTCATTTTGTAGAAAAAAAATTAGAATGTACTTCTTAAAATAAATATATCATGCCTGTTGCTAAGGTATGGCAACATGACTGGTGTCTTGCACGCGCGCCTTCGCGCGTGCAAGACACCAGTCATGTTGCCATACCTTACCTTTTTCTGAACTGACGCCACTGGCGGGGGGTTGCTGCTTCATCTCTGTCTCAGCTATAAAGGGGTCCTTGGCCTGAGAAATATTGAATGTTATGTTTTCTTTTATCCCTTTTGTATAGCCTTCGTGTCCTGGGATTCAATCCCGGGTCTTCTGTATGATTGAGAGAACACATTTCTACGATTATGCCAAAAAGGTATACTGTTCCTCACTTAGTCACAGGACTTATTGAACTCTGCAGCTTCAGGCAGTACTACAGTTTACAGTTTAGGCATTTAGCAGAAGCTTATCAAAAGCGACTTACAATAAGCAGATAATACATCACTATAATAAACAAGATACCATGTCAGAACATCAACAACAATATAACAAATGCATATGAATATCAATCTAAAAAACCAATACAATCAGTAAAGAAAAAAAGGATTCTAAAAAACCTAAAAACAAATGCTAAATACTACTACAACCAGTAGGTGTATTTTTAAATGGAAGAGTAGGGAGACCACCTCCAATCACTGCATATTATGTGCTGGTTACCTGTATATTGTATTAACTGCACTATACAGATTGGTTAAATAATAATATAATAATAATAATAATAATAATAATAGTTCTGTATTGCAGCTTTCATAACCTTTTTTGTTCTTTCCCATTTAATTCATACTACTAGACCTTACCCGTTCGAAGATATGTGCTGCAAAATATATGCAGAGTGTGGGTTATGGGGAAAGTAACTGCATGGTGCGTGCGTGAGAATATGTGGGAGCATCATAATGTAAGGAGCAGCCCATGGAGGAGTGTATATTTATGATGGATACAAATAATTTAACAGCAAAATTAGGTGAATAGAAGTATGAGGATGTATGTGCTTGCTCCACATAATTTTTCCATACCCGTTGGAAGATGAGACACACATCACCCGTTGCATACGTGACCCATGCAGAGAGAGAGAGAGAGAGAGAGAGAGAGAGAGAGAGAGAGAGAGAGAGAGAGAGAGAGAGAGAGAGAGAGAGAGAGAGAGAGAGAGAGAGAGAGAGAGAGAGATTCCTAACTGTGAGAGAGGTGTGACAACAGGCTGTAGAGCTGTAGAGTGAAGAAACGCTAATAAATAGCTAGAATTTGGGAAAAATGAAATTCGGGCTCCTTCACCGTGTGTATAATGCTAATGGCCAATGCCATGTTAAATTTGAGATCAGTCGCTTAAGCGAGTGAATAGATAATGCATTGTGTGACCTCTGACTGACTGACTCCTCTAATTATATGATAGATAGTTTCAGCACCCTCTTTGCTGATGTCACAATGTCCTTGCAAGTCCTGCATTAGAGCAGGGGTCAAGGCCAAGGACCCCTTAGTTCAGAGAGAGAGATGAAGCAGGGACCCCCACAACCCATAGATACCATATAGTTTCATCGTTTGACAGCACAATCGTCAGTGTATTTTGGGTTCATGTGATTTTCTGTTTTCAGATATTTAACCGTTTGAACGTCAATACTTAATAAACTTGGCCTTTCACTCTGTACTTAGTCTGCTCTTTTTCCCCTCTACACCGAAGCTCTTTGCCGAAACTGCGAGGCGTTGTGAGCTTGTAGATTGCTATTTTTGGCTAAAGTTCTCAGAATATGGACGCTAGGGTTTAAGTGGTTAATATAAAAAAAGGAGAAAAAAGTTTCTATCACACAAAGATTTGGAGGACCCCCTGTAGTAACTCCGAGGGCCCCCTGTTGAAGACCCCTGCATTAGAGCATTTATTTTGCATCCCAGGCATACAATTTTCTAAGCATTGTAAAAGTGGAAAACAATTGGCTTTTATGTCTCTGTGGAACAATAACCTAGTTTTACTGATCTCCAGAAAAGGAGTCAGATGTAGTTTAGAAGTTCAAAGTATCAGCAACATGCTTACAGTACTAAATTGAAATGTTTACCCTATGAAATCCCCACTGCGGAGGCAAACCTCTTCCTATCTCCAAAAAGCCATCCATCGTTCAGGGACGAATAACCTCATTTTGAGACCGATACGGCAAAACATGTGAATCGAAGTGTCAAAACTTCACACGGTATCAGCGAAACATTGCGAAACACGAGAGGAGGGAAAGAGACCCGGTACAAAGGGTGCTAGAGTCAGAACAAATGTTTTGTCTCCCCAGAACCTGTCTGTCCTTGAATGTCTGTCTGTCTCATCCTCATCTGGGAAAGCTCCTAATGTTAGAATAACAAGTCCCAGCAGTGATCCTGCACGTACATAATATCATGCACCGCAGTCCGTTCAACATACCAGTACTCTCTCCAGCTGGAACCAACGTTCTCTTCCTCTTCCTCCATGCTTGTCTGTCCGTCTGTCTGTCCGTCTGTCTGTCCGTCCGTCCGTCCGTCCGTCCGTCCGTCCGTCCGTCTGTCTCTCTCACTACCTGGCTTTGTGTGAATGTGTTTGTATGCATGGAATGCAAGGAGTTTAACAGATGCCTAATATTTCAGTGCAACATGATCAATGAGGGTTGGTGTGTGTGTGTGTGTGTGTGTGTGTGTGTGTGTGTGTGTGTGTGTGTGTGTGTGTGTGTGTGTGTGTGTGTGTGTGTGTGTGTGTGTGTGTGTGTGTGTGTGTGTGTGTGTGTGTGTGTGTGTGCGTGCGTGCGTGCGTGCTAGGGCATTCACCAAATATTCGAATATTCAAATATCAAAGTCACTATTCGACGTTGTTCACCAAAGTCGAATAGTTTTTTTTTTTTTATATATAATTTTTTTTATTGTTTTCTCTTTAAAAATATATATATATTTCTTCATGATTTATAAAGCTTGGCTAGATAGGAAGTCATAAGAATGAGTTGTCAATGCCCCTGGTGGATGAATTTGTTAATGCTCTATACCAGGGTTTCTCAAACCTTTTTAGGCCATGACCCCCAAAATAAACATATTTGAACTGGGGACCCCCACCCTGACAAGCACTTGGAATTGTTGGTATTACATTTAATGTGACTCGGTTCCGCAGATAAATATTGTGAAAATAGCAGATCTACATGCTCACAACGCTATTCTCACAATGTTCGCCTCTTGCTTACTTAATATTTGACAGCTTGGCCAGTCCTGTCGAATATTCGACTATTCGAATACTTTGAGGTCGAATAATTCGAATACTAAAAATCACTATTCGTGAATGCCCTACTGTGTACAGTGAAATCCTGAGACTGTGTAAAATGAACAGTGAGGAATCATTTACTGTGTCTGACGACCTCAATGCTGAGGCCGGTTTGGTGTGCAGACCAGGACAGGGATCAGACTGTTTCTCTCCTCCTGGCTTCCACCTCTTCACCCTCCTCGCGTTTATGCCCGAAACCCCTTCCAGCTGGCCTGCAGGAGGAATGCCTCCTCATCCTCCCACGTCGTCTATCTCTCATCCTTCACATTCTCCTTGTTCCTTGTATCTCCTCCAACTCCTCCAGCCCACTTAACTCCTCTTTGGGTACAATACCCCCCCCCCCCCCCTCCAGCTGGAATAACTCTGTGACTCTTCTTTCCTTTTCCCTCCTTTTTGTTTTTCGTTCACTTCATTTTTTCCCAGAACCGCTCCAACTGTGCTTCTCCCGCCTTCTCCTTAGTGTTGGGACGATATAAAAATTTCATATCACGGTTATTGTGACAAAATAAAGCGCAATTTACGATATTATCGCGATAATAAAAATCCATTATCTTGGGGCGGACATTTGCCAAAAAAATAGACGATCTACAAGCTCACAACGCGTCTCATCACGACGCGTTGTGAGCTTGTAGATTGGCTATTCTTTGGCAAAGACATTTGAGAGTGAAAAAAAGACTTGTATCAAGTACGTACATTATAAGTACCTTTTACCAATTATGGAGGGTTTAAGTGGTAGCGGATATGCAGCTCGGCAAATAAAAGGTCAATTGATCCCAGTGCATGACAGAGGACGATATCACGATAAATTAAATGTCCGCGATGCGATTATCGTGGGTGTTTTCTATCACGATAAACGATAATATCGCGTATCGTCCCATCCCTTCTCCTGTCATCCTCATATACCTCGTCTTGCACCTCCTGTCCCTCCCTCCTCTGCTCACACACGTTCACTGTTACTCTCCCTCTCTCTCTCTCTCTCTTCGTCAGATTTTGATTATTTTTAAGTATAGTCAATACAATAGAAATGTAGTACAGTACAAGTACAGTTAAACACCCTGCCTAAAAGGAACATCCCAATAAAACTTTCTACTGTCTTTTTTACGCAGGAAGCCCTCTGTATTTAATTCATGACATAATAAATAGCAAGCAAAGAAAACATACAATAATATCGCAGTTATAAAAAACACTATGTACAGGATAGGGGAAACAGGGGGGTGGGGGTGCTCACTTCTCGCCTGTCTATGGGAGAAGTGATAACTACCTCCTTCTCTGGCCTCCTAAAAGGTGAGTTTTCAGGGCAGTTTTGAAGGATGCCAACGAGCTACATGTTTTAAGGGAGGTAGTCAAGGAATTCCACACCTGGGTGGCAGTCCTCTTGCCTCCTTCCGTCACTTCTTCTCCGTCCGTCCGTCCGTCCGTCCTTCCTTCATCCCGCTCTTCCTTTTCTCGAGCCTCTCCATACTCCTCTTCACTTCTTTTCTCTTTTTATATTTCCCCCCTTTCCGCCCGCTGTTGCTCTCGTCCCTGTGTTCCTCTCTCTCTGCTAATAGATGAACCAGCTGTGGGCCAGCTCCGTAAACAGTGGGGGAGAGGGCCAGCATGCATCTGCCCCAGCTCTGCTGTGCACTTCACAAACCTCACACACACAGTAACGCTGCCGCACACACACACACACACACACACACACACACACACACACACGCACACGCACACGCACACACACACACACACACACACACACACATACACACACGTAGGCGTGCACGCATGGCATGCTATGCACACACACACACTTGCAGGCATGCATGCACGCACGCTCATACATCAACAGACACACGTTCTCCTCCCTTGAGTGTGAGTCGGGCAGGAGACGTCCAGGATGTTCCTGTCAGTGTCTCTCTCCCTGTTGGCTGTAGGAGCAGGGGTGTCGCACCAAATTCTGGGCTCTGGGTACAAGGATTCACTCACATTTTGTGCTCAAACCTTTTCATGTGAAGGACCCCCTAAATGATGTGCATTTGGCCACGGACCTCAAAATATGATTTTCCAGGCCCCCCCCAGAAGCAAAAATTGAGTTACAAATGTCCTCTTAAAAAATACATATATTCAAAGATTTGCACACATTTCAAAAATAGCAGATCTACAAACTCGCAGCGCAGCACTCGGTGCCGCGCTGTGAGCTTGTAGATCTGCTATTTTTCAATAGCTAAAGTATTCCAACTTGAGCCCTAGTAACTCAGTCCCACTTTTCCCCCCCTTGTGACGCCCCTGTGTAGGAGTCCTGGGCTGTGGATGTCGTCTCTCTGACTCCCTCGATGCCTCAATCTCTTGTTTGTTTCTCCTTCTATTCGCTCACTTTATGGTACTGTATGTTGTTTTAGTCTCTGTCTGTTCTTTTCCTCCACACAATAAAATCCTCAGTTTTAATTTAAATGAACACTAAGTATTTTACTGTGTATTCTCTCTCTTTATCTCTCTCTCTCTCTCTCTCTCTCTCTCTCTCTCTCTCTGTTTCTTTACTGGCATGTAACACATCAGAACGTGGCCTCTAGACTTCATTAGGCTGGAATCCGCCAGCTAATCTGAGACAAAATAACACAAAATCGGTTGGCCGCAATCTGGCAGACGTTTATCAAACATTTGCACAGAGAGCCTTTGTTCGTATGCTTCAGCTACAAATATTTGTGACCGTGCACATTTTTCGGCTTGCACGGTCTTCTGCATGTGTACGGCGCTGTATGTCATGCCTGGGTGATGCTGCAAACATGTGGGAACACATGCGGGCCAAGTGTGTTCGTGGTTGTGTACAAACCTCCTGGTCAGAGGTTGAAGAGTGCGTGGGTGTGTGTGGTGCAACGTGTGTTTATGTGCGGTGCACTTCAGAATATGTATCTGTATCTTCTTGGACAAATGAGAGCCGTATACTGTATATTGGTGTAATATAGAGAGAAGGCGAATCGTAGAAAGAAAAAACTCCAGAATCCCAAAATTGTTAATGGTGGCCATATGTTTCCACACACACACAAGCACGCTAGCATGCACACACACACAAACGCATGCACGCACACACGCACGCACGCACGCACGCACGCACGCACGCACGCACACGCACACACACACACACACACACACACACACACACACACACACACACACGTACATATATGCGCGCGCGCACAAACTCATACACAAACACAAACAAACACACACACACACACACACACACACACACACACACACACACACACACACACACACACACACACATGCTAATGTTTAACACGGCTTTGTCTCTTTTTCGGTTTCTTTCTCCTTTTCTTTTCTCCTCTCTGTTTTGTCTCTCACTCTCTCCTTCTCTTGGTTGTCTTTGTATCTCCTCTTCGTTTGTCACTGTGATTCTTTCTTTTTCATACATTTAAGCACATTTCTCTTATACCCACTGCTGTATACACCCGTCTGCACGCAAGCAAGCACGCACGCGCTGCTTTTCCGAGCAAGCCTCACAGTGCCTGACTGTCAAATATTACAGTAATAACTAGAAGCAGTGCTCTTCCGAGCACAGGTCTCCACCAGGCCGTGTGTCCTGGTGGTGCTACTGTATAATAGGCCAATGTAAAAAGGGCGGCATATGTTCTTCACCATAGATCTTTCATGGAAATCTGACGCTGCATGCATGATTTGAAGCATTGTGTTCCAAAAATGTGTTTTTCTAAAGTCTACCTGCTGGTGGCGCTATAACAGGCCAATGTGAAAAAAGGTAGCATTTGTTCCTTGACCTAGTGGGAATTTCTGTGGCAAATTTCACAGTAATCGCAAGCTGCGTTGATGATTTGAAGCATTTTGTTCAAAAACGGAGCAATCCTGCAAACTTTGGAAGCTAATATTAGCCAATCAGGATGGAATATGAAATATCAGACGGATCGGACTTGATCACATGAGTATAGAGATACTGTGTACCGATTTGCGTGATTTTTGCATAAAATCTCAAGGAGTAATATCCAAAAATGTGTTTTACATAAGTCGGCCCAAAGGTGGCGCTATAAAAGGCTGATGTGAAAAATGCAGGGCAAAGGTTTATCCTTAGCCTCTAGGGAGTGCGCTTACAAAGTTTGAAACTGATCGGTGGAGTTATAGGTAAAACCACAAATCGGCCTGTTATAGCGCCACCATGAGGCTGATTTAAAAAAAAATAAGTGGCATTTCTTCCTCGGCCTAGTGGGAACGTGTGTGCGCGATTTCATGATAATTGCACTTTGTGTTTGGGATTTGAAGCATTTTGTTCAAAACGGCTCAATCCTACAAACTTTGGAAGCCAATCTTAGCCAATCAGGATGGAATATGCAAAATCGGACGATCCGTGTCGATCACATGACTGTCGAGATACTGCCTACCGATTGGTAGGATTTTTGGACAAAATCTGTAAGAGTAGTGCACAGAAATGTGTCTTGCGAACATCGGCCACTAGGTGGCGCTAGAAAAAGCCCATTTGAAAAATTTAGGGCAGAGGTTCTAGATTGGCATCCAGGGAATGTGTGTGCTCACTTTGGCAGCGACCGGGCCAACGGTGACTGAGATTAGCTGCACACAAACTGCGAGGACGCACGGACGGACACACGGACACACGGACACACGGACGGACACACGGACGGACGAAGGGGAAAACATATTCTCCCCCAAGCCTTCGGCTGGTGGAGACAATAAAAATCAAACCTCGGTTCGAAGTGGAGCGGTGAATTTGAGCAGTTCCAGGTAAATATATATATATATATATATATATATATATATACATATATATAATTGAATATTGAATATACATATTTTGGGGACCTCTCTGCGGGTCTTGACCCACAGATTGACAACATTAACCTCCCGTGGCAGGGGGAAGAGAATAGAATAGTCCCTGACTTTTTTTCACCAATTTA
Source organism: Nannobrachium achirus (assembly GCF_963921795.1). NCBI lineage: Eukaryota > Metazoa > Chordata > Actinopteri > Myctophiformes > Myctophidae > Nannobrachium > Nannobrachium achirus. The sequence continues at coordinate 21,735,837 of NC_137817.1, forward strand.
TATATTGACATGTGTCAATTCTTGATTGCCCGTGGCTCGCTACGGTGGCTGCATGCTTCGTGAGCCTCCACTCTAGCGGCTATCACGGGTGTGTGTGTGTGTGTGTGTGTGTGTGTGTGTGTGTGTGTGTGGTAAAAGTCCGCGCATGCGCAGATGCCGCCGTGCTGACCAACACAATTTGGACACACGGTAAAAGTCTGCGCATGTGCAGATGCCGCCGTGCTGACCAACACAATTTGGACACACAAAGCCACACAAAGGGAGCTGTGCTTAGCCTGACACTCAGCCTGAATTGACATTTCGTTTCACTTCATTATTCAGTCTGAAAGTGGTTTCCCGCAAGGCGATTGCAGGGATGGGCGTTGCCAAAAAGAGGCAGTCTTCAGCGATTGGTTCACCGACCAACACATGACATAGTGTGGCTGGCTAGTGGCTAGCCTGTTGCTTGCTAGTGCTACTTGCTAACCAAAGAAACAGTCAGAATAGGAGCACTAAGAACTAGTAATCAAACACAACATAACATGCCTGCTACTGGTGTTTCATAGCGAGATCGATACAATCGCATTTTACCGCAATTTACCGCATTTTATAGCGACGCGATGCGCGGTACGGTACGGCGGCAGCGCTGGTGTACTTGGAAACACACATGAGTTCTGGGAAACCCCCACCCACGCTGATCACAAGACACTGATTCACGACGCTGATTCGCCGTACGGATTTTTAACCGAGGGAGGACTCTTCAATGAGAGCACTTCTAGACCCCTGAATCGCCAAAACAAAAAATTTAAAGGGGTGTGGCTAGAGATTCAGGGTCTGGAACTAGGCTAAGCTGTGCTAGCACACCGCTCCAAAAATAGTTTCTGCATACTTCCCCTGCGGACCCCAAGGCCCCCTTCTCCTCTCACTCATCTTTATAATAGTGTCTTTGCGTCACACATAATAAATATTCTTTTCTGTTCATCTGTATTATAGGTTGGGGGGTTAACAGCAATCAGAGGAGAGAACAAGAAAAGACATGACATAGAAATAATACTTAGAATAAGGAGGGGGTTAGTATAAGGCAAACAAGAGAGGCTGGGGGCCGAGTACAGGGAGAGAGAGGGGAAGAATATGTGACTGACGGAGAGAAAGGAGTGATACAGAAGGGAGAGGAGTGGAGCAACATATGGAAATGAGAAACCTAGGAAGAGGAACTCTGGAGTGATTTAAGTCATCCTGGCTGGCCAGCCAACATTCAGACTGCAGGCCTCCTGCAGATGACTGAGAAGCAGCTTGCCAGAACAGAGGAGAGAAGACACGTCGTTGTTGTCAGGGGAAAACCTTGTTTCTCCATATTTCAATGGTTTGTTTTTCTCATAAACGTCCTTAATTTGCCGTCTGAGTGTTGTGACGCGTTGTGAGCTTGTAGATTGGCTATTTTAGCAATTTTCACTATTTTTGAACAATATTTTCCATTTCTTGAAAAGTTAAAGTTTTAGACATACAAATGGTAAATGGTGCATTTATATAGCGCCTTGGCACCGATGGCAGAGGAAACCATACAAGGCACCAACCTGCTTACCAGGAGCAACTAAGGGTTCAGGGTCTTGCTCAAGGACTCTTCGACATAACTCTGGAGGAGCCCGGGATCGAACTGGGAAGGTTTCCACCCGTCAGAAATGATAGTCTGGAATTGGACGGAGGGCGGGTGGATGGATGGATGGATGGATAAATGTGTGGAAGTATCAATTTCACCCAGACCTTCATAGGTGAATTCTGTACCCAGAAAGGCCCACACAGCACAAGTGGTTTATATTAAATGGTGTGGAATGAAGGCTAGGACATTCGAGCACAGGACCAATGGAATTTATGCGTATCATATTTTCATATGGCAGCCATCTGCCTGCTGCCTCTCAGTCTGATACAGTAAGTGATCATTTGTTAATGGTGAATCTCAAGCAAAACTGAGTACACTAGGACAGGGGTTCTGAACCTGTGGGCATCGTGATTTTGGGGGGATCCCCAGATGACAGTAAAGAGACAATTTCAGGACCATTACTGCATCACGGTAATCCAAAACTATACTATAAAAACTAACAAACATTGGCCAAATTGTCAAATAATATAAGAAAAGACCTTTTAATGAGGAGTTGAAATTACAAAATAATAATTTTGGTTTCGTGAGAAAAGGTTAACTAAATGAGAAGAATTGTACTTCACTTACTGTAAAACGACATTTCTGTGTACAAAAAGGATTCAGGATGCAGACTTGACTGAACTGAAATACTACTTATTTATTGTCTGGTCTGTCCTGTTTTATCTGCCGTTATTTGTCTGTCTGAGGACTTTCAGGATCTTTTTCAATTTCCAGTGACATGCCAACTATGTCTGTCTGTCTGGTGAACTGAATGACTGGGCCAATGTGAAATAATATCCAGGGCAAAAAATTCTCAGCTCTGCTTTCTGATGTTTGCGTGTGAGATTCCCACCATCACTGGAATGCTATAATTCAGTGTGTGTGTGTGTGTGTGTGTGTGTGTGTGTGTGTGTGTGCGTGCGCGGCTGCGCGTGCACGTGTGTACATGTGCGAGTGCGTGCGTGTGCGCACATGCCTGTTGCATTAATCTGACCTGCATGTTTAAAATAAGGCACCAGGGGGCGCCCGCTGGCCTAGTGGTCAAGGCGCATACCACATACTAGGCTATGATGCCTGCTGGCGTCGCCGGTTCGATTCCAGATCCGGACGACCTTTGCCACATGTCATTCCCCGTCTCTCTCCCCATTTCCTGTCAGTCTACTGTGTCCTATCAAATAAAGGCATAAAAAGCTCAAAAACTAATCTTTAAAAAATAAATAAGGCACCAGGTTGTTGTTAAAGTAGAAATAAAGTCAATGCTGGTCCAGAAGGACAATATTCTCTCCACCAGAGAGGAAAATGACTTAGCTGACATATGAATCAATCCACATATGAATCAATCCACAGAGTTGGTTCCCCCTCCCAGCCTTGGTTACATTATTAATCATAGAAATATGATCATACTCATTATTCATATTTTCAAATATTGATTCATCTGTCCAAAGCCATTATAAGAGCTGCCCTTTAAGAAATGCAAGGCAATGAGCAGATGTCTTTGTTTCCCTGTTTCGTGTCTATATCTGTCTTATTGTTGTTTCCTCATCCTTCTTCTGTTGAAGTAAATCATGGTCCGAATATGATTTACAGGGATTTGCTGTGATCTCCTCCTGTACTGCATCCTAGTTAGTGTGCTTGCCCTAACAGTAGGGCTGCGAATCTTTGGGTATCCCACGATTCGATTCAGAATTGATTCTTGGGGTCACGATTCACGATTTTTTCCCCCGATTCTTTCAAATCCAAACGATTCGAATTCAGAAACGATTATTTTCCGATTTAAAAACGATTCTCCATTCAAAACGATTCTCTATTTAATTCATATATCAGGATCTACTCCAGTCTGCTGGCATGAAAGTAGAGTACATTTACGTAGCTTTTATAATTGTAAAGGTTTTATCAACTTATTGCAATAATTCATATATCAGGATCTACTCCAGTCTGCTGGCATCAGATTCAGATTCAGATTCAGATTTCTTTATTAACCATTGTGTAATACACATAGGAATTTGCTTTGGCATACTACATTTTTGCATTCAAATCAATTTTTTCACATAACATAAACAAAAACATAAACAAAAACAAAAACAAACAAACACAAAAACACCGACAGAACGCAACACGTAGTCACCACAGCTGCCATGGACGGCGCTATCTTGGAGAACCTGCGCAACAATTTCGGGCGGTCAAACAAAAAACGACCGCCTTCCTTGAAGAGCAGATTCAGGAGCATGAAAGCAGAGTACATTTACGTAGCTTTTATAATTGTAAAGGTTTTATCAACTTATTGCAATAATGTAAAGACAACATGTCTGATTTATTCATGCTTGCACACATTCTTTTAACTTGTACAAACACAACATAATATCTAATAAATTATCGTAATAAAAAAGATCATAATGAAAAATCATAAAAATAAAAATCATAATATCTAATAAATATTATATATATATATATATTGATTTTTGGGAAATGCGATTCTGAATCTTACCATATTAGAAACACGATTCAAATTCGAATCGATTTTTTCCCGCACCCCTACCTAACAGTACTTTTTATTTTATTATTCAAGAGTGTCCAAAAGTTTGGTGCGATACTCCTCCCACAGATTTTGCGCCACACACTCGCAAATCGACCAGCTTCATTGGGAATCGTGTGGAATACTTTTGTCTGTGGAGAGAAGTTGTGTAGTTTAATTGATATAAATGTATTTCCTTATACTAGTAAGACACCTCAGGGTGACTTGCGACCTCAGGGTGACATGCGACCTCGCCCAATTCTTGGCCATCTGGCCAGTGATGTATATGGGACCAGTTACTCATATATGGAGACCCCTTCATGATAGTTATGTTATGTCAAAACAAGCCCATATATGGACATTACCAAATATGGGCATTCCCATATATGTCCTTAATATTGATAACATAATATCCTTAATAATGTCCTTAATATTGACAATATAGGAATCTCCATACTGTATATGGGCATAAAACGTACTTAAGTAATGCCAAGCAGGGCCTTGGTGAGTTAGGGCCTTGGTTTGATGCCTGTGGATCTCCATATATGGGCATAAGGGGGTACCCTAACATTCTCATTTTCGGCCTGGGATTTATGACATCAGAAATCTCCATGTATGGGCATAAAAGGTTGTTTTCTTTTTCTGGGAATGACCAGGGCCACAACAACACACACAAGGATTTCCAGGTTCGTCGTGAATGTATCGAGTCATATTTTCATATGGCAGCCAAAAACACGTGACATCACACTGACATCACTTCCTGTACAGCCGGACAGACAGACAAGCGACAAGGTTTTTCAGGGTATAATGCGACCTTTGGTCGCAATAATGCGACCTTCGGTCGCAACGACCTTCGGTCGCAACAATAATGCGACCTTCGGTCGCAATAATGCGACCTTCGGTCGCAAATATCCATATATGGGGCTATATCCATATATGGAGTTGTGATGTCAGATGTAGAGGTATTGGCCAGGCCAGCTCCATATATGGAGATCTAAGTGATGATCCAGTCGTCTCCATGTATGGCTATCATGGGGTCAGAGTCGTGATCTTCATATATGGAGATCCAGGTGATGATAGTCAGCTCCATATAAGTGTGACTCATGTCACAACAACCACACTTGCAATTTCCAATTTTATATTACTGTAGACTGATGATAGGTTCTTGCTTTACCTATGATCCTAGATTTTTGTCTCTCTATGCATTTGATGTATTAACCAGGCCGTCGTTGCCCCTCAGTTTGGCCTTGTGCCCCTCAAGAAGATGGCATGCCCTGTACCATTTCTCCTCTGTCTCTTTCTTGTCAATACAGTATGTATTATGTAGACACCAGTGTCTCTTAATTTTCTGTCATGTAGACAACAGTGTCTTTTGTTTGAATTCTTAACTCCCCTAGTCCCCATCTTTAAACCAATCCAGTAAATTTGATTGTCTTGGTCACACAACACACGTTGAGCTCTGGTTAGCATGACATTCTTTACCCTTTTCCTACATTTGTTAGTGTATACTTGCCTATTATGATTTCATGAGCCATAACCAAACCTCAAAGACCTTTACTGTTGCCTTTAAGTCTACGTTGGTAAGCATTGTTTAACCAAGCATGCGGTACAGTATGCAGCAAGAGAGAGAGAGAGAAAGAGAGAAACATCAACAGAGTGATCATTTGCTTCCTTTTCATCGTAACTGTCTTTTAGAGGTTTACATCAGGGGTCCGAGTGCGGCAACTCAGCCGACCCTCATTCAGTAAAGAGCCTCACAGACGAAACGCGATGTTGGATCCGATCAGATCTCGTGCCCGGGGGTTTATCGGTGTTCATTTCAAACGACAGTCTTGAATTCGGGCCCGGTATATCCCGCTGTGCCAAGTGAAATATCTCAGACCATTACAAATGAGACCGACGTCTCGCGATTCTAGCCACCCACAATCTCGGGGGGGGGGGGGGTGGTGCCATGAGAGACACGACTAGATGGTTCTCAACCTGTGGATCGGGACCCACAGGGGTACAAGATGTACAGAAAGGGTTCCTTTAAGATGAAACCATGTTTACATAGGCCTACATATATTCTAAGGAAATGGGTTGTGATTTTATAATATTAAAATGACGAAATTAAACAAATATATTCGCTATCTAACGTTCGCACATTGCTGACCATACTACTGTGTATAAGTGTATTTGCCCTTCAACTATAAAATATATATTGTTTTTTATGAGACATCCATTGTAATTAGGCTATGCTCCCAAATCCATTTTATTACCTTCTGTTCGCATATGCAATGAGTCCCGCAGTGCTGCCAATCTGTTGAAGGTGAAAATCATGGAGGTTTTTTAGCGAGGTGAAACGCCATCAAAAGCCACCTCGAAGATGCAGGTTGGAACGTCATTTATATGGAGCGTGTATCACATTATCTGCGGGGATGGGTGACATAAAGTAGCCTACTGGAAATGTGCATCAAATGACAGTGCCGTCGAGCGCTGATCAGCTGCTTTTTTTCCTTTTCTTTTTTTGCGCAGCCTCTTAACAATTAAGGCACGCATGGTGCTTTCTTCAGTGGCAGTGCTACTAATTAAATATTAAAACGGCGAAATTAAACAAATATATTCGCTATAGTCTATAATAAAGAGTCTCTCTCTCTCTCCCTCTCTCTCTCTGTCTGTGCGATATTTGTAGCTAATAATGCAGTAGGCCTATTGATACTTTTACTTAAGTAAAGAATTGGAGTACTTTTTCCATCACTGCTCAAATTAACTGTTCATCAGCGTGAATGCTTTCAGGTGTGTATGTGTATCTGATCAATATAGGAAATTGCCCATTACATCCTGCATGACATCAAAGCGACATGTTGTGTGAAGTCTTGTGAGCATGAAAGAGTTTGAACTTGAACATGTAGTGCGCTACATTGTGAAAAAAGTATTAAGAGTAGACCTAGGCTAGGCCTATAAAAGCCTTTTAAAATGTTATATCTTGCTCAAATTAATCATTACATCATTGCGCGAAACTATAGCACACGCGAGCCCATGGCATCTCACCCCTGGTCAGATCAATAATTAGCGCATCAGTTCCAGGTGGTGGTCGCTGATACGGCGAAGCGCAAATCAGGCTTGTCACTCACACAACACAGCTGCTGACGGCACCGTGTTTTAGACTTTGGTTGGTGTTATTACTGTTATGTTGATATGATTGATCTGAACCAAGCTGGACCCAGTGGATTATGTAGTCTACATGGAAGCACGTTGGCTGTCTCAGCCTGTCTGTCACAGCAATGGATTAATTGGTAGAAGTTGGTGTTACATTCTTCTTTCGTGTATCATCGTCCTTTGCACACAAGTGATAACTGCGCCATCATGACAAACCATTATAAAAACAAAGGTAGGTTGGTAGGCTAGTCTTCTAGGTACTGTGCGCACACTGGCCGCTGCTCACTTTATAGATATTATAATTATATATTCAGTTATTTTTTTGGCAAGCGAGACGCGAGATGTGATGCGCATCCAGCAAGACACGGCTGAGAGTGTCGCATCTCCAATATCATTGATTTAATAAAATCCATTGCCTCATCCAAGCTTTCAACCAACTGTCCAAAAAGGAAAAGGCTTTTTGTGAGGTGATAGAACAGCATACACTGCCCTAGCCAAATCTGCGCAGCAAAAAAAAAAGAGAGAGAAAAGAACGCCCGTGTCCACTCCTAAAATGCATCAACCAGCATTTTAACGGCAACCAGCCAGACATTAAACAGACATGAGCTTAATCAGCTAATAGCAATTATGAATGTCCAAACCTCGCCGCTGTGGGCGTGCAGTCGCAGAAAAAAAAAAGTTTAACCTCTCGCTTTTTTTTTTTACTGTCCCACCACCTCATCCAAGCATATAGAATAGGGACAGGCCTAGGTTCCTCAATATCATTTAGCTGGGGACCCCCTGGAACTCATTTTAGGGAGAAAGTAAGCTAAAGTAAAAAGTAAGTAGGCTATAATAATAAAAGTGTAGGCTGTTCTATTGTTAGGTGACAGAATAGCCTACACTCTGCGCAGCCTAAAAAAAGGGAGGAGCTGGCTTCATATCATCTGAAGCAATCCCGTGAGCTCATTCAGACGAGAATAATTGTAAAGGATTCCTACCCGATGACCCGAGAATATCAAGCTATTTTGATATTATCGTGAGTGCTCCCGACGAGTCCCGAGGTCATAAAAAAGCTAATTAACATAATCCGATCGTGTCGGGGTACTGTTCAAGCCCAAGACCGATTCCGGGGCCGACCAAACGATTTTCCCGGGGGGTCCTCCCGAAATCTGATCGGGGATCCTCGGCCCCGGGATCGGCTCAATGTGAACGGGGCTTAAGGACACAATCAATTGGGATGAATGATCAACAATCAAACTGTAATTCAATCTCAGTGTAGAGAAGACGCAGGAAATAAGTCAAATGAAACAAGTCCATAATTACTGCTATTGCTGACACACACAGTGTGCTGTGGATGGCCAATGCGTCTTGGCATGGGCTTGGGATCGGCAGGATGACTGACTGACTGGCTGGGTTTTGGCTGGGGAAGAGTGTCAGTGTGGTTGTCTAAACCGCCTTGCCTCCAAGTTGCTCCTACAGACCTGTGGTACTAATGATGGATCTGATCTGGTGTGGAGGCTTTGAGTTGCACCGCGCGGTCGCCACTGATGAAAACCAGGCTTGGGGAGAAGGCAGCTGCTCTCACTGACTGGGAGTCTCTCTCTCTCTCTCTCTCTCTCTCTCTCCCTCTCTCCCTCTGTCTGTCTGTCTGTCTGTCTGTCTGTCTGTCTGTCTGTATGTATGTCTCTCTCTCTCTCTCTCTCTCTCTCTCTCTCTCTCTCTCTCTCTATCCCTTTATCCTTATCTGTCTCTATATTTCTTCCTCCTGTAGTACACTTACAGTAATTAGTTTCTTCTTTCTTTCCTACTTAGCTACTTCTTCTCTTTGCTATCATCTCTCTCTTCTCACTCGCTCTGTGTGTGTGTGTGTGTGTGTGTGTGTGTGTGTGTGTGTGTGTGTGTGTGTGTGTGTGTGTGTGTGTGTGTGTGTGTGTGTACACTGTACAGTACATGTACAAATTAATGTATATACTTTAAAATGGGAGTATAAATGGAGCTTTAAGTGCCTTTACATAATGCATATAGATTGCTGCATGTTACATAAGGAGCTCCAACAGCACTATTGAATCAGTCTGGAAATCCATGCTAATCTGTGCCACAAGCTCCACCACTGTTATGTGCATTACGTGGCTGTGTCTTATGTATGTACAGTACAGTACAGTACAGTACTATGTAGAGCTGCACACAACACAGCCCGTCCAGCACTCGGATGTAGGTAACTCTCTGTCTAGGACCTTTTAGCTTCTTAACATTATACATTCTACAGTTAGAGACACATAATTATGTAAATGGCTGGAATGGTAATCGTGTGGCTTGGACCTGATAAGTGTAATGTGGAGTGACATTTGTCCCACTTCATGGACACTCTATCAGCTACTTTCTCTAGTGTTTGTGTTGTTAAACACCATCAACAATGCCTCTGTCATTTTATTGCAGTTTGTATTTTCATTTTCATTGTCATGTATTTGTATTTGTTGTGTGTCTCTAAAAAAAAGAAAATAAACATATTGTTTAAAAAAAAAACAATGCCTCTGTCTCTGGCATTAAACCAGAGTGACTGGCCGTTCTTGCATTGGAAGATCACATTCTTTCTAGTCAAAATAATGGCAGAGAGAGAGGCCAGATTGACCTGATGTCTGGTCTCAGACTCTTAAAGATGAAAGGTCAAAATTCCAAGCAAGGAAAGAAGAGAGAGTCATAAAGGTGTATTATAGTGTCCCAGCATCCCTTTAGTAATAGCATGTGCACTGATGATTGATGATAAGTGATTGTTTACTGTTAATAGAAACCTTTCAACAGGATATTATATTGGTCACAAATGTGAGTGTTATCTCCAGGCACTGGCAGGCAGTGATTCTCAAAGTGGGGTCTGGGGTTCCCCAGACCCCAATTTGAGAATCATTGCCTGGAGATAACAATCACCCCAGGAGGTCCTCAGCAAATTGAGTTGATACAGCATCCAACACAGATCTTGTATGGGAACCCCTGGTATGAAGACATTTTCAGATGGGGTCTGCGGCCAAATACATATTAATTTGGGGGTCCTTGATATGAACATGCCGGAGAAGCGTACAGTATTATGTAGCTCTGGGTAAACTCTCACAGGCACGCATGAAAAGAAAGCGAGAGACAGGGTGAGTTAGTATTACCCAGCTAGCACTACTGTAAACACAGACCGGAGTAAAACGTCTTTGAGTGCTGGACTCCTAGCAGGCCCCTCCCCTGTGTATTTTTATAAAGCCATAAAGCACACCATGTGGAGAACTCACACAAGTCGGCCATTATTCCTGGACCGCGTCGTGAGCTGGCCATGTTCCTGTAGAAAACTAATCTTTGTCCACCTCCTCACACACAAACGCACGCACAAACGCACGCACGCACGCACGCACGCACGCACGCACGCACGCACGCACTCACGCACGCACACAGAGAAAGAGACACTATCTGCCTTCCTTTTCTACTACCCTCTTCTTTTACCTCTTGTCTCTCTCTCTCTCTCTCTCTATTCCTGGTATGCAGTGTGTGCATGTGTCATTACTATGGTATTCTGCAGCCACAGCTTAACATAGTGTTTTTTTCCCTTCCTCTTAGCTGCTCTTAGGGAAATAACACACACACAGCCCTCAGCATGTCAGCACGGTTCCCACATGGGGATAGGAAAGCCTCTCATCGCCACTGCTTGCTCAGAGAACAGATCTATCTCTGTGTGCTGAGACTGAGAGACCTATTGCTCACCCGTAAAAAAAAAAATAAGTATTTAATTACTTTGTGCTGGAGCATTAATGCTGAATCTTCTCCAGACTGACTGGATCTAAAGGACCTTTTCTGAAATGAGGTCTTGAAAAGAAGCATTAACCTCCCTGGGGTGAACTGAAATAAGATGACTCCATTCCTGCTATACATGGGTTTTCTTCTGTACTGCATACTGATAATGCAGTGTCAGACATATATGTCTGAGCAGGAATGGACCTTTTTATTCAGTAGTTAGAATTTTTGGCGTCATCCAACTCTCACTATATACTGTACTGTACCGCATGTCTGTCCACTCCGCAGTGACTCAATACACTGTATCATCATCAAATCATTATACTTAATAATAGACATCTGTCTGACATCTGCACACCTCTAGGCTGTCTTGCATGTTGAACATTTTGTTCTAGGCCCCCATCTGTAGCTGCATTGCCCAATTGTGGAAAAGAACCTCCTCGAATTCACTTCCTCTTCCCTTTCGCCAATTTAAAAATATAAATCCAAGGCTAGGCTTTTTGGAGTTGTCCTTCTTCATTTTTGTCGTCATGGTAGCAATGTTGTGGAACAAACGTGTGGTTTGTTCTTTGTTTTGTTTATCTGTACCGCCTGCTTAACACTCGGCCTGTATCCGCTGCAGGCACGTGCACACATGGACATCGAAGACCTTTACTTGTCTGTAGAAAATGCAGTTTTTACTATGCTGAAAGAAATGCAAATGTCCTCTTTCCATGCCATACCTGAAGGCATGCATTCAAGAGAATTGCCTTGTCCAACTTTTCCTGAACTTGAATGCAGCTTCTTATATTGAAAGAATTTCCCTCTCTGTGTAGAGATCCATGCCGTTATGCCACAATTCCAGTATCGACTTGATTATGCTTAGTTCAGTGTGGTATCAAGTACTGAAAATAGCTGTCAGTATTTTTTTACTTGGAGGTCAATATTTTCACCAAAAGGCCATTTTAGAAATTTCAGCCCCTGCCTCTCTAACATTCTCTGAGCGTCCCTGATCCGCTGTCTGTCTGTGTGTGTCTCCTCTCCTCCAGGTGACCTACCTGGGAAAGGTGACCATCTCGGGGACCCAGTTCCTGTCTGGCTGCACAGAGTCAGCGGTGGACGGCCTGGTGGAGCGCCGCGCCCGGGCCCAGCAGCAGGACAGCTGCACCACGTCTACGCCCACCTCCCTGCTGGAGATCAGGCCCTTTCAGGTGCGCCTCCACCACCTGGACGGGCACGGCGAGGCCTCCGTGACCATGGACACCTACCAGGTGGCGCGCATCGCCTACTGCACGGCGGACCACAGCATAAACCCCAACGTGTTCGCCTGGATTTACCGGGAGATCAACGACGACCTGTCCTTCCAGATGGACTGCCACGCTGTGGAGTGCGAGAGCAAGCTGGAGGCCAAGAAGCTGGCCCACTCCATGATGGAGGCCTTCCGCAAGACCTTCCGCAGCATGCGCAGCGACGGGCGCATCCACAAAAGTGGCTCCTCCGACGACTTTGCGGAGGACTCCTCCTCTCCCGATGACTCCACCCCAGATGACGGTTGAGGCTTCCACACCCACCCAAAAGGCCCGATCCCCACCCATGCAAAGGCTGGGGTGACTGAACGGATAAACAAATCACCTGCTCTCTCTCTTGTTCTCCCTTACTCTCTATTTCTTTCTGGTACCAACAAGGAAAAAAACATGACGCAACCCCCCCACCCCAACCCCCACCCCACACGTCAGCCCATTCCAAGAGTGATTAATTTGTTTTTACATAAAGGGAAACTGGAGGACAAATGGACAATGAGAAATCCTACCTTTGCATACAGGGAAGCAATGCATCTCTGTATACGCCCATAAGAGATTGACTACACATTTATGGTCCCGTTCTCTGGCACTGTGTAATACAGCCCACATAGGCACTATCACTAAACCATAGTTCTTAAAGTTGTTTTAGCTGGTGACTGGAAAATTTTAGGGCCTTTGGTTTTGGTCCCAGGCTCATGAAAAGTACTGTGGCCATTTGAGGACCCATCAGAAGTAGGCCTGTGACCCAGCTTGGGTCTAGTTTAAGAAATCAGGCTGTTGAATGCAAATATCCTCAAATGTTTAACGTTGTCGACATCTTACAGCGAAGCCTTTTATTATAGTGACACAGCTAGCGGGTGGGTCAAAAGATAGAATAAGCTTTTCTACCTTGCACATATCACTATGGTACTTTAGCCCAAGCTAAACTCCCAAATTATTTGATGTCTGGCTTTACACATTAACTATGTGGCCAGGAGTTCTACCTGTTTAAAGGTTACGTGGGATACCTGGGCATCTCTGTGTAAGCCACCTGGGAGAATAGAGGTATTGATGTTTTAGATTCATTTGACATTTTAAAGGGTGTTAATTGGCCATGAAATTAAGCCATGTTGGAGGAACCTTTATTGTTCACATCTGATCTCTCTCTCTCTTTTCTTTTCTTTTTTGTTTTTGAGTATACCAAAAGTCAGTCTTTTTAGCTGTGTCTTACAAGTCAAATTATGTGCCTCACTTACTTCTCCCATCAGGTTGGTCTTTTAACTCTTGTCTTGAACTGTCACGTGAGTGTGTGTGCATGCGTGTTTGCGCCATCATATGTTTAAATGTCTAAATGTAACTGCTTGTTCCTGTACTTTGTGTGTATGACTGTACATGTGAGTGCTTGCCTCTGAATAAGTGCAGTCTTTGAGAAGTCAAGGGAGTGAGAGTGAGAGGGAAAGAGAGAGAAAGACCTGGAATGGTCTGATAATAGCCAGAAGTGAAAACTTCTCACTGCCCAACGCAGCATCCTTTTTTGATGCTTAACGAGGCATTTTTAAATTCAACACAGTACTGTGACCATTTGCCAAGTTTTACTTTTATTACGTTTCTCTTGTATGAAATGACAAAAAGGGGTACGAGAATGTGAGAGTCACAGAGACAGAGTTTCCAGGACGCCCCCACAAAACACAGCCGTCCGAGGGAATGGCCGATGCCTCCTGGTCTCCGCTGAATGTATGATCAGTCCAACGTGCTGTCAGCTCCTCATACCTTCACCAGTCGCTTCAATCTCTCAGTTCTCCTTACCTTTACAACTGGACTGTTCCCAGAAGTGGCAATGTCTGGGTTGTTTACCCACACAACTGTGATGGATTAACTCTGTCTCCTTGGCTACTTTGAACAAGCCAGCTCTACCGTCCTGGGTTGCCTCTCTGGGGGATAAGGGGCCATACTGGGGCAACTGAGGCCCGTATCAGAGTCCAATGCCATGTTCTTTTCTAATGGGACTATTGACCAGACTGGACACTGGACTGGACAGGACACCTGAGAGGGAACAGTCTTTGGTCTGTGACTTAAGCAGGATGATCAGATGGCTACCGGTCAATACATATATATATATATATAAATATATATAGATGAAAAAATATATACATTGTATTTGAATCTCATTCAATAAGCTTTTGTAAATACAAATGTATCAGTTTCCAAATATTACAGCATAAATGCGGCTAGCTATTCTAAATAATAATAATAAAAAAATGGAGAAAGCACCATCATACGATACAGAACCAGTGTTATAAAGCCTACTGT
>NC_137817.1:21752917-21827917 GCF_963921795.1 Nannobrachium achirus
TCAAAGAGCCTAATTCCAACAGGGGACAGACACAACAATACAGTACTGTATATAATAGTGATATGTGTACTCCACACTTTTATATATAGGTAATTATGGTTTTCAATTGATTTTCTTTGTAGAAGCAGTGTTATTTCATGCAATATGACTATTATTGCATGAAACTGTTATTTTTGTTTCCAACTAAGAAAGACTTACAATGTTATTGATACAATGTTATTGTTTGAAATATTACGCATGACTAAATGCTTGCAACATTTGTCCGCTGCAGCCTCAACCTGTACTCGGTGTGCTGTAGGATTTTCTACAGTATGTGCTCCCCCCCCCCCCCCCCCCCCCCACACACACACACACACCACCACCACCACCACCACCAAGTCTCTCTCAACATGAGTTTAAAATGGATACATTTTTCTGTGTACGCCCTCCTGTCGCTCCCCAATGTGTCTCTCTCCGACCCACTTGCAGCAGCAGGGGGGTGGGCCTTAAGGAGCCCAGATAGAGGCCATCCCATCGGCCCATCTGCCCCACTTCCCCACTCCTCTCTCTGAGGCGTCAGTCAGCGTACAATACCACTCTGTTACCGCTCCAGCTGGCCGGCCTCCCTCCTCTCACTGGGTCCCCACGCACACCGCCCGTCTATATCCACCCGCCAAAGGCCCACATGCTTGAGGTCCGGTACAGGGAAATCAGTGCCAACATAGGGCTCTGATCTGTTTCCACTGACCCACCCCCCTCTCTTTCTCTCTCTCTCTCTCTCCTAGCTAGCAAGCAGGGGGCCCTGGTCTCTGCGAGAGACAGAGAGGGGGAGAGTATACATAGAAACATATGTGTGAAACACAACCGACTTGCAGGAAACAGAGATTGTGTTTGTCAAAATGAAAAAGATAGATAGATAGATAGATAGATAGATAGATAGATAGATAGATAGATAGATAGATAGAGGAACATTTTTGGAAAGGAAAAGGAAACCAAGTTAGCACACCTTTGACACACATTTCTTCTGATCATTCTCACATCCACGTTATGCTTATCAGTCCCATTGGAATAGCCCTATAAAGCCATCATGTGATTTAGGATGCCTGAACCCTCTGACTTTCTCTCATCTCCTGTCTGTAAGCCCCTGGGATTCAATATGCATCACTATTCCCAATGCCCTTACCGTTACGGACAAATCAGATGCTGTCACCGTATCCCCCGGGACAGGAAATGCCTAGACTTTCAACCATGCAGTGTCTAGCTTGTTGGGAAAGACATGCAGACGATGACCATCTGCAAGGGCAACAGGCCAGGACAGATCTCAAAAGAATGTCACCGGCTTTGTAAAGTTATAGCCTACTCTGTATCTTTCTTGTTGGCATGTTCAGTGAAGCACCATAATCCATGTCTTTCTGACACCTGTTTCTGTTTAAAGTTTGATACCAGTCAGTTCAAGCAACTACTGTATGAACAAATCACTGTACACGTGTATGATCACAGATGATGCCTTTTTGCATTGTGTTTTCAGATGGACTTGGAAACAGTTTATTGCATTCCAAGGGCATTCTGAAGTTTCAATTTAGCAACCATTGAATCGAAATACAACTGATCCCTTATGTACAAGCTGAGTAGCTGTAAGGGGTTTATTTTGCCTTACTCTGCAAAGATGGAGAAGTGTATCAAGGGATTTCACTGAAGCCAACTGACTAGCTAATTGCAAGATCTAATATGAGTATGAAAACAACAGATATGCTTGCTGGATATGCTTTTGGGTATGCTTTATTTGTTTCAGAATCAACTTTACTGTCACATTACAGGTTTACAGATGTAAAGTAAAGTGGGTGAAATTCGTTTTTGTGCAAGCTCTGTTGTTTTTGTTATAAGAGAAAAGAAAAGAAGAGGGGGAGGGGGTACAGGGAGAGAAAGCTGAAAAGGGAAAATATTATACATACATACTGTAGGCTATATACATAGCACAACCCAGCTGGTACAGTATGTACTGTATATGAGGTTACATAAAGTGCATGAACATTGCAGGTACTGTAGGTACATGATATTAGACACTATAAGGTGCAAAAGACCATCAACGCATTGAACTTGAGATTGTGGAATGCAGCTTTCAAATGTAAATAAAAGTTAAAAAATAACTTTTTAAGCTTGCAATGAATAGTTTTCAGACAGAGACTGGGTCTCATTCCAGGCCTCCGGTGGGCATTCCAGGCCTCCGGTGGGGCACAAGAGAGAGGGGGCATTATCCTAGCGGAAATCAACCCAGAGTATTATGAAATATCTCTCTATAGCCCTCACAGTACCATGAATAGTTTTCTCGTCACTCTCACAGATATGCAGTGTTTGAATGTCCTGCTTTCAGTCTTTCTTTATAACACACACAGATTCCAGTGGAAATGATGCCGCCAGCCCCCACCAGTGGGTACGGGAGATGGGCAACGGATCAAGTAAGAGAATAGATGGAGAAAGGTAATAAAGAATTGGATATAAATGAGGGGAAGGGTCGGGAGATGAAAATATGAGTGAAACGGAGATAGGTGGTGCAGAGATGGGGGGTATTAAGGAAGAGACATGGCTGTCTATGTGGGCATCTTGCTCCCAGATGCTGGAGTTGGGTAATCCAGTTCTGTCACATCCTGTGGGCTAGGCCACAGGATGGAAAATAAACAACTTCCAGCCAAGCTGAACTCTGTCATGACTCTCTCATTGATCATACAGTATGTGAATGTGAGCAGCACACAAAGACAGACTAACAGACTGACACGCATACATGTACCCCCCACCACACTTATACGCATGCTTGAGCACGTGCACACACACACACACACACACACACACACACACACACACACACACACACACACACACACACACACACACACACACACACACACACACCACATTTTGCAAAATACCCTGCCTTGGCCTCTTCATTCTATTCTATGCCAAATGGTCCCAAACCCAAAGTACCTCCGTGATTTATTTTTATTTCTTTTGGAAGCAAATATGAAGCTTAAAGCTGTCTCTATTCCCTTTGACCACCATGTTGCACCATTTTGAAACTGAAAATAACAACCAGCTTGGCATTGGAACATTAGTGCAGCAAGAGGACAGTAAAAACTCTGTAATAAATGTGCATTTGCCCATTGTATCCACTTGGTGTCACCATAGTTCACGATTTACCCAAGAGAAAATCTGCCTCCAGGCAGGGTATGTTTTTTTTTTTTTTGCAGTAGCTCTAATCTGCCTCTGCTCTAACCTCTCTCTCCGCTATTATAGCTTGGAGCGGCGGGAGAGGTTCCAAATTGAGATAGGTAAAATGCTTATGTTAGACAAAAGTGGTGTGCCATCCATAGCATGAGTAAGCGTAGGCTACATCCATAGCCTGTACAAATACAATTATAACATGCCTTCTACCTTTCAATTTAAGGTTTCTCCCTTCTTCTTTTTTTTCTTTACAACTATCAAATCTAAGATCACATATTAAATATCTGAGAATTTTTGTTTAGCACAGCTATTAAAACAGGCTAAGGCATTTTCACAAGGCTTTCTGACAGTAAAGTTGGCCACATGGGCGTGCCTTCTGCAGGTCAGCATGTCTGACTCTCAATGTTTGTAAACAAACGTGCATTTCCGGGTAGAATGTCTATGGACGGTTTCAGTGTTCAGAGCTGTGGGTATTTTGTCAACCGGGGGGATATATTTAGAATAAAATAATATATAGGCTATTCCTAATAGTCAATTAACAATGATGGTTAGTGACCGTTCTTCCAGAAATAATGTTAATGCTCTAATGCCAGGCTGGAATAGGCCTGATGATTTGGTCTAGTATAGTCAATACAATTTTACGTTTAGTGTGCTTTCTACATTTCAACCCATTAAACATTGGAGGTGATATTAGGGGGTCCACCCTATGTTCCCCAGGTTCTATGTTCCCCACAGGTTAACCCTGCATTAGTTTTACTGAGGTTAGGGTTACGGGTTAGGGGTATGGGTAGGTTTAGGTGGTAAGAAAGTGGGGAACATAGAACCTGGGAAACATGGGTACGGTCCCGATATTAGCATAGACGGCTGCCCTGGCTGCTGCTGCCATTTGTCAGGGTGAGTGAGCATATTAATTTCTCTATGCACTCCATCATGTTGACCTCCTCACCGCACGTGGTGAGCGGCCCTAAAACAAAGTCCAAGCTATTAAATCTGAATATATAAAATAAAATACAGTCTCCTCTATGCCCTAAACGTAGGCCTACCCTGAATAGCATTGACTGATTGGAAGAAGATAACCCATCTAGAAGAGGTGCAATATTGGTGAGTTTATCATTGTATAATACAATCAGATTGGTATTTTCTGTTTCATGAAAGCTGTCATCCACTGACATGACAGCTTTCATGAAACAGAAAATACCAATAAACAATTTAGAAGTTATAGCCTAGTAGCCTACACCCTATGGTATTCTACGTTTGCTTGCAGCTATTGCATTGAAATGAAACAAATTAATTACCCTTAGTTTCTTTACTTTGCTATATTTGGAAAACATCTGATCTAATGTGGAAAGTCTATAGGTGCACCTGACTAGGACTATGCTCTCTGAATCTTCTGCTCTCTCCCTCTCTGTGCTCTTTGTCCAAAGGATGAGGACCTTGCACATTGCCACAGACAACCATGGTTGCGTTATGATGAAGATAAAACTCGGAACACCAGTGGATGTTGGCCTTGTCACTGGCAGTGTGGAGGTAGGCTAGCTGAGATGTTCTTCGTTCGGAAAGCAGAATGGGAAGATGAGACAGTCTCTAAAGCCTCTATCAGAGTCCAATGTGAAGAGCTATTCACTTCACCGCGGTGTAGTTTTCTAGCTATCACCTAAAAATACATAACAAAGCCTATGTGATAGCTAGGAAACTACAACGTGGTGAAGTGAATAGCTCTTCACCCTGGACTCTGATAGAGGCTTTAGCCCCATATAGAACCTCACCCGTTGCTGCATACTGTTGTGCTCCAAGATGAGGTCCTATAAAGGTATCCCGGGCTGGTCCGGAACGCCTCCACGTCGAGTTAGAAAACACTTCTACCGAAATTGTATCCAAAAAGTAAAGGTAGTTTCACGCTCCCAGACTATGGTTTTCCATCCCACGGTACATAAAACATGCACCACGGCGTTGGGAAAACGGTTTAAATTGCTTATTTAGTCTCATTAAATTCAGAAAAGCGTCTCGCATGGCCAGACTGTTGCCTAACGCGATTTGCAAATGCTCCCTGGCTAGGCGAGACTACAGTACTGGCAACAGTTCCGGTTGAATGGGGAAACATTACAAAACTAACAATTTAAGCGGTTGTTTCATGCCGTGGTTCATGTTTTATGTACCCTGGGATAGGAAACCACAGTCTGGGAGCCTGGAACTACCTTTACTTTTTGGATACAATTTTGGTAGAAGTGCTTAAATTCTAACTCGACGTGGAGGCGTTCCGGACCAGCCCGGGGATACCTTTATAGGACCTAATCTCGGAGCACAACAGTATGCAGCGACAGGTGAGGTTCTATATGGGGCTAGGACAGTCTCTTATTAACAAGTTGTTAGACACACCAAGCAAAAAGCCATATTAATGCAATTACAAAGCCAGCCTGTCTTCACCATAAGAATATGTCTCATCTCAGGATTTAGAAAGACAACAAACATGCATTCATCTTCACTTATGTGACGAATACATCATTTGAAAATGTGTTTGGAGGTGCAAAGATTTCCAAGTGTTCAAAATGTTAAGGTGCCTGCCTAACTAATGGGACTTTTATCTTTTTATTTTCAGTAGAGCCTTTATTTGCCTAGATTAAAGTCACAATTGCTTACTAATAGCATTTAGCTTCACCTTCTCAAGTACAGGATTACCACTGTGGCTGGTTTGATACTGCACTGTTTGATGCCAAGCACTGCTGGTTTGATACTGAAGCCTCAGAAGCTTTAGACTGCTGTTGATTTGATTGATTTATTTTTCAAAACATTTCTTAAGACTCTTTATCTTCCCCATCTAATGGTGAAATGCCAACCACCTGTGATGTTAAACAGTGTGTGTGTGTGTGTGTGTGTGTGTGTGTGTGTGTGTGTGTGTGTGTGTGTGTGTGTGTGTGTGTGTGTGTGTCTCTCTCCCAGTCTCCGACCTTCATCCTTATCTGGCTTTGTCTTTATTTCTGCTTTAGTACACTTACAGTAATTAGTTTGACCGGTTTCTTCTTTCTTTCCTATTTTGCTACTTGTGTGTGTCACTGGTATACTGTGCAGTAGCTAGCTCTATCACTGTGTGTGTGTGTGTGTGTGTGTGTGTGTGTGTGTGTGTGTGTGTGTGTGTGTGTGTGTGTGTGTGTGTGTGCGTGTGTGCGTGTGCGTGCACGTGCGTGCGTCTGTCTCACAAATCTCAGATCCTTAATCCCTAAGTGTCCATATATGGGAGAAAGGGCCTGTCTCCGCTAATCCAAAGATTTAAATCTCATTTGAAATCTTTGGCTCTGAAGGAGACTTCATTATATTGGACATTATTTTGAAATAAGGTCACATTTGCTCTCTTAAAATAATTTAAAAGCCAAGACCACTCAAGAGCTACACAAACATTTCTGATAAGCTGTCCTTGCTTATGTAGTTTACTGCATGCCTAGTTGTCTACGAGTCTTCATATGTAATTTTGTAACCTCAATAGTTATTTATTAGTTTGTATGTCAAGGTTGATGAGTTGATAAGAGGAGTGTCAGCAGTGCTCATGGGACCGATATGGTCCCATGAGCACCTGACAGACCTGTCAGAATGTCGATTTTCTCTATCTTTTAGTTTCAAGGGCATGTTGTGTGTGGGCATGCTTGTCCTTGCATGCATGCAAACCCAGTCATGGTACATAGTAATATATCATATTTCACTGACTAGCGTATAGTGCTGTACTTGTTGAAGCCAAGTACAACTCTGCAAAGTTTGTGTTTGCATGTATAACCCAGAATAATACAGCCACAGTCCACATGCGTTCATTGCCATAATCGTAAATGTTGCCTTATGCTAGTCCTAGCAATAGCAAATGTGTGATTGTTGCGCTGGAATGTGTTGTGGAGCTGTAGAAGACACAAGAGAGTTGCCTGCCATTATTGTTGTTACACAACTCACGAGGATTCCCACTGAGCAATAGTCGGATATTACACGACTAGTTATTTTTTAGCCATCATTTCAACCAGCTAGAATCCGGTTATATTCACACCGAAAATATACTTTGCAATTTATTCCATAATTCGATAACTATTTATTAAAAAAACAACAGTAGGGTGCTTAACTGATCTCCTAATATTGGACTAACATAATTATAATATCCGTTGATCATTATTAAGTATAGTTTAGATCTAGCCGAGATTTAGCCGACTAAGTATAGTCGGCGTATCTACGTTTATATTTAGACAGAATTTAGACAATTGAAGTTAATCCCTGTTTTAATAAATATTTATTTAAAAAACAACTGCACATTGCAGAACTGATAGCCAAATATTGGTGTAAAATGATTTTAATAGCCATTCATCACTATAAGGTATACGTCTGGACGGTCTGGGTGTAGTCGTTTTAAATACAGCATTTCAACGACTATCTTTAGACCATGTAAAAGTTATCCTTGGTACTAAGGCGCGGTAAGCCGGTAGAGTGTTACCGTGATTGTGTGTAGTCACTCACTGTAAAGTGGAAACGTCCAAACAGCATGCTACTCTGAATTAGATTTCTGACAGCAACACACACAGTCAAACACAGCCGCGGCGCCGCCCCCGCCAAAATCATTCAATACGTATTGATTAAACATAATAATTGTAATCGCTATAGGCTTATTGGGCTCCCAATACATTTAGTTTCCTCAACAATGCGCACTACCCTAAAATGAACACAGGTGGGCAATGTCACCTTTTAATACGGCCAGAAAGTCTATACTAATATATCAGCATTGATAAATGGACAGCGTCGCCGACTTGAGTGCCAGAGATCATAGGATCGAATCTCACCGTCGCCCTACTTTTCACAACTTTCGACGGCCGCTAACGGCGAAATGTAGACTTTTTGTATCCGACTAATAGTGGTCTAGTGTAGCAACCTGTGTAAATATAGCCGACTAAACAACTAGCAAAAAATTGCAAATCTATCTAAAACACTGATTTTCAACGCGTGGTGTAGAAGATAAAAACACCACTATTAGGCAACTAATAAACCTCAAAATGCTCAGTGGGTTACTATATATCATTATGCATTTCATCAGCTACTTATAAAAGGGAGAGTTAAAGAGGAAGATACATGGTAGAAGACAAGAACAAAACAAAGGCTACACTATCTTAATTTGAGTCCTATTTCTCCCATTCCACTGTTTCCTGATTACGTTATTTTGTCATCCTGTTTTGAGGTCCTTAATTTGGTGTTCATGTAAAAAAAACTAAGAGAGAGGAAAAAAAGGATGTTTAGTGATCCTTTATACTGTAAGCATACATTTACTACTCTTACTAGTAAGCCATGTTGCATTTAGCAGGTCAGCGTGTCCATATGTTTTTGTTTGTTGGGCATGTTATGATTTGAGAATTATTTGTTATGCTTTTGCTTCATCCTGTGAGGGTTTCTGGACAATATTTGTCATGGTTTTGGTTGTTGATTTCCAATAGGCATGAATATACATACGTTTGCATAATGTAAGCCTATTTGCCCACTCCCATGTTGATAAGAGTATTAATTAAACACTTGAAAAAGATCTTGAACAGATCCCTTTATTACTCCCACAGGAGAAATTCAGTTTGAGACACTCTACCCACTAAGTATGGAAAAGCATGCGATTTACAATTGTAATTGTTTGACAGCACTAATATACAGTACATACACAGTAAATAAGTACATATACTATCTTTACTCCTTAATAGTGACATATCATCCTTGGACTTCTCTTCAGATGTCCCAGTTTACTTTTCAATGTACATAAATATGACCTTGCTTTAGGTGAGCAGACACTACAGTGAAATAGAGGTAACACTTGTCTTAAACCTAATGGACTAGTCGTGAGTAATAATGCTCTGTGGATAATTTAAAGACAATGACAAATCTCTTATCAAACAGGGAAGTCCTTTTGACCTTCAGCGATAATGAGTGGTGGGACCACAGGGCTGGTTAATCCAGAGCCATAGGTGGACAGGGTTCTGCCACTTGCAGGTGTCACTAGTGATGTGTTATCGCTACAATCCACTTCCATGGTTGATGCTAAGTAAGCCTCTTTTAATGCCTTTTGAAGAGAGATGGGGAAGCAAAGAGAAAAGAGGGATTAATGGCCATGGACCAAGTGCAATAAAAAATGCACATAACCCAGTAACCTTCAATAATGCTATGGTCTGATACAGACAAGTGCTCAATCTCACTCTATAATTCTTATGCAGTTATAAAGGACCTTTCTCTGTGATTACTGCCCCATTCCCTATCAGTGCGGAGACATTTCCCTTCCTAACCTGTGTTCATCATTGGCCTCATGGGAGCATACAACGGGATCAGAAGGTTTCAGAGGCTGGTCCAAACATGGTTGACCCATGTCTGCACAGCAGCAGTGGTTTGGCAGAATCTTTTTTTCTTATCAGGATCATAATTATGAACATAGCTCCAGGCAGTTTTGATACCATGTCTTACAGCAAAGTCAGAGAAACAGATCTTGAGAGCAAGGATAAAGGAAAAGTACATGCAAGTAAACTATTTTATGGTACTGTAGATGTTTACGCCATGGATGTTGTGTAATTGTCTCCACCAGCCGAAGGCATGGGGGAGAGTATGTTTTCCCCTCCGTCCGTCCGTGTGTCCGTCCGTCCGTGCGTCCGTCCGTGCGTGCGTGCGTCCTCGCAGTTTGTGAGCAGCTAATCTCAGTCGCCGTTGGCCCGGGCGCTGCCAAAGTGAGCACACACACTCCCTGGATGGCAATCTAGAACCTCTGCCCCAAATTTCTCAAATGGCCCTCATGGTGGCGCTATAACAGGCCCATTCGTCCTCCGAGTTTGTGTACAGCTAATCTCCGGTGCCGTTGGCCCGGTCGATCCCAAAATGAGCACACACACTCCCTGGATGCCAATTCAGAACCTCTGCCCCAAATTTTTCAAATGGCCCTCATGGTGGCGCTATAACAGGGCAATTTGTGTGGCCTGGTGGAGACCTGTGCTCGGAAGAGCACTGCTTCTAGTTTGTTTTGTTTTGTTTCTTCAAAAACATCTAGCACTCCAATGGCATTGTCACCAGCTGGTTTGTATACAGTATATACAAGTATACAATATGCCATTATTATTAGGAAATTTATATTATGCCACACAACCCTGTCAATACTGTAACCCTGTGTTACTGTGACAGTATAAATTAGCATAGGCTATACATACATTTCCATACCTGGTTGTAATGCTCCTAGCCTTCCTAGTCCCACACAACTCATATTCACCTAATTCAAGACCATTGTACACTTGGCTGCAGCTTGTCCTCCTGAATATACATGATGTATAAAACCTTCATATATTCATCATAATCAGGGTACTTCATGTCCTTTATATAGTGAGCTACTGTAACCTTGGACATAAATAGACTGCTGAAAGTGGCATGCCCTCCGGCCTATTAGAAAACTTCCTCTCGGGTGGTGCAGTGGTAAAGTTCCTTCCCACTGACTCCACCACCACGGAGGTTGTGGGTTTGAATCCACCGTGGTGCATCTGGCTTTGTCGGGTGTCTATAGACCCTATTCCTACTTCAACCGTGACGTCAGCACCAGGAAGTTGCGTAACGTGAATTCGGTCAATTCAAACACAATTGGCTCATGTTCGGGGTTGGGAAGCTGAGCGGGGAGGGTGACAACAGCAGTGATAACACAGAAATGTGTATGCCTGTTTGGGGGGGACTTCATTGGCATAACAACTAAATTGGTGAGAAGAAGGGGGTAAAAATAATTGGCAAACAAAAGAAAAAATAGCTTCTGCAGGATGTGATGGAGCTCTGAGTTGGAGACAAAACAGCTCCAGCACTGTTGAATCAAATGACATCAAGTTGATAGTTCAAACTACAGTAGCAACAACTAGACTGCACTCTGTCGAGGTGCCAACTTGCTTCTTGTGCACTCGTGGCCATACGTATATGGCCTACTTGTGCGCCAGCAGAGTGAGCGAGTACAGAGCACTGCGATCGGTGTTGTTCGGTGCTCTTTATGTATGTGGTTGGGCAAGTTGGCACTCTGTCGAGGTCAAGGTGCCAAAGTGAAAGTGTGGACTAGGGTATCTTTTTATAATTTTTTCAACCTCCTCAAACTGTAATCCTAGGACAATGTCACTTTGCTAATTTCAAATATTGAGTGACTTTGCTGTAAGACATGTTATCAAAACTGTCTGTCATTATGATCCTGATAAGACAAATTAGGAAACCAGGACAGCTGGATGTGAGGCGGCCAGGAAGTTCTTTAACAGCTACAATGTCTCCCTCCCTTTACTTTCTCTCTCTCTCTCTCTCTCTCTCTCTCTCTCTCTCTCTCTCTCTCTCTCTCTCTCTGCCTCTCTCTCTCTCATATTGATCCCTCATACAGTATATAGGTTGAACGGGATAAAACACAGAACACACATACACGCACGCACGCACGCACGAGAGAGAGAATAGATGTTTTGTTACTTCAAAGCAAAGTTTTTGTTAGATGTATTTATTAGGTATATATTGTACACTGTATCAAGCACAAGTCCTGTTTCCCTAAAAGCTTGTGCTCACTGAGACCACAGGATGAATGCTAATTCAGAAATGCCCGTGCAGAATGCAAATTCATATGAATGAAGAGCCGCACACAGTGCAGTGTGTGTTCTGTCATGGAATTGGAACCCTTTGAAGGGATCCCTTCCGACAATTGCTGCATGGTTCTCCCGCTGTTGTCTGCCGAATGTTGTGTACAGTAGGTGAATTAGGGCCTTTAGATTCATTCAAGTTTCCCTGTAATTTTACAATCTAAAGACTATCACATTTTGACAGGTAACTCATTTCAGTTGCGTGTGTGCTGCATTTCAACACATCATTTACTGGTGATGGCCAGTGATACATCTATTTTTAAATCTAAAGTTTTATCCCACAATTTTGGTGCCAATTGCCTAAACTAATCCTGGGCAGTGCAGCGCCCAGGATTAGGGAGTGCAGCCTGCACTCCCTCTGTCAACCTGGGGAGAGCCCCGAACTGAGCTCATGCTGCCTTCAATGCATTTTGGTGGAGCCCTAGCCTGAGGGGGTCAGGGGGTTTCCCGGTAGGACGCAGCGTGTGGAAGGAACTGCTTGTGCAGAGCAACCAGACTATAGTACTTTATTCCATATTCCATCGTCTCCCTTTTTTTTGCCGTGCTACTCCTCACACAGTTTTGGTGGCACTCACTTGGGCCATATTGGGACACGGAAGCATGCTATTTTGCTAAGAGTTACGTTATATAGTTTAATTTATATTATTGTAATTACAAATTAAACTTTAAATATGGAGATGGCTGACATCACAGATGTCTGACATCATAGACCACATGAGACTGACACAGTATGTCCATGTCCATATACTGTATGGGCTTTCCAAGATATATGGGCTTAATATTGATGACATCGGGGATCTCCATATATGGGCATAAAAGGGACAAGGCCTGACACAGAGATCTCCATATATGGCCATTATTGTATTAGTGAATTACTTTTCCCCATTGACTTGAATGGGGAAAATTCAAATGTTAAGACGAAATTAATTCACGGCAGTAGTCACGGCAACCACATTTGCAATTTCCAATTGCATCTTTCTAGTTCCAACCATCAGGTGCCCCAGCTGACCAGGGGGAGGCAGTATAGAGACGAGGATTACTGCATGTTTTTTGTGAAGATGATGTGTCAGACTCAGATATCAATTTAATGTTATATACTGTGTAACCTTTTCAACTGTTATATTTGATATAATCTTTCACTCTGTGATAGTCGTGGCATTAATTAATGGCCAGAACTAAGGGAAAGATGCAATTGGAAATTGGTCTTCAGCTCAGCAGGTGAGAACAACTACTCTGCCCCCCACTGCACAGTAACTGCAGGGGGAGTTTGTTCCACAGTTTGAGAGTCTACGACATATGGACCTTGATTCCAATAACCTTGCAACACCAAGCATGTGTCCATAATCTCTTTGACCGATGAGCTCTGTGGCTTTTGTTTGCAGAACCGTTTTTTTTACCTGGTTCACATTTATATTTTAAACTTGATGAAATGCAACAGGACTGTGTACTCCTGGCCATTGGCTCAGTAGCAGTAATGCAATGTGATTGGGCAAGTGAGAGACAACAGAAGTGAGGGATGGGGGAGTATTTGGGAGGAAGACAGCTCATTAACAGATGAGTAATCTGCCTTCAAGGATGTCTAGACTTCATTAACCCTCCAGGTAAGGTTTCTACCTCACTCCCCCTTTCTCTGTCTCACTCCCTATCTGTTGGTGTGGGTGACTGGGCCTTGTTGTCAGAAGGCTAACAGCACCACTCAGCTGGAAAATGAATGGCTGTTCTTTCCCTCTGGTGTGTCTGCTATATCTACTGTAGTAACACACTCTTGCTCTCTGATCTGACCAGCAGACACATAGGCTAAGCACTGTAAAATCCAGTGATAATTTAACATTTTAAAATGAACACTCTGGATTTTGTTTCTTGTTTAGTTTTTTTTTCAGGTTGGCCCTTGCTTGCGTCTTATAACATCTCAAACCTCATCTCCTGTTAATTGTGTGTTATAAATATAAAGATGTCACAGTCTACCTGAGGAGAGTGAGATGTTTTTTGAAACATATGATGTTCCCCTGTCTGTTTCAGTGCTTAGATCTTGAATTGTTTTAGTCTGGCTTCAAAACCATAATTGGTTGGTACTCTCTCTTCAGTCAGTCAAGTGGGGCCTCATTAACAGAGAAGCATTGAACTTTTGTGGGTCTGATCAGCCAGGACATTAAAAGTGAATTAAGGGGTTTTGTGCGGTAGATCAGTGATTCCCAACCTTTTCTAGATCAGGGATTCCCTCTTGAAAATCTCGAAGCAAAGATGATACAGGGTATATATATAATATGTACATAGTAAGTGCAGGCAGCATAATTAAAATAGGATAAAAATATAAAAGTACAATATAAGCAACAACTATATTAGACCCTCTGTGCCTGGGCTGGTCAGGTATGCATAACTGCGTATCAGGGTTTCTCAAAGTGTGTGCCGTGGCTCCCCAGAGTGCCGTGATGCAAGTCCAGGAGTGCCGCAGAATATTTTGATAATACCGGTATTTGGAATTTGTCAATATCACTTCAGTTTAACCCATTTTGGGAGGGAACCCTTTTTTTAGTAATATGTATGACATAAGATTGATTGATTGAAGGCTTTATTAGAAGTTTGCATAGGAAAATGTACAGATTCATGACGGTACAGTTCACTGGTACAAGGTCTACTAAAAGGAGATCCATGAAAAGAAAACAAAAACAGGAAACCATTTAAGTATCTCATATAACATTGAATGACAGACAAATAGAACACAGTACTATGCAGTAGATATAAAGAAAAGGAAAAAAGAAAAAAGAAAACAGTAAGTCTAAACAAACAGTAAGTATATACATGGAAGGGGCAGGGGAGGGGAGGGTTGGGCTAGGTTTTTACCAGTTGCGAACGGCTGCTGCCTGTAAGTGGTTTTTCAGGGCAATTTTAAAGGATGCTAGTGATCCACACTCCTTTATGGCCTTCGGTAAGGCATTCCACATTTTTGTGGTATAGCAGAAGAACGAGTTTGACCCTTTCTTTGAGTTGACTCTGGGTTGAACGTGATCTGTGGCACTGCCTCTGGTGTTGTAATGATGGACATCCTTAACGTTTATAAAGTATTTTGACAGGTATTTGGGTATCAGTGGTGTAGTGTATCTTGTACACCAGGCCCATTGCAAGTTGCTGTACTCTGTCATCTACTCTGAGCCACCCCACTTTTAACTGGTGAGTAGCGGTGAGGTGAGTCTGATAGGGAAGGTTAAGCAGGACCCTAATTAGTTTATTTTGGGCTGTTTGGAGTTTAGTTTTTAGGGCTTGTGGGGCGTCACGATACCATACGTGGACTCCGTAGTCAAAGAGGGGCTGGATTATTGCACCAGCTATGGTCTTCAGTGTGTTGAAGTTGACCATTGGGGCGATCCTCTGTAGGAAACGAGTTCGTTGGTTGATTTTTTTTATTACTTTAGAAGTCATCTTTTCGCTGGAAAGATTAGCTTCAAGGATGCATCCTAAGTAAGAGATTTCGTTTTTTCGTGTTATGACCTTGTCACCCACTTTGATTGTGAAGTCATCTACCTTTTTGAGGTTATGATTTGATCCAAAGTGGATGGACTCGGTTTTTCCCAGGTGAATTGACAATTTGTTGTCGTTAAGCCATGTGCAGATCTTACTCAGTTCAGAGTTAAGTGTCTTTTCAACCTGCAAGTGGTCCTTGCCCGAGACTAGGAGAGCCGAGTCATCCGCGAACAGGAACAGGTTGCAGTCGCAAGCAGATGCCATGTCGTTCACGTATATTAGGAACAACAGAGGTCCCAGTATGCTACCTTGAGGAACACCACAGCTTACTGGGAGGGGGGGGGACAGGGTACCGTTAATCTCCACCACCTGTTCCCTCCCCACCAGGTAAGATTGCATCCAGCTCACTGCTGCGCTGTCAAGACCGATGGCTTTTAGTTTCTCAATCAGAATAGCATGATCCACGGTGTCAAATGCCTTCTGGAGGTCCATCATGACCATGCCGCTATATTTGCCCTGGTCCGCTTCGCGTTTGATTTGGTCAGTCAAATAGAGAAGGCATGTGTCAGTGGAATGGGATTTTCTGAATCCAGATTGGAACTCGTAAATCAGATTATTCTCATCGAGATATCTTGCAATCTGTTCGTAGACTATTTTCTCCATGACTTTGGATATGGAGCTAAGAATGGAAACGGGGCGGTAGTTTCCAGGGTCTAGTTTGCTACCTTTTTTGTGCAGGGGGGTTACTTTTGCTAGTTTGAAGTCCTGGGGGACATGACCCTGTTCGATGGAAAGGTTAATTATGTGGGTAATGATTGGAGCAATGGTGGCGGCTGAATCTCTGAGAAATCTAGCTGGGATTTTATCAATTCTATTTTTATTCTAAAAATAATAAACGCTTATCTCCCTAATCGGGAGATAAGCGACCGTCAGGTCCCATACACAAACTTTGGAAGGCAATGGTAGCCAATCAGGAGGGAATATGGGAAATGGGACCGATCCATGTTGATGACATGCGATACACAGTATCTATTGTGTATCGCTTTGCGTGATTTTAGGGCAAAATCTGTAGGAGCGGTGTCCAAAAATGTGTTTTTCAAAAAATCGGCCAGATGATGGCGCTAGATGGGACAGATGCATTTTGATGACATGACTGTAGAGATACTGTGTACCGGTTTCAGTTTGCGTGATTTTAGGGCAAAATCTGTAGGAGCAGTGTCCATAAAAAGTGTCTTGCAAGAATCTGCCTCATGGTGGCGCTAGAAGGGCCATGTGAGAAATGAGGGGTGGGGGTTGTGGTTTGGCAGCCAAGGAGTGTGTGTGCAAAGTTTGGCATGGATAGGAGCAACGGTGGTGGATATATGAGTAGGGGAAAAGTGTGACGTGTGACGTGACAGCCTGCCTGCCTGCCTGCCTGCTGAATCTGCCATTGCCCCCCCTCCCCAAATTGTCCTCGGCAGATTAGGTCTAGCACCGCTCAGTTGTGATTGGATTTCACTCCCTCCGAAGTAGTGAAGGACCAATCAGGGCCCAGTATGCAAATATGGGGCGGCTTTATCATCAGAGGCATTTTTTTTTAATGGAAATGCTGGTTTCATACAGAGATTCCTAATATCTATCTACGCAGTGATGGTTACACATCTCCATTCAGAAACATTGCCATTCAGAAGATTGACTGCAGGGGTTATTAGTCTGGCTATGCCAGGCTACTTCCATGTGACCTTCATGGACTCTGATTAACATCTGTTCCATCTTTCTCCCCAAGGATATGACACATCAGTGCTCTGTGCAGGCCTAAACTAGACATGCATGAATCCAGTGAACAGCGTCATGGCAAGGTCAACCATATGCTCACTAACGGATCTGGCCGTGGCTGTTTTTCTTATCCATGTTTGTGTGTGTGTGTGTGTGTGTGTGTGTGTGTGTGTGTGTGTGTGTGTGTGTGTGTGTGTGTGTGTGTGTGTGTGTGTGTGTGTGTGTGTGTGCGCGCGTGCGTGCGTGTGCGTGTGCATGAGCGTGAGTAGTGCTATTCCTGTAAATAAATGAGTTTAGTAGGTGTCTTGGTGTGTTAGGTGTGTCAGTATAGGTCATGATATATTGAAGCAATAAGCCACAAGAGGCATGTGGTTACCTGGTATTTTATACCAGGTATTTACCAGGTATTTTATACCGCGTGGCTTATTGCTTTTCTAAAACGGATGG
The DNA here is from genome assembly GCF_963921795.1 of Nannobrachium achirus. Taxonomy (NCBI): domain Eukaryota; kingdom Metazoa; phylum Chordata; class Actinopteri; order Myctophiformes; family Myctophidae; genus Nannobrachium; species Nannobrachium achirus. The sequence continues at coordinate 21,770,386 of NC_137817.1, forward strand.
CAACATGAAAAATCATAGACATGTACCAATTAAAACTGTTCTATTTCACTAATAATTCACTACAAGGTCTACAAGAAAGTACTTCCCAGCAACAAGAAAGTAGTTCCCAGCTTTTTTTTGCCAAAAAACACAGGTGCAGATAATTGGTGCACTGTGGAACACTGTGGAAAGAAATAACGCACCTGGGTTTGATATAAACTGATTCAAGGTGTGGATTATAGTCTCATATAACACAGCCATTAAATGGAAACCAGACAATCAGAATCAAGGAATGGAACTAGCCGTTAGAATGTCTTGTTGGTGTGATCATTCATACACAGACCACAGGCAATCAGTCTGATTGTCTTATACCTGTGAACATAGAGATCATGGTAGTGGGTGCATGTTGTGACTAAAGAATGAAACGACTTGATGAAGGTCAAGAGGGACTTAAACATGATGCTACTGAGCAAGAGCAGTGTGCAGGACTTTTGTTCATGACAGACTGAGTTTTCTTTCATGAAATCTAATCTGCTCATTTGTGCTAAGGTATGTTACGTATGTCTGTGCATGCCATGCACATGCATCTAGTGTAGGATGTTGCTAAATGGTTCCGGCATCTGACACCTGCACTGAAATCCTGAGTGTTAATTTAACTCTGAGGGTCTTATACATGGCAGTAAAGCGCAGTGCAAATATCATTGCTAGTTTAGGTTGGCAGCGTGCATACAAAGGTTGGCACTGCCCAGTGGTTTGCGAGATTAGCTCAGAAGAGATGCTTCATTGACTTGGATTCAGTATTTATTGTAGTACAATCATCAGTGTTTATTTAACTACAAAAAGTTGGCAAAAGTCATACCAACCCCCAGTCATTGACTTCATGTGTTTTGACAAGAACAGGTATTGAACAGATGAAACAAATATATATGGTGGTGGTTGCTGGTTGTGACAATCCCTGTACGTAATAAATAACCTTTCCCTCAATTCAGACAGTATTATTGATCAATCTCCCTGATTCATTCATCATGTCTGACCACCTTGAGTGATACACAAATTAAAAACAGCAGGAATATTCACTTTGTTTCTTGCCTGCAGAGACAATGTTTATTAAGGTAAGAAAATCCAATGTCAAAGTTCAGGGGAAATGGATGGAATCCTATGGAGAACAAGTTGCTTCTGGTGCCAGAACAGCACAACTAGCGGCCAATCAGAGTAATTTTTAGTTCTGTGTTGCTTCATTTTAAATCGGAACAACTACACCCCTGCTGTGTGCGTGCGTCGGGGTTCAGTCTCTGGCCAAGTCATACAAAATAACATAAAAATAGGACCCAATGCCTCCCTGCTTGGCACCAGTCGTGTGTTCTACGTACAGTAGTGTGACTTGCAGATATTTTTATACCCAATAAAGCGTAGCCCTCTACAAACCATTTAATCCATTGAAAACACAGTATATTCACCATATTCCTGGGCCTCTCTATGGAGGCTGCCATTTTCTTTTACAGAGGGCAAAACATCTTTTCACTTCCTCCCAAGTAAGGAAGTGACATGGAATTGTCTGTTGCCAGATTTTGCCAAAGAAATAAGCCCAACAGAAGCATATGGCTATACTACTTTACATTTACATTTGAAAATAGCAGATCAGCAAGCTCACAATGTGTCACTATTGAGGGGGAAACATTTTTTTTTTGAATATGTTTGAAATATTTCAACAACATAAATCTGTGTGGAGGTCCCTGGCACCACATATTTTCAGATGGGGTTCTGCGGACAAATATGTGTCCCAATCTCACTGAGAGCCAGTCATCTCGGAAAGTACAGCTTTAGACAGGGACTGAAAATACTTTTTTTTTTTTCTCACTAAAATGTGATAAAGCCACTAAAGCATTTCATAAATTTCAGGCTACATTTCACTTAAACGCCAGAGCTTAACTCTGGCGTTTAACCCTAACCCTAACCCTAACCCTAACCCTAACCCTTTTTTTAATTAATGTGAGAGATCGTCAGGTCATTTGCAGGTTAGAAATTTATTTAGAACTTGAGTATCTCAAAAGTAGTATTTCAGCATGGCATCATTCTATAAGCCATATCTTCAAAACTGTTGGGTCAATCTCCACAACCAATATATCATTTTGTAGCTATGATCCCCAGCTTTCAAATGAAATGAAAAAATGAAAATGAATAAAAATCCAATGACTGGCTCCCAGCCAAATTGGGACACATATGTTAACTCATACCTCGCGATCCCCGTAGAGCCCGTAGATTTCCCGCTGTACCGCGCTGCCATGCCCGTAGAGCCCGTAAAGTTTAATTAGCTTTAATCATTATGAAAGGATTAAAAGTATTAGCGCAGATTTTCGCTGATTCTGGCTCTTTAGGCCCGCCCCCCTAACTGTATCCGGTCATTTCCGGTCTGGACCGGATCCAGCTTTCCGTATCCAGTCTGAGCCTGGGCCATAGTCCCGCCTCCATTGGTTTACTGTGTAACAGAAGTGGAAGCTACTGGGCGATGGAACGTTCGTTTTTCAATCGGATTTTTGCGTTTGGAAACTTTGAGTCCAGTCTCTACACGCCTGGATTATGATCCCCGCACATATCGTGCGTTTTGTGCGCGAACGTGTCCACGTGTTACCATAGCGCACAGTTGGCTTTTTTCAATGCTTTTTCATGTAAACACTGGCTGATAAGCAGAGATACAGCGTGGCAACGGATATGTCTTTTTCAATGGGGTTTTTTGTATTCGAAAGCTTGTCACCGAGTCTACACGTCTACTAGATGAGTCGCGCACAGATTGTGCACGATGCGTGCGCGTGCCCACGCTAAAAGGTAAGGACAATTTGGCAGCTGCTTACTACAGCTATGTTTAAAATGGCAGAGAAAAAGTTAATCTGGGGTCCTTGATATGAAAAGATTTGGGAACTACTGGTTTAAAAAATATTAGAACGTAAGCCCAATAAGCAACTATACTATTTTTTTTAAATACACAAATTGCTTATTATAAGCAGACATGGCAACCCAGGTACATTCAGATCCCAGAACGCCAACTACTGACACTTTAATGCAAGGACAACAGGAAACCAAATGATGTTTTTCAGGCCAGCTTTTTCAGCCTCCGCCTCTTTCAGGATATGAACAGGAAGCCGGGGGCGGGGCCAGGAATATGGTGAATAGCGTTTCTCCACGACCACGCGCAGATACATTATCGTATAACTCTAAAAATATCCAGGGTGTGTACTTGTGCTGCCTCACGCTACAGAAACAAGAAATCGCTTCTGATCTACTGTATATGTCACATGGACCTTTGGTTCCCAAGGTTGCTTTTCTTTGTTTGGTAAAAGTATAAACATTATTAAAGTGGTATAAAAATGTCATAGTGACAAAGTTTACTTTTGACAACTAGCATGCATTATCTTGCAGCCACAGAGTTGAGATACCAGAACAAGTTGTGTTTTGGTAATTCTTTCAATACAAGTTGGAAGTCAACTTAAAGCTATACTATGTAACTTTTTTAATAAAACAAATCTTAAGATTGTCCTAATTATTAAATCGCTAAAGTTTTAGAACACCCACTCTGTTCATTTCAGCTCCCAAAGCCTTTTCTTTATATGTGTTCTACTGAGCCCTGGTGGCCGTGACCGGGGCTGTTTTTCCCGGCAAAATTACGTCATATGCATCATTCTGTACACGTGTCTCCCTACCGGCCAATCAAAGCCCAGATCATACACTGCCGAGCTCTTCAGGAAGTACACGGCAGTGTTTACACTGGTCTAGGAGTTTAGCATGTAACTCCCCAACCGAGGCTCGTAGGGACACGAAAGACCTCTATGGATGCGTCTCGGCGAGGCGAGGCGGACGTGGTGGTCTGAAGGCCCGGTCCGCAGCGAAAAACGGCCGAAAAAAGCAGACGCGACCGCGGTTTGCTATACCGCTACTGACCACTAGTTGATCAACTTACACAGTATAGCTTTAAAATGACTCCACAATTTCCGCTGGGGAGTGAAAAAGTAGTCTCCCTTCCCTCAGAAGTCCTTTTTAAGCACCACTTAAGAAGCCACAGTAGAGTTCCAGTAGAGTGGTTCATAGGTCAACGACATGTAATACACATCCCCTGGTGGGACCATTAAGTACTGTAGGCATGTAGCGAACCTTCACTCCTTCCAAAATTGCTCTTCCATCCACTGTAGGTTCAAGTTGTGTGTCTTTGGTGGGCGTGCCCATACTGTATATGGACGAGGCGTGTTATCAAGGCAATAACTCCAGCTACTACAGGCAGGCTGATAGCCCCGTTGGGTACCAGTGTACTTGGAAACGATGCAAGTCGGGAACAATGCAAGTTGGAAATGCATGCCCCGCCCAGGTATGCAATACCCATTGTCAGAGTACCTGTCTGTCCCTTTTATGCCCATGGTGATCTCTGTATCTGTCCGTCTGTCTGCCTGTGTCCCTTTTATGGCGGTATATGGAGATAGCTGATGTCATCAGAATTATGTCCATGGGTTGGATTGGTGCCTATCCGACCAACTCGATGCTGGGTGGGCACCACACTGCCGTCCTTTTTATTCCATTTGTACACAGAGTTAAATTAACACGGAAGATTCTACAGTGTTGGTTGAGCGGGGTAAGAGAGATCGCAAATGGACACATGGGGGTCCATGGTCCATACCAGCCACCCGTCGGAGAAAACTAATTTCGGCCGCTTGTACCACGACTTTATACTTTTGGTCATTTGGATTGCTCGGTAGAGCTTTGCCTTCCGGCTCAACTCTTTTTATCTCCACAACAGTGCGATTTAGCAATAGCAAAACCGCTCCTGCTGCTCTGATTCTTCGGCTGATCTCCTTCTCCGTCTTCCCCTTTCTCTCATTCGTGAACAAGTCCAGGATGTAGAACGTGTTTTTAGTATCGGCCTCAGGTCTAAATGGGCTAGTAGCCAGTTAGCTCTGGCTAATGTCCAGTGTTTGGCCATGTAATCCTTCTTTTTATTGGCTCTACTGTATGTCAAGGAAGGGCTGTTATTGTAAGAGCTTAACACTTGCCTGTAATCCACTCAGACTGTGTGTGTGTGTGTGTGTGTGTGTGTGTGTGTGTGTGTGTGTGTGTGTGTGTGTGTGTGTGTGTGTGTGTGTGTGTGTGTGTGTGTGTGTGTGTGTGTTTGTGTGCGCTCGCGCGCGCACACGTGTGCGTGCATGTGTGACACACTGACACCTGTGTTCAAATGTGTGCCTTTGAGACTTACAGCAGCGTTGGTTAGGTTAGCTGTGATTCAGAGATCATGACTAAGTGTGACCTTTCCTTTTGGGACACCCTTGAGATTGCGGTCATTTATAGTAGTGACAGTGAGGGATTGACTGGTGAACGGAAAGAGTGGCAACCTCATTATAACATCTATTAAATGTTCTATTACATTTATTTTGATGTATGACAGCACAATGGTTTTAATTTAATATACTGTATATGAGGTATGAGATTTTACTATTCAATCATATTTGCTGGTACACGTACGTGTAAGCTCGAGAACTATACAGCATGGAGCTGAAATGACTTGTCCACGTGAACATTCCCCAGTCGGTCACTTATATTACTTTGCCAGTCATTACAGAAAGATGTGGGTAAGCTTGATTGCCTTCCATTAGCCAAAAACTACAGATGTTCTCGCATTTGGTTGGTCTCTGATTAACTTTCCTTAACCAATTTGGCGTCCCTATTGTTGGATGTTATTGTAGGTGAAGACTTTTAAAAGATTTTAAATCACGAAAATAGCTGATTTACAAACACACAACACATTGCAATGCAATGCATTGTGAGCTTGTAGATTGGCTATTTTTGCTTCTTGTGAAGACAGAGCTTATGCGGTCAAATCTCTCACTTCCAATTAGTGTTAATATTTGTTTCATAGTCTACTACAAAACGTAAATATGTGAATAATTACAGTATCGTGCGTGCGTGCGTGCGTGTGATGCCGCAGTACTTCGTTATTCTCCGGTGACTCTTTGCTGCCTAGCACCCACTCTGCTCTGCTCAAGAGGGATTAGGGGACGTTAAGTCCCACACACACACACACACACACACACACACACACACACACACACACACACACACACACACACACACACACGTCGCACACACTCAGACAGCCACATTTTCTATCTTGAGCTTCAGCTATAGGTTGTAAAGAGAGGTACAGTGGGAGTATTTGAGCTGATGAAAAGTACTATTCAGAGAGAGAGAGAGAAGGAAATTGGGGGGGGAAGAGAGAGAGAGAGAGACAGACAGACGGAGAGAGAGACAGAAAGAGAGAGAGAAATTAACAGCGCTTCTTGACAGGGGATGTGATCAACCCTCAATGTGGTGAGTGCTATTGGCTGTTTTATTGCAGCTGTTTGATTTACCTCTGTGAATGTAAACAGCAGTATGGATAGTACACAGTTAACACTCAGGACTTTGCAGTTTGAATGTATATATGTGACTTGTGTCAATTGTTTGTGCGGATACTGCTGTACAGTATGTTCATAACACTGCAATAGCCTGTTTATTGTTGCATCAGTTGTTCTTCTTTCGTGTTCAGTGGTTTGATATGAAACATTTGCTCAGACATTATGTTCAGCTTGGCCCCATAATCCATGTGCCATATGTCTTTATTGCATAAACGGCAGACAGTCAAATAGTGTTTCATGGTTTTCATGTATCACTGCCTGGCCACACCTCAAGAAATGGCATAGAAAAACTGTCCAACTGTTCTGTATCACTCGCAGCGATGCCATGTTGCTCATTGTGTTTGACTTGTAATGCTCCATTAGGCTCTCTCAGCTGTGTCATTCTGTTGATGGGTAGCGTCACTCCGGGCTAAGCATGCTGACTCAGAGATGTGTTGAGCGACTATCAGCCATCTTGGCCTGAAACACGTGCACACACACACACACACACACACACACACACACACACACACACACACACACACACACACACACACACACACACACACACACACACACACCTTGGTGTTGGCAAGTGTAGATCAAACATGACGCACTGCTTTTGTCGGACACATTTGATTTTGGGTCTAAGAGAGGCTGTGATTCCCAGTGCTACTGTATGTCTCGAGTTCGGTATGAATGTTATCACGAATGTGCTTGGCATATCGTTGCTGTTGGGAGATAACCTTGTATGTCCAAAACCGATGTGGAAACCGCTTCATAATCTGAGTATTTATCAATGGAAGTTGTCCTTCTGTTAGGTCCTGAGATTAGAAGATTTCATGCTCCAGCACAAGGAACGAAGATAGAATCCTATACTACAATCCTTTAAAAGCCGCATCCCACTTCCAAGCCCATTCACGCCCTTTCACATCCACCTCAACTCATAGGTAGATCAGATGTAGATCAGATGTATGTCGGTAGAACTCACGGAATACCGCCCACAACCCTATGCCGTCCGCTCATTCGCTAAGCACGAGAGAGAGGAGGCAACAGGGGAAGTGGAGCTGAGCGGAGCAGTGTATCGAATTACAATAGAGGGAGGTGTGCTTGTGTGAGAGAGGGAGAGAGAGAGAGAGAGAGAGAGAGAGAGAGAGAGAGAGAGAGAGAGAGCGACTAGCAAGACACAGAAAAAAAATCAAACCTCGGTTCGAAGTGGAGCGGTGTGTGTGTGTGTGTGTGTGTGTGTGTGTGTGTGTGTGTGTGTGTGTGTGTGTGTGTGTGTGTGTGTGTGTGTGTGTGTGTGTGTGTGTGTGTGTGTGTGTGTGTGTGTGTGTGTGTGTGTGTGTGCGCGTGTGTGTTTGTGCCACAACAGCGCCCCTCCTTTAACTTGTGTGGCCACTCAAGGTATTGCCAGGCTACAGACATACCCAGCCAGCCAGCCAGCCACATAGCCAGCCAGCCACAGACATACCTGTCTATTGGGAGCGCTTTCACCGCTCCAAAAAAAAGCACAGAGGGAGGTGTGCTTGTGTGAGAGAGGGAGAGAGAGAGAGAGAGAGAGAGAGAGAGAGAGAGAGAGAGAGAGAGAGAGAGAGCGACTAGCAAGACACAGAAAAAAAAAAAGCATTGTGGTGCCAGCCTATAGAATAAACCTTCCGCCTTAATGCAGCTAACAGCACAAAAGGACCTATTTAATTTAGTTGCCTTTTGGGGAAAAAAAAGCATCGTGGTGCCAGCCTATAGAGCCCATGGATCTGTAACCCTACACCAGCCCACAGTTTGCTTCAGCAGTGACGGGCGCGCAGCAGCGAGAGCCTGCATTCTGCTACCTCCCCTCCTCTCTGTCCCTCTGCTCTCAAGACAAGTAGGAATAGGGAAGAAATAGCCAACCAGCAACCAAGCTTTTCTTCTGGAATTAACAAACTAGAATCCAAGCTTTTCTTCTGGAATTAACAAACTAGAATCCACTGTTCCACAGAGCGACAGAGGGTCTAACATTAGCGCTACTGTGCTAGCTAGCCGAGAGCCTGTATCTTACAAGAAGTTCGGGGGCCCTTCGGGCCACTCACCTCTAGAGTTCGGGCCACTCACCTCTACAGTTCACAGCAAGATACTGTCTGTCTGTCTGTCTGTCTGTCTGTCTGTCTGTCTGTCTGTCTGTGTGTGTGTGTGTGTGTGTGTGTGTGTGTGTGTGTGTGTGTGTGTGTGTGTGTGTGTGTGTGTGTGTGTGTGTGTGTGTGTGTGTGTGTGTGTGTGTGTGTGTGTGTGTGTGTGTGTTAGGGGTGTCTTCTAAAAATCGACGAATCGACGCGTCGTTTTAAGCCCCGGGAATCGACGCCAATTGTTTGAGTCGAAGCGAAAATATATATTTTTTTATATCACCAGTTAGCCTACTACTGCCAGTACTGCGGTGCACTGCTGGACTGGTGTGGTGTCATGTACTTCCAATGAGAAGTAGCAATTGGCGAACAGTTATTTATTGTCTCGCACCAGCGTCGGGTTGAAAGTGAGACGGAACGGCCAGAACGGTTCAGACTGCCGCTTCGTTAAAACATTCAGAGCCGGGACAGTGTTCCGTTAAGAGGAGGAAGCACGCTGTCAAAATCCCATATTAAATAACCTGCCACAGCACAAACGCGCGTCCACGAAGTAGTAAACAATCTTCTAAAGTCAAATTGACATACACAAGTGTAGGCTACAAGTTACATTTTCTAATTAAAGTGCTTCTGAATTGTTCCAGTGTTGTAATCCATGATGAATGATTGTGTTTCGCTGTGTTTGCGTCCATGACATGTCCACACTGCTGGCTCAAGCGGGAGCTGTGCCTCCACCTGAAATGAATCCGTTCTCGACACTGACTCATTACTCTGTCAGTGCTCTGTGTCCCGCGACTGCGGACTGGATCCCATCGTTCATTTAAAAGAGCCGTTCAAGAGAGCGGAATCGTTCGCGAATGTCTCATCTCTACTGCACGCTGCAGAGAGACGGGGCAGAGTTGAAACAGCGGAGATGTTTTATTTGTTTTAACGGTGTGTTATAACTCTATGGTTGTACACTGCTATGCAGATAACATTTGTGCTCGCGCACCGATATCACCGAAAACACTGTGTATTCAATTAATCTCTTAATGTATTATTCTATTATGTTGACGTGGTTTAAAGCAACACTTTTTTTTTTTTTTTTTACACAAAGTAGACTATAAAACGATTCGTCGACGCGTCGGATTAACCCCCGCGACTCGAGTCGACTTCATAAATCCTGTGTCGAAGACAGCCCTAGTGTGTGTGTGTGTGTGTGTGTGTGTGTGTGTTGCTAAAATGAAAACATTGAAATAATGAAAATAAAACATTGGCAGGCCTATTATAGTAATAATAATAACACAATTAGGCCAAAACTTTTTTTTTTCAAAAAACTTTTTTTTTTTTTTCAAAAAAGAAAAAAAAAAATCAAAAAAAAATTTTTTTCTCAAAAAATTTTTTTTTTCCGCAACATGGCGGGGAAGGCCACGCAGCGGCCTGAACTCTAGACTTTTGCGGCCCTTCTAGTAATCCCTTTTATGCCCATATATGGAGATCCCTAACAGAATCCCTTTTATGCCCATATATGGAGATCCCTAACAGAATCCCTTGTATGCCCATATATGGAGATCCCTAACAGAATCCCTTTTATGCCCATATATGGAGATCCCTAACAGAATCCCTTTTATGCCCATATATTATGGAGAAATCCCTGCTCTGAGTATCTGACATCAGTGTGATGTCACCTGTTTATGCCCATATATGGAGATCCCTGCTCTGCGTATCTGGTTGCTATGGTAAACAGTTGGTTGCTAGGGTAAAAAAACATGGTTGCTATGGTAAACAGTTGGTTGCTAGGGTAAACAGTTGGTTGCTAGGGTAAAACCATGGTTGCTAAGGTGGTTGCTAACGTACACTAACAGACCAGCAACAACAGACTGTTGCCACAGCAACGTACACAAAGGTTTGTGTACACGTGTGGTGTGATGTCATACTGATGCGGAGATATGAGCAGGGCAAAGGTGTGACGTGTGACGGACGGACGGCCGGTGGAGGTTTTCATAGTAAACTGCTCCCTGACGGTCGCAATAAGCATGATAGGTTTCAGAGGTTTATTCAAGCTGCATAAGCAGTTCCTATGTATTGGTGCATGGTGCTCTTTACTGGTCCCTACTGGCCAATATAACAATTTGATAATATGCTATATGCATAATGTATGGAGTTTGACCATGAATTGTGAGCTGAGAGGATAGTAGAGTTTTGTATAAGTGTTTGTTTACAGTAACTGTATGGCTGCTATGCTCTGTTTAGTTCCCAGAAGCATTATGGAGTAGCTAACAGGATTAGTGTAAGGAGGTTAGGATTTCCTGCTTCAAAGAGGTGTGTTTGAATCTGTGGCCTCTTTTCTTCTTTTTTTCCCCTTCTTTTTAATTAACAAACGTTACCGTAAAATTCGTGTTAATCTGTTTTATCTAAAAAATGAAATAAACATTTTAAATAAAGGTCAAGTCATGTTGACTAATTACCCATTACATTCCAGTAATCAGCTACTACACTTCAAATTGCTTAACAGTGGAGTTATGTGGATCTCATGATCTGTCATATCTGTCACGATAAGAAGTGTCATGCTTAACATCAGATCTCAGTTATCATTTCAAGATTGCGAGTAGTTTGAAAAGTTGATCTTATATTTCAAACATGTAATCTTCCTGTAGTTTTCTTCGTCTTGCCATGTTAATTGAACAGAATTTAAGTTGCAGGTTATCCCTGCAAGAGCAGTCATGCTGTTACTGCCATGTTATTGCTGTCAAATGACATACGACTGTGCTGCACTCTGGATATTGTAATTGAGCGGTGCTAACCGCTCCTACATCTGGCTTTGTCTGTATGTATGACAGGTAACCTCACAGGCCTTTTGTGGGGCATATTTTCCACCATCCTCAGTTACAAATGGTGGGGATGGAATAATTTGGTTGTCAAGTCAGGTTCACTGGTAACAGGCAATAAAATATTAACCAAGGCAACCAATATTAACCATGCCACAAAACAATGACCGTAATGAATCACAACTCTTCTGTGTTAACCCCACAATTCTGCTTCAGCTGAGAGTTGATATGTATAAGCATTATGTATGTATGTATATGTTAGGGGCGGCATAGCTCAGGGGTAGAGAAACCGTTATTAGAGCACGAAGGGTTCCTGATGGGTTCGCAGTTCGAATCCGGGCTCCCCCTGAGTTACTGTCGAAGAGTCCTTGAGCAAGACTCTGAACCCCTAGTTGCTCCCGGTGAGTAGGTTGGTGCCTTGCATGGTTTCCTCCGCCACCGGTGTATGAATGTGTGTGTGAATGGGTGAATGTAATGCACAATCTATGTAAAGCGCCTTGGATAAAAGCGCTATATAAATGCACCATTTACCATTTGTCAACTATGTATGCACTATGCATGTCCCACACTTGGCTCATTGGCCAAGCTTTTGCTGGACAATGCAAGTTTGGATTGCAGCTTCTGGTTCGGTTTCAGAACCGTTGGGGCCAGTCTATGTTGTCATATTGATGAATTTAGCACCAACTCCATTATACAGATTTCCTATCTTAGCAATATACATACTGTACTCACAACAGATAGGCCAGACTGTTGTGTGTGTCTGTCTGTGCACAATCAGAGGTCACAGTATGCTTGACTTCTCTGAAATGCTTCACTCTGTCATTAGAGATGGAGGGACGAGAGGAGAGGCTGAATCAGGGAGTGGAAATACAGTATATTGTAAGAAAGATGGATAAATAGATAAGTGAGACGGAGAGCTTGGCTTGCCCCTCTATCCACAACGCATCATAATCACGGTGCTGGAAGGGCTCTTTCACTTTAACGTCCAAAGGCCAGGTTGTTAATTTCAGATTGCCAATATCACTCCTGTGATCTTTATCGAAGAGAACAGATTGCTTAATTTTCTGTCACACTGCTGCTATTGCAAGACTCCGGTGCTGTTGCTCTCCTCAGCGCACCCAACAGTATAAACACACACAGACGCACAGACACAAACACACAGACACACACGCACGCACACACGCTCGTACACGTGCATCTGCGTTGTTGTTTAATGGTGAGGGTGATTGTATATGCCTACACTGTTTCACGCTGTATGCACACATGTACAGTATCTACAAACACAGATGCGTAAACACATGCACAAGCACTAAGATCTACCTCTTTACTTCCAGACTGTAACTCCTTTTAAACTGAAATTTAGTTTAGTATTCCAATGTTGGCCTGATTAATTTAAATGTGACTCTTTGAATGCATGGGGGCATAGAGTACATTTGGAAGCTGAGCCGGGAACCTGATGGCAACGGCATTCAATCAGAGGAGGTTCTTTGGATGTAATTCCTCCCCTTCATCTGTCTCCTGCCTTCATCTCAGCTTGGTCCCTGGACAGCCTGTCTTCTGCTTCTAATGACGGAATGCTTACATCAGTGGAAAATCCTGAGTGTTCATTTAACACAGATTGAAACTAGATCAGTCTTTTTCTTTTTTTATGGATTGCGAGTAAATATACAATTTTTTTGTAAAAAAAAAAAAAAGTACTGTAACTGAAACTTAGCTCAGGGGTGGGCAACTTTGATGATACAGAGGGCCACTATATTTCCACACTCACTCAAGAGGGCCACAACCCTTGGCATGTTGTTTCTGTCAAGCAAAAACTTCTCGTCGCCAGTAAGAGTAGCAAAAATAGCCGATCTACAAGCTCAAAACGTTTTGAGCTTGTAGATCTGCTATTTTTGCTACTTTTGAATTGGAATCCTGAATTATCTTTTTGTTATTTTTTAATTGGAATCCTGAAATATAACATTTTGATTTAATTTCCAATGAATTTAGTTATACGTAAGTTAACTTTATGAATTTAAATACAAATACATTGGACATAAAAAAGACCAACATTTTAATACTACAATACTACTAGTCACTAACTACTAATATAGACTGAAGTAATTAAAGCGGGTCATATTTGCATGTTTGGAATTGTAACGACTGAAATCAATAATACAGTATATCAGTATTCCGTGATGATTTCACAATGTATTTATAAGTCTGGATTCTCTCAGGGAGACACCAAATTTCTCTTTTGGGTCTCGAGCTGAAAAGGTTTGGGAACCCCTTAACTAGATGATGGACCAAGCCAATTGCAAACGCCTGAAAAATACCGAACATGATTCTGTTAATTAACTGATTCTTATGCAAGGTACACAGTAAATGGTTAATGTATCAATGTGTACATTTGTGAGTACTGTATGTACAAATGTAACTACATGGACCTGAGTTAAATTAACACTGATGATTCTGCAGTGTACTGCCTGGCAGTGTGTTGCGTTGACATCTCATGAGATCTCATGTCTCTTTTAACTCTAACCTTAGAGATGAGAGAGACTTGAAGATGATTGTTGTTCCCAGTGAGATTCTGGTGGTTTCTATAGTTTTGCCAGAATCCAGAACTCTTGGCTGAATAATGATGATATTTACATGCAGGTTGTTGTTTATTTACATTGAAGAAAAAAGTCCTTTTGGACACCTATACGGAGAGGGATGCGTGATTTGGGAACTCAGACCTTCATCGAACCTTCCGACTGAGGTCCGACTGACCGAAACGTATCATTGAAACTAAGTCTTTTTTTTTTTAAATACTTTTTATTGCAATAATTTCAATTTTACATTTCATATTTCACATTTTATATCCATAGTTGCAATTATTATTATTATTTTTTTTAACTAAGTCTTTTAAGTGAAGACAGTGTGCAGGACTCCTTCTACTATGTTTATCTACACAAATGAAAGGTTTTGAACCCTAGCATCCCTATTCTGTGCATAATGGGCAAACATTTGGTGAAAATAGGCTAACATTCAGCAAAAAGTAGCAGACACGTTGCGTTGCGACGTGTTGTGTGCTTGCAGTTTGATGTACAACGGTCGACTGATTGATTGATATAATACTTTATTAAAATTATTATTAACAGTGCAGGTAGTACAGTCAAAGGTTATGCTAAAGGGACAACACAAAAAAACATAGGGGCTTGTTTCCATTGTGGTCCATTTCACTCAATTCATTAGTAATACACATAATACATTCAAAAATAAACAATACAAATGCACTACAAAAAATATTGAAATAAAGCTCAGTAGAATCATAAGGTATATTTACAGAGAAAGGAGGGAAGGGGGAGGGGATCTGAGGACTCTTCTACCAAGGTGTTCAAGTCTGCTGTAATGTGACATGAGGATGAAAGGTGTTGACTGTCTTCAAAGAGTGAGAAGTAAGGAAAGCTTGGCTGCGTCTCAGGTTCATATTCTGCTCTTTCCTATAGCTCCTCTTTGTCCTCACTTGAACAAGGTTATGTAAACAAGGAAAGAACAACTATATGAAGGTACTGTAGATATAGCCTACTATGTTGCATGTAGATTTGATTTGAGCATATAAAATGCCATCTACACGTGTACATCGAAATTCGCACTTGTATAAAACATTCATACACATGTAAATTGACATTTGAAGTCACAAAGAAAGAAATCTACAAATCAAATCTACAAGCGCTCGAATGTTGCAACATATAGCATTCATATACTAGATGTAGATCAAATTCACCGTCGCAGATCCGCCTTGTGCATGTTCGTTGGCACGGTATTTCTCTCATTGCCACCTCTCTACATGGGTGAGTGACAAATGAAATACTGAAGGATAAGAATAAGATTGGATTACCCACAATCCTTTACAATAATAGTTCCAATAGCATCTCTCACAAATGAAGTTCTACTTGCTTTTTGTTTTAAGTTAGCTTTGACCCAACTTTAGGGCTGCAACTATCAATTAGTAATCAGATTAGTCTGATTACCCCCCTAAACCCTATACTTTGACAATCGTCATACAATGAATTTTGGATATTTGTGAAAATCTTTATTTTTTTAAATGCGTCTATTTTTTTCAACCCCCACCACCTTCCCCCCAAATCGATTTTTTCCCTTTTTTCCCCCCCATATGATATGTGGTGTGGAATGGGGTATAGTAGAGGGAGAAGCCGAATGAATACTGAGTGGAAGAGAAGTGCAAAGGTTTAGCTTTAGAGTCAATAAAAGCGTTTCCTCTTGTGCCATTCTTCTGTCTTTGTCCTGCAAAAATGCATACTGTACATGCTGGGTTGGGAACGGTAGACATACTGCATGAGTTAACCCGCAGTATGTCTGTGTGTGTGTGTGTCTGTCTGTCTCTCAATTCAATACATTTCAAATGGGCTTCATTGGCATGGGAAACATATATTTACATTGCCAAAGCAAGTGTGTGAAATCAAAACTGAGAAATGCATGCACAATTATAGGATAATAAATAACAGCATGAACAGAGCATGCCATGTCACATTATAACTACTACATAACAAAGCTTACAAACGTATTGAAAAACATCCTGTACAAACCAAAGAAGTGTGCTTTAGCTGTCAATACTGTTGATGTACAGAAAGTAAATATAAAATATAAATATAAAACTCTTCTCTCTCTGTCTGTCTCTCTCTCTCTCTCTCTCTCTCTCTCTCTCTCTCTCTCTCTCCTCTTTTTATTTATTTATTTTATCTGGAAGGCCTAATGTAACAGTGGAGTAATGAATACCCGGCAGAATTACAGTGTGAGGAAATGACTGAGCCAATAACTCGCTACGTGGTGCTATAATGCCCTAGCAGATCGCAGGAACAAGAAGCTAATAATACTTAGGAATACAATGACATCAACCACTGGTTGTCTCCCCTCTTGCTAACCACAGCTCCCTGTTTCAGTTCCTTCTTATGGTTCTCAGCAAAAAATGGTCATCTGACACTTCTGTCTCTGTTTCTGCTTGTCTCTCACTGTCCTCTCATCTTTGTGTCTCAATCTTCTCTCTCTCTCACGCACGCACGCACGCACGCAAGCACGCACGCACGCACGCTCGCACACACACACACACACACACACACACACACACACACACACACACACACACACACACACACACACACACACACACACACACACACACACACACACACACACACACACTAAATAATAATAGTCATATACTGCATATTCACTTTCCCTCATACAGTATTTACCCTCTGTCTCTCTCTGTCTCTCACACACACAAACACACATGGGCAGAAGGAAGAAAGAAACACTGAATTATTCAGACCCATGGCATAAAGTGTCACCATCAATGAACGCAACTATAGGAGCCTCCTTTCACTACCATTCACCGCCTGCTCAACCAGCGATGGCTCCTGCCTTTAGAGTCTACATCCTCAGGCTGTAAAGATGAAGAACATCCTTACACACACACACACACACACACACACACACACACACACACACACACACACACACACACACACACACACACACACACACACACACACACAAGATACTGTATGGTGATGGCTACAAGTAAAGCTGGAAGGACACAGTACACAGTGAAATCCTCAGCGTTCATTTAATTATGAGATAAGCGTAAGGGAGAGTTTTCACTCTCCCAGGCCCAGATTTACATACTTCGCACACTTAAGCACAATTTGCACAGGAACGGTGCATGGAATTAATGTCAGATTTACTAAGAGAGTAGCTAATTTACACCTGGGGACCATCTTCTAGTTGTGTTCTGCGCTTGAAGCAGGTGCAGTGGGACACAGTGCAACATTATAACTCCAGCTGAGGGAAATATAATTAGGGTGACTATTGCTTTGCTTATACACAGTCAGTCACAGAACAAAGTCCTGATGCCTGTACTATGAAGCCAGTTCAACATAGCCCGGATATATTATTGTTATGTGTCGTCACTAACCCTAACAACCACAATCACACAATGGTCATTCGGTAAGACAACCCAGGAACTAGATCAGCTATAAAAAAAGGGACAGTGATTGCAGTATATGGCCAGTCAGAAACATGGACATTCTAGCCTAGGCAGTGGAGCGGCATATTTCATAAACTAAGAGAAAACTATAACATTAAATATAAGAAGAATTCAAGCTTACTGTTATCCAGGCTAAAACCAATACGGTTGTAGTAGCCAAATGCAGGAAGAACAGTGCAAGAAACTGTGTGAATCATTAGGCTATTAATGTCACCACTCCATCATGTAGTGCACAAGTAGGCGAGATCTGAATATAAGCATTTGTGTATTCCATTAGATGTATTCTTATGTATGACATTGCTACCCCGGCAGTGTAAAACGGACTTGGAAGCAACTACAAAAATATATGAAAACATAATTCAAAGCCAGTTGAGCTGAGGCAATTGGGCATATGTAGAGACTGACCATTCTGAATCATCATTTTCCCAAATGTAAGCAATTACTATTTTTGCCACAACCTATGGAATAAGTAGTCGCGATCCCAAGTCTGCACATAGTTGGGCTGTGCACGTCCCAGGGTGTGAACTAGTTCAATATTAATCATTAGATTAATGGCCATTAAAGGCCTAGTAAATAAGACTTCAATGAACACAGAGGACTTCAGTGAGGTTCCGTTTGTGTCAATTCTTCAGTTAAATTAACACTAAGGATTTTGCAGTGCAGCGAGATGGTGAATTGCTGAACTTGGTATGCCATTCAGACATTAGTAAGCAGCAGGATGGGCTAGTGATCGAGCTGCATGTCCCATGAGCAAAAGGTCACAGAATGAATTTATGCAACAGCTATGTGTACTGTCAATGTGTTCAAGGCCAAAACAATGAACCTCTCCTTTCCTTGAGACTGATTTTGCACTGTATTGTACAATGGTGTCCCACCCTGAATATAATTAAGCATGGCCCATGTCCATCATCATAGCTTTCTCTGGATGGGGGTCGCGACCGCACACACTTAGGAGAGAGGTATTATCAATCATACCAATGGCAAAGCTTGTAATGCCTCATCTTTTGTTATAGAAATAGGATGGTGACAATTCAAAAAACAGCTTCCTTAACTTGTCTTGGTTTACAGTATGTAGCTGGATTTAACCCCTTCCCCTTTTCATAGTATCCTAGCAACAGGGGGGGGTGGGGACTGAGAGAGAGGGGTTCAGAGGTGAAACTGTCCCTTGTTGTGCCATCCATCTTCTTCTGGAGGCAGGAGAGCTGTGTGTGTGTGTGTGTGTGTGTGTGTGTGTGTGTGTGTGTGTGTGTGTGTGTGTGTGTGTGTGTGTGTGTGTGTGTGTGTGTGTGTGTGTGTGTGTGTGTGTGTGTGTGTGTGTGTGTGTGTGTGTGTGTGTGTGTGCGTGCGTGCTTGCGTGTGTGTGCGCGTGCGTGCGTTCGTGTGTGTTCATAATTTTTTACTCTTAACACTCAAGCACTGTACAGTACAGTACTACATAGCTCCATGCCAGTACATGTGTGTTTGCATCTGTACTTGATGTATGTACTGTATGTACATGGACAGTATACACATGCATCTGTGCCTGTGCCTGTGTGTGTGTGTGTGTGTGTGTGTGTGGGTGTGCGACGTGCATGCGCGTTCATATTGGATATTCTGTAGAGTGTGGGTAGGCTGTGTGGCGTGCTGTCTTTTGATTGATTGACATTTTTATTGAAGCATACATATGAACATTTAATGTATTTGTACATGTCAAAAGGATAAAATGCAAAAAAGCTTGCAACATCAAAAGGGGTCATAGAAATCTCAGATGTGATTTACCAAAATATAAAGGTAATCTGTGTTTCTAAAGTAGCAAACAGCCAATCTACAAGCTCCCAACACACAAGGTTGTGATGTTTCTAGATCTGCTATTATTGATTGATTGATTGATTGAATATTTTATTAGACAGCAGGGGCCCTCCGTTGAACACATGAGTTCAACGGGACTCGGGACCTTATATATTGCATTTTTACATGTTTGGAGCAGAAAATGGACAGAAGGGCTCTGCCAGCAAGAGCGTCCCCGCTCGCCATTATAACTCTTGTAGAGAGAAAAATAGGAGCATCAACTCGTCTCACTGTGAGTGACTGTGAAATAACTTTCTCCCAAGGTAAGATTAAGACATCATGCTTTATATAAACCCTATTTGATTAAGCTAAAACGGTTCTGCCGCCGTATAGAACCTTTTTTAACTTTTTTGAAATGAATAAAAAACTGAGGCGGGTCCACGTAGAGGGGGGAGGGGGGGGGGGGCGGCAGGTCTTTGATCTTGACCCCCCTCCCAAAAATCTGTACGACGAGCCTGTTAGACAAAATGTCAAACTGCACAAGTACAGTCAAACACTTGGTCTAAATAACGAAAAAAAACGTCGCATGGATGCACCTGGGACGTATCCTCAGTGATGTAGCCCAAGCTCATCTGGGTTTCGAGTCTCGCAACATCATACCCCTCACCTGGGTGACCCAGCCGGGGTTTATCAAGTCCCGACTTACGTTCCAGTAGCTACCCACGATCAGTCCCTTTAGGGAAAGACAGGACCATTCACTCCACCACTCCAGAACTACTCTGCCAAGACTAGGAAAGGAAGTCTGGCGCTTGGAAGGACTAGGCTCTGTGGATTTACTCCTGTCCGGGCCCCTACGTCTCACCAGGTCCACTCCTGCTCTCACCAGGTCCAGGACCTGTGCGTTGCACCAGACTTCAGCCCCAGACATTTCACTCAGGAGTGGTGGATTCTTGAGCCGCAATGGTACTGCGGGCTCCACCTCGCCCAGCGGTGGTGAGCAGGCTCCGCTTGCGGCTTGAATGGCCCTCCTAAAGGCCTAACACCCAAAAAAGGATAACACCCAAAAAAAGTCTTTGCGGTCTTGTTTCCATTGGGGTATCGTAGTTTTTGAATTTGTCCTATGGGCTAAAATAAGGTTGAAAGTCTGTGGGTTTTATGTAACCAATGACGAGTATTAATAAGAGCTTGAACACTTGTTTCATTATATTAACAGAAAAGTAATGGTTTTGGATATACAAGGTTTCCGCCAACGCCCGACAGCTTCAAGCACATGAAGCAGTGGCGCTGCTCTGTGAACCATCCCTCATCACAGACATATATTCACTCTTAAGTCACGCCGCCACTATTCCCTGGCCCCTCTCTGGTGCATTTCTATTGGATAAGCAGCCGCGATGCGTCCTGGGTCGTCGCTCCGGTCACGCTCATTCCTCTTCATATCAGACTCTCAGGAGGTTATACGGGAGACATGTTGACAAGATTGAAAGTGTGTCAGAGTGTAGAAAGAGATGTGGAGGGAGGGAAGGAGGGAGGGAGGGTGAGAGAGGGAGGAAGGGAGGAAGGGAACATCTGTCCGAGAGAGTTTGTGAGGGGTTTGAGTGGTGGTATGCATGGAGAGGAAGAGGCATGGACAGTGTTGCCAGATTAGGGGAGAGAAATAAGCAACCAAGTCCATGAAAACAAGACACAAAAGACGCGACCACTGGCCACACGAGCACTTTAAACCTTGTGAGGAGGCACGGAGAAGAGGAGCAGAGGGGGAGCGATATGGAGGCAGATAGAGAGAGTGTCTTTAGTAATCCCGTTAGAGAGAAATCTCTAACACTTTGTTGTCAATTCTAAGCGCTTTTCCTTTACTGGTCTTTGTAAGATGTTGTAACACTACATAGATTTTCTTTAATTGAATTGTTCTGCAGCTGTCCTCTTAAGCCCATGTCCTGATTTGACACACGCACGCACGCACGCACGCACGCACGCACGCACGCACGCACGCACACACACACACAGTATACTCTGCAGTGTTCATTTAACTCTTGAGTGTACAAATGGAAGCATAATGGTCCTTTGTGGGCCCATTTGGTTGGTTTGAGTTAAAATGTCTAAATTAACACTGAGGATGTTACTGTGGATGTTTGTGAGCTAAGCTTTTTCTCTTTGTCCATTTCCTGCATGTACTGTAGTAATTATAATGTTCATCAAGTCTTTACTGTTTTTTGTCTATTAGACAAGCAATAGGCCTATAACAAATCACAGCTTTTTTCAGGAAACTGTGTGTGAAAGAGACAAGCATGCGTCTCAAAAAGTCCTGCAAAGCCTGTTTTAAACGACCCCCTTTATTTAATGAGATGGATTTCATGGCTAATTGATAGAGTGAGATCAATTTGCTTTGCAGGTTGCTGATCCGGCCTGGGTCTAGAGCGGATACGGAAACAGTGCGTGCATGTGTGCGCAAATTATCTGATAGGCCTACGGAAGGCAGGGTCTATAGACCATATCACACTGGTTAATTTTGAATGACAAGGCGTGTACAGTATACCACATACCTGTATCTGTAGGCTTTGATGCCTGACAGTGTGTGCCAGGTTTAATTCGCTGCATGTCACTGCCTGACAATCTCCCTGTTTCCTGTCTGTCTCTCCGCTGTCCTATCATTAAAGGGGAAAAGAGTCTGAAAATAAAATCTAAAATAAAAATCAAGATTATCTTTGCCAACCCAGCCTGGTGGAGTTCAGCACTCACTTCTCTAGCTGTGTCTTCTGTGTGTGTGTGTGTGTGTGTGTGTGTGTGTGTGTGTGTGTGTGTGTGTGTGTGTGTGTGTGTGTGTGTGTGTGTGTGTGTGTGTGTGTGTGTGTGTGTGTGTGTGTGTGTGTGTGTGTGTGTGTGTGTGTGTGTGTGTGTGTGTGTGTGTGTGTGTGTGTTGTATTCTCTCATCCTGTGTTGAGGACAGGCCCTGAAGCAGACTAAGCATTGGAAGATGATCTATGTGACACAGAAATAATTAGAATTCCAAAGCTGTCATCACATTGTGAATGTGCAAGCATATTCACATAATACTGTATGCCCACATGAAGAATACTGTACCCACAAATAAAATGCTAACTTGGCTTGGAGCATCAATGTAGGGCATCTTGCAAATTCACTGAGCAGTTCATGTCTGCATGTCTGTCTTTATCAAGTAAAATCACAACATAACCTGTGTCGATACTAAAGGGCTGCAATATGTATTGTTTATATTGTCATCATCGAGATAAGAAGAAAACATGATTTGCCTTTGGATGGGCGGTAGATGTTATGTTTCTCATTTCATGTTCAAATCCAGGTGGTTACACATAGGCGTGGTAGAGATGTTAACATCACCAGAAACACAGTATGTCAGGGGTCTTCAACGTTTTCAGGCCAAGGACCCCTTAGTTGAGAGAGAGATGAAGCAGGGACCCCCACAACCTGTTAATAGATTCCATATAGTTTCATCTTTTGACAGCACAATCATCAGTGTATTTTGGAATCATGTCAATTTGTGTTTTCAGATATTTAACCACTTGAACCGTCAATACATAAAAACTTGACCTTTCACTCTGTACTTGGTCTGCTCTTTTTCGCCCCTATATCAAAACTCTTTGCTGAAAATAGCCGATCTACAAGCTCACAACACCTCGCAGCGCAAGGCGTTGTGAGCTTGTAGATATGCTATTTTTGGCTAAAGTGATATGCAAGTCGAACCATAACCCACACAGGTTCTGTGAGTTGACCTGTGGGCCAAGTGGGGTCAGACGGTTCATCACACACTGGAAAAAAAATTATTATGGTTTCTCTCCCTCCCTGTTTCACTCCCTCCTATTCTCCAGTCTCTCTCCTCTTGTCTAGTCCATCTATCTATATCTCCCCTTGGAACTGATCTGAGCTTGTGTTTAATGTGTTGTAGTTGTCTTTTCATGTTGTTTAGAGTTTAAAGAGAAATGTGTATTTGTAGAGATTTTCCCAGCAGGTCTGGGTTACAGTGTGCTGGCCTGTCGCTGTCCATGGTGCTGAACCATTCACCAACCGTTGAATGTAGATCAGCCTGGATATTGTTTATGTCCAGTGCAGTGAAAGTGTGTGTGGTTTCTGATGCTCTCCTGTACATATAGGAAATCATAGAATCTAATTTGTTCCTGTCCGATAATCACAAATGAAGTGGCTATTAAATGGCGCTGGACATGCACGTCTGTGCTCCCGTCCTGCTCGCTATAACGCTATATTTCATCTAGCCCTTGCTGCAACTGGAGTGTGTGTGTGTGTGTGTGTGTGTGTGTGTGTGTGTGTGTGTGTGTGTGTGTGTGTGTGTGTGTGTGTGTGTGTGTGTGTGTGTGTGTGTGTGTGTGTGTGTGTGTGTGTGTGTGTGTGCGTGCGTGCGTGCGTGCGTGCGTGCGTGCGTGCGTGCGTGCGTGCGTGCGTGCGTGCGTGCGTGCGTGCACCACAATTGAATGTAAATTCTTTCTCTCTGCCTATCAGAACATAATACCTTGATTATTTACACACTGCATGTAAGGACCAATTTCTTCCTTACAAAACACGATAATATAATAATAGGCTACATGAACACACCAATATTTCTTTATTCTTAAACTCCTGGGGGTGTGGCCCCAGGATTTATGTTAAAACAATAAATAATAGTTTGGAACAATTTGTTGTTTGGGGGGGGGGGGGGGGGGGGGGGCGGGGGGTTCATTGATTAACATTGTTTCGGGTTGGGTGGGCCAGGTAGGTCAGGGTACCATCCCTACAGTATAGAGAAATGGAAACTCCATCATGCTACAGTAAATGCAAAAATGCAGTGCCAACTGGATTCCAGAATGTCACTGAAAGTCAACATTAGTATTAGATTCTACAGTGTGTGCTGAACGGCAAGAGCAAGACAATGATACATCCACTGTGCGATTAGCTCTGCCTTCTGCGAGAAACCGAGGAAGAGACATGAGCGATGCGCACACCAGCGTCCTATAGCCATGAGCAGATTAATGGATTATAGATGAATGGGCCTTTTTTTCTACTTGGATGTAATAAATGGAACACTTTGTTCTACTCTCTCTCTCTCTCTCTCTCTCTCTCTCTTAGTCTCTCGTTCAGGTTGTCCTCTCATTCCTCTCCAAACGGGGGGGAATTGGCTTTTTAATCTTGTTCTATGGAGTGTGTGCGGCGTGCTCTGCTCATGCACTGCTGCATCCAATCACATTGCATAAAGGAAGGTCAGGAACTCTGGTGCTGCTGGCCTGAGCCCTCTGGCCACAAGTCATTCCTTCCTTCCTTGTTTCATTCCCTCCTTCACGTATGCCTTCGCAGTCGCACCTTACTTCCTCACTGATGTTGTCCCTTCAGCATCTACTTAAACCAGGGGTCTTCAACGTTTTCAGGCCAAGGACCCCTTAGCCGAGAGAGAGATGAAGCAGGAACCCCCCACAACCTGTGCATAGATTCCTTATAGTTTCATCGTTTGACAGCACAATCGTCAGTGTTTTTTGGATTCATGTCAATTTGTGTTTTCAGATATTTAACCACTTGAACCGTCAATACGCAATAAACTTGACTTTTCACTCTGTACTTAGTCTGCTCTTTTTCCCCTCTACTCCAAACCTCTTTGCCAAAAATAGCCAATCTACAAGCTCACAACGGCGAGGCAGTGTGAGCTTGTAGATCTGCTATTTTTGGCCAAAGTTCTCAGAATATGGATGCTAGTGTTCAAGTGGTTAATATAAAAAAGGGGAAAACAGTTTCTATTAAGATTTGGAGGACCCCCTGTAGTAACTCTGAGGACCCCCTTGGGGTCCCGGACCCCATGTTGAAGACTCCTGGCTTAAACAGTTTCTTGGATATGGTTCTACTGGTCTGATATAGGAATAAGAGTTGCTCCTAACCATGTCCTGCCCACGTATAACTTGCCCTTGTCCATGTTTTTCCAACATTGCCGTTGTCATTGGCTTGCCATTATTTCAAACAACTGTTCTTAACTCAAAGAGACACCTGTACCTTAATCTATGAATAGGAATGAGCCGTTAGAGTGAACGCGTTGACCAATTAGCTCAGTGCGGAGCGTGCAGGGGAAGCCAGCGCGCTTCAGTTTAAATCATTAGCAGGTCCACAGGGACCCTGTTAATGCTGGCCATTTCATTTAAACACTGCATTACCATAGATTCTTTCATTCCTCTCTTTCTCTCGCCTCACACTTTCTGTCTCCTCCTGCACACCACATTACCCACATGCATGCGCACACACACCCTCCACCCACACACACACACACACACACACACACACACACACACACACACACACACACACATGCACGCACACACACACATGCACACCGCAGAACCTGTAAAAGCAATTATGGTTCATAATTGCTCTCCCTCCAATAATAACAGATTGTCAGCAGCGGACAACATATGCAGTACATTTTCAAATGCAGTATGTCACGATTCATGAACGCGTAAAGCCCTGTTATGCTTGGTTGCATGTCGTGTCACGCAACCAAGTAGTCAGGCTGTAGAACATGCTGTTGCCCAAAATTTTGGACACGTAGATACCATTTTGACATTGACCGAACAGAAATAGACAGCACGCGCACGCACGCACGCACGCACGCACGCACGCACGCACGCACGCACGCACGCACGCACGCACCCACGCACGCACGCACGCACGCACGCACGCACGCACGCACGCACGCACGCACACACATATGCACACGTGTGCACACGTGTGCACACACGCACACTGGTTGTCCATCGTGCCCGATGCTGACAATCCATCTCTATTTCTTATGAGTCCACCTCTTGTGACGGTGTAGTCCAATCCATGATCCACACACGCACGCGCGCGCACGCACGCACGCACGCACGCACGCACGCACGCACGCACGCACACACACACACACACACACACACACACACACACACACACACACACACTGACACACACAGAAAAACATACAAAATGTTATACTGCTGAGAACTCGCTGAATTTAACTGACTGAGAGACCCCCTGAGTTAATGTCGAAGAGTCCTTCAGCAAGACTCTGAACCCTACTTGCTCCTGGTGAGCAGGTTGGTGCCTTGCATGGTTTCCTCCATCATTGGTGTATGAATGTGTGTGTGTGTGTGTGAATGAATGGGTGAATGTAATGTACAATCTATGTAAAGTGCCTTTGATAAAACTGCTACATAAATGCACCATTTACACACACACACACACACACACACACACACACACACACACACACACACACACACACACACACACACACACACACTACAACATTTTTTTTAATAGTCCCCCCCCCCCCCCCCCCCCCCCCCCCCGTCTGAAAATATGTTATAATGTTATACTGACACATTTCCTCCGCAGGCCTCTCAGGACTGAACAGAAGCTCTGTCTCTCCCAAAGCTTTAGTTGAGCTGCAGTCTTTTTCTCAGCTTTTCTCAGCCAAAATAATGTCCCTCTGGAAGACTTTAGTTATTAACGAGATATTAAAATCATGTATCTGAGAGAAAAGAGAGAGCGAGAGAGAGAGAATGATTTAGCAGAATATGTTGTTGTTGTTGGCTCAGTGTTGTGTCACTAATATCCACTGTTGTGTTACTGTATGCTTAAAGGCAAGAGCCAAGCAAGTCCTCTTAGGAGCTCATTTAAATGCCCTCCAAGCATCATTCAGGCTGAATTGCGTGTAGAGCCTGAGAGTGGCGTTCTTGAGAGAAAACATTTCTCTGACTGTTCCTGACCAGCAGTAAAAAAGGAAAAAAGAAGCTGAAGTGACATGCAAGGGTGTCGCACCAAATTCTGGGCCCTGGGTAAGGATTCACTGGATTATTTTGTGCTTTAGCTATAAGCTAGGCTGTAAGCTTGTAGATCTGCTATTTTGAAAAATCGTGAACATTTGTGCAAGTCTTTGAATATTTCAAATCCTTCTACGTTTTTTTTGAAAAACCTAGGTTTCTACGTCAGTGGTGCTCAAACCTTTTCACGTGAAGGACCCCCAAAATGACGTGTATTTGGCCACAGAACCCCATCTCAGCAGATCTACAAGCTTGTAGATCTGCTATTTTTCAATAGCTAAAGTATATAAAATAAGTAAGGCCCCTCCACTTTGGGCCCTTGTAACTCAGTCCCCCCCCTTTGTGACGCCCCTGGTGACATGGCAACAATATGAAATGTTATGAATACATTACTCTCCCTCTGGTGTGTTCCCTATCTTCATAAAGCACGGTGCCATGTTTCCCTTCAAGAGGCTTGTCCTTCCTATAATGCATCGGTCATGGAGCTGAATCTTTTACGGTCACATTTCGACTATGCAGATGTAACCAAGTGGATTTGAACCACGGCCTGACTCATTCTGAAAATGCAAAACATCTCCACCTCTTTCAAAGAGGAATCCCTCCTGGTCGAGGGAAGTTTTACGCTACAGGCAGGACTACTCTTGCACGTGTATATTTGACTCCTATAGCCTACTGTACACTGCTTAGGGAGTCACCCGCCATATTGACACCTTTTTTTGAAGGTAGTTTAAAAACTGTGAACTTGAGATGCCCTTGATTTATCACACATAATGGGCCTATTCACTAAGCTGTCCGTAAATAGTGCCTAAATAAAGTTACTAAAGGGGAGCGTATTTTCGATAATCACAATCTCACATGCCATTCACCAAGCTGCGTGTACAGCCTTCATAGCTCATTTTTGCCTGACAGTTAATTTATAAAGTTGAACCTCACGAGCAAAGGCACTAATACTACTTGGAATGGATATTATATAAGCCCTTTCTACTGAACAATTGCTCACTCATCTTTGCAGAGGTAAAAAAAAGATGATGCCGGAAATCCAATATCTGACAATCTTTATCAGAGCTTTATTGATTAGCCTTCTGAGGAGAATCTGTCCTTTGGATGAACATATCCTCCACTGTCCAACTCCTACATTGGAATTGGAATGGAGTAATGGACACAGCTTTCATCTATACTGTATATTCATGTGATGTGGTCATCAATATGATACATTAATAGCATGACATATGCAGTTGGCATGAAAGTCCAATCAGGTGAAACTGTGAGCACACTTGCAAAAACACTAATTCAGCTCTAAATGCGTCAACTGAAAGGAAGGGGAAAAAATGTTTGAATTTGCATCACGTCTTTAAAGTTATACTGTGTAAGTTGCTCAACTAGTGGTCAGTAGCGGTATTGCTTTTTTCGGCCGTTTTTCGGCCGGAGTCGTCGCGGACCACCGCCGTGGACCACCGGAGCACCGCCGCAAACCACCGCGACCGAAAGTAATCCGTGGAGGAGGGGTAGAACGCATGGTAGAACGTAATTTTCTGGCCAGGATTTGTGGATTAAGAGGTTAAAATCCTTCACCATGGTAAACACTGTAGCCAAGCGGAGGCGCTTCCTGGAGACCAGAGCAGATAAGCTGTGATTGGCCGGTAGTGTACCATGTGTGCATGATCGGCGATGTGATTGGGCAACGTATACACAACGTATACAGATGATGCAGATTACGTCATTTTGGCGCGAAATCCTGTCACTGCTAAGAAGAAAACATATAAAGAGAAGGCTTCAGAAGCTGAAAATAACGGAGTGGGTGTTCTAAAACTTTAGCGATTTAACAGTTAGGACAATTTTAAGATTTGTTTTATAAAAAAAGTTACATGGTACAACTTTAATATGCATGTATGTTTTTAATGTAGTTTTCATTGTTGAGTTTCATGGTCCGTACTATGCGTCAGTAGGCGTCACTCTCAGTCATTATTGTCCTCCCAATAGAGCAGTGAAGTCATGATGTCACTCGCTCATTTCTCTATGGAGAATATCATTGGATCATCATAAAATCGTCTCATATCATTGTGGTGCAAAAATAAACAAACGGTGTCCTCGATATTGTCGGGGAGTTACGTGGCTCTGTATGGTTTATGATAGTCAGTCACTTATATTTGATACAGTCTGTTTCTAGGGAGAATTGTACTAATTTGGCGACAGTAACATTAGCGTTTTCTCACCATCAGCTGATTTTTCATATCCATATGAGTCAAACCGTGGAGATCATTTGTTTATGTTTGGAACACAGTTCTTATATGATGCGATATGTAAAAAGTCTATGGGAATTCAGAATGGGGGAAAAAAACATGAACCAGGTAGGATGGGTAAATGACGTCAGACTTCACTGCTCTAAGGTCACTCGGTCAAGTGACGGCGCCTCGGGGGATGGGAATGTGCAGCTCAGACAGAGACAGACAGACAGATAGTAACAAAACCTCTGCCCCTATTGAATGTTTTATGATGAAAGGATTAAAAGGACAAACAACACCCTCAAATGTTCAAATGCTTTTAGACGGCACATCCAGCCGAGTGCTTGTAGAAAAGGGCTGAGCCGGCTCATGTGGGAGCACAACACAAAGGACAGAGACGGACTGTGGAATCAATGGCATTTAATTGAATTGATATGGCAAGTGAACAATGGCATAGATCATTGGAGCAGCTTTTCATGGTGGAGATAAGCCACCTCGACCTGCAACGCAGGTCAAGAGCTGAGGTTGACTTATGTGCACGTAATCCATTTCTCTCTCGCTTATACACACGCACGCGCGCACAGCTTAGTCCCTTCCACCTTTCTCTCACATGGGAGTGGTCTGTCTCAGGCTCTTTCTCTGTCTCCCACACACTTTTTAGTTGCTTTCTTCCTGTGTTTCTGTCTCACTCCTTCTCTCATACTGGCACACGCACATATACCCACACACACACACACACACACACACACACACACACACACACACACACACACACACACACACACACACACACACACACACACACACACACACACACACACACACACACGCACGAACGAGCACGCGCGCACACACACACACACACACACACACACACACACACACACACACACACACACACACACACACACACACACACACATCTGCATCCATACACACAGCTAGGAGCAATAGAAAAGACACGGCATGGCTTTGCTTTGCTTCGGAGCACTGGTGTGATAGATGAAAGGTAATCAGTTCTCTTGATAGGCCATTAAATAGGCACTTAAGAGCTGTAATTGAGCTGCCCATCTCGTAACAGAAGTGTCCTTTTAACATTGAATTTTTTGTCCCCATTTTCTTTGAGGTGTTTCATTTCTACTTTCCCCCCTTTTTTAGCAGTGGTCACACCGTCTCCTACTGTATGCGTGACTGTGTCTGTATGTAACTGTATGTAACTTTGTAGCATGAGCTGCAATACCGCTGGGTGACCAAGTGGCGCTGTTGAGTCACACACACACACACACACACACACACACACACACACACACACACACACACACACACACACACTCAGGCGACCCGCGACCCCAAACACAATGGTTGTGTACTTCCGGACATCACCATGGCAGGACGTGTTTTTCGCTCACGCTCCGGAACCAAAACACCAAAGGCTTGGTTCATCCCACATTTTCTTCTATTTCTACTATGGATCACGGATTTATGCTATAAATCACCACAGATCCTAACACCAATGGAATACGAGAATCTTTTATGGGAAATGGACAAAACGGACGAAAAACACAGTGAGTTATATCTTCTTGCCAAAACGGTAGCTAAGCACCCGAGCTTTGGATCTCATGTTATTCAAGCTTTGCTGGCTGCTAACCGGAACAAAAGAGACAAACCCCTGAATGGTTGTATGAGTCGATCTTTGATCTTCTTATTATTACTGCAATCAGGAGATATAGAATTGAATCCAGGGCCTGTAGCTACCAGACAGATGACCCGAAGACTAGCTGCTCTCGCTACTGCAGTTGGATTGACGACGACAGATCCTTCTTTGTCTGTGATCAGCGAAGCTAACGATGCTAACTTAGCTAGCTCCTCACTGATGAATCCTGAGGGACTAACAACAGGCTACTCCAGATGTCCTGACCAGCCGACCCCCGACGATCACACGGCAGTCGCCTCCGCGGACTCACGGATCGTCGAAGGACCCCCTGGCTCACGGACCCCCGGAGAACCCTCGGCGATCGCCCCCGCATGACTAGCTCAGCACGAGACCAGCATCATCGACGCAAGTCACGCAACACCGGACCCCGGCGGCCCCACCGACCCACCCGACCTGCAGACGCACCCGGCGGACCCCTTCATGGACCCGGCGGACCCCCTCGTGGACCCAGCACCCCAGAACAGAGTCTACATTAACTCTGCTCCACGCTGGCTAACGGAGAAGGCCAGAGCGCTGTTTTCAACCTGGGTTAAATCGGTGACCACGGGCCCCCACCACCCCATCCCCCAACTCTACATGGAGACCCCTTTGTCCCTTTGTCCCCCTCTGAAGCCCCCAGAGACTGCAACCAACCCCCCCTCCCCCACCGACGCCGATACGAACACCACTTCCATAGGCCTCGCCATGGACTTTGCCAGCCGATTTGTGAAAAGAGGTATTCATATTATGCACTTAAACATTAACAGTTTGTTTGCTAAATATGAACAAATCAAGCATATGGTTCACGAAGGTAAGGTCCATTTTCTAACCTTCTCAGAGACCAAACTTGATGACTCTATCACTGACTCTCAGATCGAAATTGACAACTACTCGGTCATCCGAAATGATAGAAACAGATTTGGTGGTGCTGTATGCATGTATGTTCATAACTGTATTAAGTATATCCCCCGCCCTGACCTACAACACAGCTCTTTAGAAACTGTATGGGTGGAAGTGATTCTTAAGAAAGCTAAAAACATACTAATCGGTGCCATCTATAGACCGCCCGACCAAAATGATTTCTGTGAGTTACTGGAGGAGAGCCTTGCACCGGTGGACAATGTTGAAAAATACATTATTGGCGATTGGAACATAGACATGCTTCGTAAAGAAGCTCCTCTATTCAAAAAGTTCAATAAGCTATGTAATCAACAGGGTTTCACTCAGCTCATCACCAAGCCAACTAGGGTTACAGATAACTCTCAAACCACCATAGATCTCATTGTAACCACAGACAAATCTAAAGTCTCTGCGAGTGGGACTATTGAATGTGGTGGTCTAAGCGACCATGATATCATTTACTGCAACCCTAACCCTAACCCAAAATACATAAGTCCAAAGCTGACGGCCACAAAACAGTTGAAGCTAGAAACCTCAAAACCTACTCTAGCGAAGCCTTTAACCACAAACTGGAGAAATCTGACTGGTCCCCAGTACTAGCTAGCACTCAGGTCGATGAAGCCTGGCTAGGCTTTAAATCCATTTTCAACACTACCCTAGACAAAGTGGCTCCTTTGCGTAGGGTCAGGGTTAAAGCCCGCTCACAGCCATGGTGGAATTCGGAAATCTGTGAATCAATGAAACTCAGAGACAAAAAATACTCTGAGAAACGCAAATACAATCACAAACTCAAAAAAGGCCCCAATAAACACCTTGAAGCCAAATTAGAAATAGTCAGTTTAGAGGCTAATAAACTGAGAAATCGGACAACCTCCTTAATCCTTTCTGCCCAAAAAAACTACTTGGATGAGAAAGTTGAGGAAAACATCCACAAACCACGAGACCTATGGAAGCTATTTAAAACCCAGCTAGGCTGTGGTGCTAAACTCAGATCCATAGCCAGCAACATATCCATCCAAACTCCCATAACCCTCCTCACTGATAGTCTTGATGTAGCCAAAAATCTCAACATCTACTTCACCTCCATGGCCAAAAATCTGGTCAATAAACTGCCCGCTCCATCTGGGCTGTTTGGTGTTAGGCACATCTTGAAATTCTACAGGAACCTTGGGGTATGCAAAGACAACTTTAAACTTGCCACGGTGACAACTGATGAAGTGTTTAAAAAACTACGCACCCTACCTCAATTCAAGGCCGCTGGCCATGATAAAATCGCCCCCAAATTTCTCATAGACTCAGCTGCCACCATTGCCCCAATCATTACCCATATTATTAATCTATCTATCAAGCAGGGTTATGTCCCCCAGGACTTCAAATTAGCCAAGGTAACCCCCCTGCACAAAAAAGGCAGTAAACTTGACCCTGGCAACTACAGGCCAATCTCAATCCTTAGTTCCATCTCTAAGGTAATGGAAAAAATTGTCTATGAACAGGTGGCTAAATATCTTGAAGAGAATAAACTGATCTACGAGTTCCAGTCTGGCTTCAGAGAGTCCCATTCCACAGATACATGCCTCATCTATTTGAATGATTACATCAAACGTGAAATTCACGATGGCAAATATTGCGGCATGGTCATGCTGGACCTCCAGAAGGCATTTGACACTGTCGATCATTCTATTCTGATTGAAAAACTCAAAGCTATTGGTCTTGATAGCACAGCAGTGAGATGGATGCACTCTTACTTGGTGGGGAGGGAACAGATGGTGGAAGTCAACGGAACCCTGTCCCCCCCCCTCCCAGTAAACTGTGGAGTACCTCAAGGGAGTATACTAGGACCACTGTTGTTCTTAATATACGTAAACGACATGTCATCTGCTTGTGACTGCAATCTGTTTCTGTTCGCGGATGACTCGGCTCTCCTAGTCTCAGGCAGAGACATATTGCAGGTTGAAAAGGCCCTTAACTGTGAACTCAACAAGATCTGCACCTGGCTCAATGACAACAGACTCTCAATTCACCTAGGCAAAACTGAATGTATCCTCTTTGGATCTAGTCAGAAACTTAGCCTAGTTGAGAACTTCACAATTAAAGTAGGTGACACTGTGATAGAAAGAAAAAAACACATCTGCTACCTGGGTTGCATCCTGGAGGCTAACCTATCCAGTGAAAAAATGACCACCAAGGTAATCAATAAAGTCAATCAACGAATTCGCTTCTTGCAAAGAGTTGCCCCGCTGATCAATATTAAATCCCGAAAGACGCTAGGAGGTGCTCTTATTGGGCCCCTCATTGATTACGGAGTCCTTGTCTGGTATCGCGACGCCCCAGCTGCCTTAAAGCTAAAGCTCCAAACAGCCCAAAACAAACTAATTAGGGTTGTGCTTGGTCTCCCTCCTCTGACCCACCTTACCGAGCATCACCACGAAAGCGTGGGGTGGCTCAAAGTAGCTGACAGAGTACAGCATCTTGCAATGGGCCTGGTGTACAAGATACACTACACCTCCAAGATTCCCATGTACCTGACAAACTACTTCTTAAAGGTCAAGGATGTTCACGATCATAACACCAGAGGCAGCTCCACTAATCATCATCAGCGTAGATTTAACACTAAACAAGGCGCTAACTCGTTCTCCTGCTATACCATCAACATGTGGAACGCCCTTCCACAAGCCCTAAAGGAGAGCAAATCCCTAGCCTCCTTCAAAATTGGTATGAAAAGTCACCTTCAGACAGCAGCTACCCGTGACTTGTAAATAGACTAAGCCCCCATGCTCCCCCCCCCCCCTTTTCTTTGTATTCTGCCTTTTGTATTTGATGTTATGCTTTTGAAACTGATATTATCCTAGATAAAGTACTATGTTCTATCCGTCTGTCTTTCAATGTTATATGAGATACTTAAAGTGTGGTTCCTGTGGAAATAAGTCTCGGCTTTCTAGGATCTCCTTTTAGTTGACCTTGTACCAGTGATTTGTACTGTCATGAAACTGTACTTTTTTCTATTGCAAACTTCTAATCAATTCTTCAATCAATCAATCAATGTGTTTGGTGATTACTATGGTTACATTTAGGTAGTGCATGGGTTTAGAGTAGTTGAGATGTGTGACAGGGTAGAGCAAGTCAGACTTCAAGATGGGATTTCTATCTTATCTATCTATAAATGCGACAAATCTCTGTCTGTCTGTCTGTTTGTTTGTTTGTAATCCGCGTATCTCGAGAACCGTTCGTCCCACCGGCTTCAGATTCGGCACGCGCGTTCCCCGCCTCCGCGCGGAGTGCAGTGCCGGGCCTTGACCCGACCCGACTCGCGGTTTTCCGAAACCGGCGCGAAACGTTCGGAATCTCCTTATGCGGAGCTGATTGTTGACATCAGGCTGTTCCGGAGGAAGCGCTGACTCATTGTGACATCACTTCATAAAAGGCTCTGACATCACGTACGCCACATGAGTCAACAAAAAATCTCTGTGAATGTGTATGTATGTATGTAATCCGAGTATCTCTAAACCATTCTTCCCACGTTCTCCATATATGGGCATAAAATGAATGCCCGTATGCGGAACTGATGTCTGACATCAGAGTTTTCCGCAACCAGTACTGTGTGTGCAGAGATCTCCATATATGGGCATAAGGGGTATGGGCATAAAATGAATCCCCGAATGCGGAGCTGATGTCTGACATCAGAGTTTTCCGCAACCGGTACTGTGTGTGCAGAGATCTCCATATATGGGCATAAGGGGACAATGGCAAACAGATGGTCAAAACGGGTCCTATGACAACAGGTATATTGGGGTTTGCATTAAAGGGTGGGGACAAAGGCTAACAGAAGGCAAACAGATGGTCCAAACGGGTCCTATGACAACAGGTATATTGGGGTTTGCATTAAAGGGTGGGGACAAAGGCTAACAGATGGTCAAAACGGGTCCTATGACAACAGGTATATTGGGGTTTGCATTAAAGGGTGGGGCAGGCATAAAATGGACGCAAATAGACAGATATCTCCATATATGGGCATATGGGCATAAAATGGACCCAGAACTATATCTGCAGTGATCTCCATATATGGACATAAAATGGACGCCGACAGACAGACAGATACAGATATCTCCATATATGGGGAACTGATGTCTGACATCAGAGTTTTCCGCAACCAGTACTGTGTGTGCAGAGATCTCCATATATGGGCATAAGGGGTATGGGCATAAAATGAATCCCCGAATGCGGAGCTGATGTCTGACATCAGAGTTTTCCGCAACCGGTACTGTGTGTGCAGAGATCTCCATATATGGGCATAAGGGGACAATGGCAAACAGATGGTCAAAACGGGTCCTATGACAACAGGTATATTGGGGTTTGCATTAAAGGGTGGGGACAAAGGCTAACAGAAGGCAAACAGATGGTCCAAACGGGTCCTATGACAACAGGTATATTGGGGTTTGCATTAAAGGGTGGGGACAAAGGCTAACAGATGGTCAAAACGGGTCCTATGACAACAGGTATATTGGGGTTTGCATTAAAGGGTGGGGCAGGCATAAAATGGACGCAAATAGACAGATATCTCCATATATGGGCATATGGGCATAAAATGGACCCAGAACTATATCTGCAGTGATCTCCATATATGGACATAAAATGGACGCCGGCAGACAGACAGATACAGATATCTCCATATATGGGCATAAATGGACACAGGAAAACAGATGGTCAAAACGGGTCCTATGACAACAGGTATAATGGGGTTTGCATTAAAGGGCGGGGCATTCATTCTCTATTTACATCGTTCCCGAGTTGGCCAGGTCGCCGACTAGACGCTGGGCCGCCCGAAGGGCGGCCCAGCTTCTAGTATTTACAATTGGCTTAAAGCCGCAGCCCACTTCAAGCAACGGACACAGGACACAGGACACAGGACAGTGGTGAAGCCTCAGTGGTGAAGCCTAAGCCAGGCCAGGCACTGAGAGAGAGAGAGAGAGAGAGAGAGAGAGAGGGAAGGGGAGAGGAGCAGGGCAGTGTATCGAATTACATTTACAACAGAGAGGGAGGGCTAGAGACGCACACTTTGGCGGCGGGGGGGGGGGGGGCAAATGCACAGAGAGAGACGCACATTTTGGGGGGGGGGGGCAAATGCACACTTTGGGGGGGGGGGCAAATGCACAGAGAGAGACGCACACTTTGGGGGGGGGCAAATGCACAGAGAGACGCACACTTTGGGGGGGGGGCAAATGCATACTTTGGGGGGGGGCAAATGCTTTGGGGGGGGGCAAATGTTTTTTCCTCAAAAAAAAATTTTCCTCTAAAATTCTTTTAACTCAAATTTTTTTTCTCAAATTTTTTTTTCTCAAACTTTTTTTCTCAAAAAAATTTTTTTCTCAAATTTTTTTTTCTCAAAAATTTTTTTCTCAAAAAACTTTTTTTTCTCAAAACACTTTTTTTCCTCAAAAAAATTTTTTTTCTCAAAAAACATTTTTTTCTCAAAAAAACCATCAGATCGGGGCCACCCTGTACCTCAGGGATTTGTTTTCGACGAATATTTACTCCTATAGACGCAACGCGACGACCTAGAGGGGAGGCCGGCGTAGCCGGCCGACCTTCTAGTGTTTCACAATTTGAGAGGGATCAAGATAAATGATGCTGGAATAGGTGAAAACCAAACCATGCGTGTTCATGAAACTTTTAAAGGCATCCTCAAACGTTCATTATGGATTCCGAGTACAGTGTGTGCGTCATAGATACCTATTTCCTCCCACAAGGGAAATTCAGTATTTTCAGCCCAACCCGCTGAATCTCTGCCCACAAGGAGCGTGTGAGCAATTAGGGGTTAAGAGTCTTGCTCAGGGACACACATCGACATTGCTACCCTGGCCTGGAATCGAACCTGGGACAACCAGGTGGGCTCCCTAACCATTCAGCTATGCCGCCCCAATATTTGTGTGTGTGTAGTTGTTGGATATAGTATATCTATCGAACTGATTGTCATCATATTCTCAACATTTCAATAAAAATATTTTCTTGACTGCAAGAGCTTTCATCTCTCTGACGCACGTTCAAAATAAATATTGGATAACGGTTTTGTACTGAGTGCAAAATCGCTATGCGTGACATTGGAGATACAGTATGAGGCTTTAAAAGGTTATATAGAGATAAATAATAGAATGCCTCGTAAAATGAGAGCACGCATGAACATACTCCTCTGGATTGGCTTAGAATATCTAATCGTGATCCGAATGAAGCCTTTTTCAATCCCCATGGAGCTCCCCTCTCACTCAGTAAGATATTGAACACATTATTTGCATAGTGACTCTAGGGATGGGACGATATGAACATTTCATATCACGATTATTGTGACAAAAGAAATCGTGATTTACGATATCATCACGATAATTAAAATCCATTATCCTGGAGTGGAACATTTGCCAAAAAATAGCAGATCTACAAGCTCACAACGCGTCACATTGTGACGCGTTGTGAGCTTGTAGATCGGCTATTTTTTGTCGAAGTCATTTGCTAGAGAGTAAAAAAAAGATGAGTACGTATATTATAAGTACCTTTTACCAATTATAGAGGGTTTAAGTGGTACCGGATATGCAGCTCGGCAAATAAAAGGTGAATTGATCCCAGTGCATGATGGAGGACGATATCACAAATCTCCACGATACGATTATCGTGAGTGTTTTTTATCACGATAAACGATAATATCGCGTATCGTCCCATCCCTAAGTGACTCGCCAGACTTTTATCCACATTAACCTTAATGTTTTTCACCTTGATTTCAATATTTTGAACTTTGTCAGTATGAGTCAAAACACCGGTACTATCGGACACAACAATGACCTGATGACCCCAGTACACATGGGCGCACGTTCACACGCATGCATGCACTAAACTGTGTGACCATTGCTACGTACGGCCTCTTCAAGATTGCTTATTTTATGGTCCATGAGTGATTTAACTGAGGCCCTCTGGAGTGGAGGAACTGCCAGCTGCCTCCCTCTGTGATGTTGTTTCCTCTCATTTCTCAACAGACACACGCTATTGAACACTCATTCAGCTATGCGATCTGAATGTCCACACAGATTTACTAGTTATTTACAAGTTATTGCACTTATGGTAAAAGGCAATAGGGTGTGAACATGTGTTGCCATTGGGCAAACGATGCACACAACGCAAGCAAGCACGCACCCACGCACGCACACGCGCACACACACACACACACACACACACACACACACACACACACACACACACACACACACACACACACACACAGACACACACACACACACACTTCCCACCACTTCTCATTCTGTTATGTGATTTTCATCTGTTTTATTTAACCAGGCAGTGCGATGTAAAACACAATCATGTCCATTGGCTATAATTTCCTTTTTCATTCCAATGTTTCTTCATAATGCTATCCAACTCAGGTTATTTTATTTCTGTGTTTAGATAATGGTCAATACGTGTGTGGAGTTTGCATGTTCTCCCCGTGTCCCCTGGGTAGGTACCCTCACAAAAACATGCAGTCATCCTGGTCTCATGGTGCCTCCCCCAGTCCCCTAGCCAGCCTGGGCGCCTGACGGAGGGGAAAGGAACCGGTTGGAATAACGTGTTCTTTCCACGTGCTACGTCCAAACCGGGTAAATCCCCACTGTCAGGTGAAAAAAGAGCAACTTGGACTCCTCATGCATGGAAGGAAGCATGAGGTCAGTCCGTTGTCTCCCCAGGCGCGACAGAGGGAGTGCAGAGCCCAGGATTACATAGACAATTGGCACTGGGTGAAAGAAAATGGGTTACAAAATCGAGGGATAAAACATAAAAAAAAGAAAAGATAATGGTCAATACCTTTCCCTCAACGTACGAACACACACACCCACACACACACACACACACACACACACACACACACACACGCACATCTGTCTCTTGCATGACACACACATGTACACGCACGCACGCCCACACGCATACATGCATGCACACCTGCCTCATCCATTATTGACAGTTTCAAAAATGAAATGGCTCTCTTGATTATAATTGTTCTTTATGCCCCCCCATTGGGAGTGTGATTGAACAGCTTGTTGTGACTATTGGCAGTGTGTCGTGCTGAGCAGAAATTGTCAGCTAGGGAACATTGGCATGGGTTTGTACATCTGTGGTCTGTGATACTGCCAGGCTGCATGTGGAGTCTTGCTTGAAAATGATTTTCTATAGTGAAACAATTTGTATTTTATGGAATTAAAAGAGCTGGTGGCTCCTTTCTAAGGGTGTAACGATATAGTAACTGTATCGAAATATAGTTTTTAACTTAAAAAAATCGAAGTATATCGAAATGAAAACAGCTAAAATCGTATCGTTTTATTTTGTATCGTATCGAATCGGCAGTGCAAAGAATCGATTGTATCGATACTAGTACCTACTTGTGCATTGTATTTAGAATTTTTAAGAAGAAAAAATGAAAAGGAAGGGTTTAATTACTTTTCCATTCCATATAGCTACACTGGTCTATCGATAAATGTGTGTAATCTCTGGGTTCATGTCAAGGTGTGGGTTTGTCCATATACAATGTCCAGGTATTTGGCAGATAATCACTGTGTTTACTTATTTATATCCATAATAATACATGTTTCCCTTAAAAACCTGCACTATCCACACCTTTTACACAGATTTAATTTCTTTGCTAAATAGTTACTATATCGATTTTAAATCATTGAATCGAATCGTATCGTATCACCATGAATGAACCAATATCGTCCATGTATCGTATCGTCAACCATGTATTGTGATATGTATCAAATCGCTATTAAAATGTATCGTTACACCCCTACTCCTTTCTCCTTTGTGTTTTTAATTTAGTGCAGCAGTTACACTGTAGAGATTCTCAACCATGTGGGCCGTGAGGGTATATGAGAACTTTTCTTTTCATAGTACCCAAAGTCACTTTACAAAACAAATCTAATTTAACAACTTTAAATAGGAGAGAAAAAAGGTTTAAAAGGCAAATGATTGAGCAAAGACTAAAACAACAAGCTAAGATGTTGATTCACAGTGCAACTAGGGTTGGGACTCGTTAGGATTTTAACGATTCCGAGTCCTTAGCGATTCCCTCTTAACGATTCCGGTTCCTAACGGTTCTCTTAACGGTTCCAATATATATATTTTTTCATATTTTCTGACACTGACGCTTCTGTATGTCCTATAGAAAAATAAAACATGAACGATTGAGACCATTTAACAGTAGTTGTTTACATAAGCCTAATGGGCGTTCAAATAAATAATAATTTAGGTATAGTTGTAATACAAATTTTTATTGTAATATAATCACAGTTAAGGGTCAATTTGTTTCTTACCAATAGGGCTACTTTTGTGTAATTGAAAATGTAGATATATTCATGTGGTGTGTGGTGTGGTGTGGTGTGGTACTAAAGCTGCAGTGGAAAAGGGGCTATTGTGAAGTCAGGTTTCTAAACGTCGCGCCCATCTGTATGTTTAAGGCTTTAAGCGTTGGTTAAAATAGCTGATCTACAAGCTCACGTTGTCTTGTGGATGCGACGCGTTGTGAGCTTGCAGATCAGCTATTTTCGGCATGCAACACAGCGAAGTAGTCAGGCTTTACTTGCGTTGCAACTTGCAAAGACGTAACAAGGAAGAAGAGAAGCACCCAGGCAGACGGCACAGAGGAGCGCCTCAGTCCGCTCACATATCAACTTTCGCAAGGTCTTCTGCAGCTGCGGGTGTTATTTGGAGCATAATGTGAAATGTGAATGAAAAGAAAGATGCGAGGACAGAAGACCGCGGACCGAACGAGCGAACGAGCCTACGAGCACCGCTCATGGACGTCAGAATGAACGCGCTTCCAGTGAGCTGAAGTACAGCCAAACTTTGGAAGACTTCTGTCTCTTCGGCACCATGCTG
Organism: Nannobrachium achirus; assembly: GCF_963921795.1. Classification (NCBI taxonomy): domain Eukaryota; kingdom Metazoa; phylum Chordata; class Actinopteri; order Myctophiformes; family Myctophidae; genus Nannobrachium; species Nannobrachium achirus. Next base: position 21,812,002 of record NC_137817.1, read on the forward strand.
TTTGTTTATCACGCTGCTTGTTGGTGTGTTCAGTTGTCGTCGCTAGCCTCTCACTCGCGCTGCTCAGTGACGCGGACATTCCCAGCATTCTTTCTGTAGAGGTGGCCTGACGTCACCACAGCTGCTTGCAATGGAATGCACATTAAATGCGCGCTGATGAGACCCGTTAAGAGAATCGGACCGGCAAAAATGATTGACCCGGTTCTGGACCCGCTATCATGGAACCGGGTCCTAAAAAGAACCGGTTTCGGGTCCCAACCCTAAGTGCAACATAAGAGCTTAGCTTAATGGAGTAAGCTTTTGGCAGAGAATTCATTTGACATAGTGTATCCAATGACTCGCTCAGCACAGGCAAACATGTAAAATCTTTAGGCAGAAAAATTGGGCAGACTGTGAGGTAATTAACTTCCTCCCCTCCTTAGAACCCCTCTCATTAAGGAAGGCATTGAACACCACTGAAATGTATGTGCATGCATGGTTTTCCCCATTGTTTGTAGTGTCACAATGCCTTCAGTTGGGAGACATTGTGGACAGGCTTTCTTTCTGAGACTGTGACCAAAGCTTTCTTTCTGTATCTGATTCTGAATTCCCATCTCTCTCTCTCTCTCTCTCTCTCTCTCTCTCTCTCTCTCTCTCTCTCTCTCTCTCTCTCTCTGAGCCAACTGTACAGGGTTGAGGTTTGTTATCAGAATAACCAGACTAATATAAGGGCCCTATTTTTGGGGACCTGCTGTGTGGGAGGAGAGGTGCAGTGCTGCAATTTGGGGGTCAAGACAAGAGAACCACAGCTTGTCTTCCACCCGCCTCCTTAGGCCAGGTCTGCAGGCGTCTAGCGAGTCACATGCTCGTCCACTGCTATTTTTGGCACACTTTAATTGGCAGAGGCTAAACAAAGTTAGACGTCATCCAAAATCATACAATGCACTTTATGTGTTATATACTTTGCACTTTTGCATGAATCCCTCAAAGCTGGAAAACAAGTTTTTGCAAGTTTTGTTATGCATTTTAACTCACACGTGACAATGGTTAAATGTTTGTATCCAACAAAACTGTTGATGAAGGCATTCATTAATAACCATATCATCGGGTTTTTTTCCTATTCTCACCCCATGGAGACTTGAGTTCAATAATATTTTTGTAGTTTTTGTTGCATTCCTAAGACAGAAATGCATTTGTGTCTCCATCCGGAATCAATGGCGGCACATTTATTATAAAATGAAATGTGAAAACTTATTTGGATGGGCGAATGGACAGTCTTCCTGCTGTTATAGTCGGACAAAAAAATGAGGACTGTTTTGACCAGGTTTTGCTGATGCTGACAAAAGCCAGTGGCTACCAGATTTGTAGCAAATTAATGCATTATACAGTTTAGTCATAGCAGCAGTAAGCACTGTCGTCAGATGATGCATACATTCACAACTACAGTAGTTGTTAGCAGAAGATGGTAATGTTCTGCCATGCCAGAAGCCATTCTCTGTGCATAGTTAATAGTATTTTTGCTAAAGGTGCTGCTGTCGTGTGCAAATACAGCAAAGCATTCTCACGCAAACATTCAGCCACACCAAAGAGACACGCTAGTGTTTTTACATGCACACACAACTGTTTTCGCTGTCTTAACCTGTCTATACTTCGACTGAAACCAACGATTTCGGTCAAAAGGTCCTTTTCGACCATACAATTATATCCCTTGCGACTTCTGAAAAGCATTGGACCGAATGAGAGTTAAAAAATGTGCACGTCGGAAAACACAACTCACCGAACCGAACAAGTATAGACAGGCCTTTATCCTCAGCCATATCTCATTTTCTCTCTTTCACACATACTGTACGCACTTAGCCTCTCTCCCCACAACACCTGAACAGCTGAATAAATCTACAGTTAAACATAATAAGACAAAATTATAGCTAAAAAAGACAAAGACAACACTACGCAGGGCTCAAACAAGGCATTGCAGATGTCAATGACACTCGATGAGTCATATTCGCCGTCACACATCTTCCCATTGGGATGCATGGTCTCAAAAGAATTGGTCCCATCAAGCAGCTGACAGACAAAGTTAGAGTTTCTAAGCCATGTTATCGTCATGGAGAATCATCAAGACTACATTTATTCTCTGGTATACATTTTACTGGGTAGTTGTGCCTCATCTCCACGGATATGAGTCTGACACACACAGCTTTACAATGATTTGTAATCAGGCCTCAACCTTTTGTGAATAGAGTACAATTAAGCTTGGTTGTCATCCTGTTCTATGCATATTGTGCTCAGATTCCAGCTGGTGCTGATGAAACAAACAACTTCCTCAGTAAAGAGACGAGGCTTATCAATCACCTGGCGAAGTGTTATTTAACTGCTGCGTGTTTGGTGAAAAGATCCATCTAGCACCTCAGGTGTGCACTGACATTTTCAAGTAAAAACTAAATGTAGGCAGTCTAGTGTTTTGTGGCAACTGCAAACCTCCATCATTATGGCATTCTGTAAATATGTGTGCCATAACCAAATGAACCCAAGCATCCCCTATTCTGGCATGTCATTAAACAATCAACAAAAATACTGTGGTTGAACGTTCAGCAAAACGTTCAGCAAAGACCACAGTCCCACAGGGTTCTGTACCAGGCCCCTTCCTTATTTCAGTCTATACCAAATATCTTTACAGAAAATAGCAGATATGCTCACAATATGCAGCATTGTGATGCATTGTGATCACACTAGGGTAATGTTATTCTGGTTAGGGCTTCCAATGTTTTCAGCCCTTCATCAACGGATAGAAGATTCATAAATGTGAACTGAATGAATCAGAGTGTCCATACATAATACAATGTCAGTATTAATGAGCATTCACATAACTCTGAGAGTGGTAAATGGACCGAGCTCTATTTCTATACTCTTATATATGAACACTCCGGATTTTTGTCTGATGTATCTTCACCATTGTCAGTACAGAACTCCCTTTCCTTTTCGTCTATTCTTTCCATTCATCATCACACACTATCATTTTGTTATCAAGCGAGTGTGGAATATACAATACATAGCAATCATTTATAGGCATCAATCACAATCCCAGGCCAGATAACTAACTGCATTGAGGAGCTGGTGGATTCCTTTCTGAGAACTGTGGTAGTGTTTTGATTTTCCATTAGGCTTCCTTTTCCAACCGTACCACATATTGGCAGGAAGGTTTGAGAGTCAAATAACAATTAAGGGAGGGAGAGAGCGGGAGAGAGGAAAGAGAAAGAGAGAAAGAAAGAGAGAGAGAGAGAGAGAGAGAGAGAGAGAGAGAGAGAGAGAGAGAGAGAGAGAGAGAGAGAGAGAGAGAGAGACCCAAAAGGTAGGTACCTAAACATGTAAATTATCTGATGTGCCAGTTTTTGCCAGAGGTGAAAGTACATGAATTATATATTTCCTGTTAATTATAGATACTGATTTACTGTTAGCTGCGCATATAGATTTATAGAGAAGAGTGGAAAATACGTATTACCAGATGTTACTCCTACTCTGCATCCGGTCTGTTTCATCTCTCTCTCCCACACTGTATGTCTGTCTGTCTGTCTGTCTGTCTGTTTCTCTCTCTCATTTCGATCATTGGTCGCTATTTACTTGCGACCGTAGGTCTACTTAACCTTCCCTATCAGACTCACCTCACCGCTACTCACCAGTTAAGAGTGGGGTGGCTCAGAGTAGATGACAGAGTACAGCAACTTGCAATGGGCCTGTTGTACAAGATACACTACACCACTATGATACCCAAGTACCTGTCAAAATACTTTATAAACATTAAGGATGTCCATAATTACAACACCAGAGGCAGCGCCACAGATCACTTTCAACCCAGAGTCAAAACCAACAAAGGGTCAAACTCTTTTTTCTGCTATACCACCAAAATGTGGAAAGCCTTACCGAAGGTCATAAAGGAGTGTGGATCACTAGCATCCTTTAAAATTGCCCTGAAAAACCACTTACAGGCAACAGCCGTTTGCAACTGGTAAAAAAAACTAACCTAGCCCAACCCTACCCTCCCCTGCCCCTTCTTTGTATATATACTGTTTGTTTAGACTTACTGTTATCTTTTTTTTGTTTTTCTTTACATATCTACTGCATAGTACTGTGTTCTATTTGTCTGTCATTCAATGTTATATGAGATACTTCAATGGTTTCCAGTGGAAATAAGCTTAGTCTTTTCATGGATCTCCTTTTAGTAGACCTTGTACCAGTGAACTGTACCGTCATGAAACTGTACCTTTTCCTATGCAAACTTCTAATAAAGTCTTCAATCAATCAATCAAATGAAAAGCTCCAGTTCATGTCTGTCTGTTTGCTTGTCTGACGTCATGCTCTTCTGACATCACAATGATGCAAATGAATGGCCAAGACAGTCATTTGCACTGACCTGTTCTGACATCACAATGATGACTTGACCAGCTCAGCAGAAGCATATAGCTGACCTGTTCTGACATCACAATGATGACTCGACCAGCTTAGCGTCCACTTACCCTAACTGGGCTGGCCCAACCCCCCGTCTGGCCTTACTAATTAGTATACATTTTATGCCCTAACCAGCCCGAAAACGCCAATATTAGGTCCATATATGGGCATTCTCAGATGATGCCCTGTTAGGGAAACCACACAATCCCCTTTATGACCATACAGTATATGGAGATGAATATCCCTGAAGTCATCAATATTAAGCCCATATCTGGGAATGCCCATATGGACATAGCCCATATCTGGGAATGGACATATATGGACATATTGTGTCAGTCTCTTGTGGTCTATGACATCAAACATCTAAGATGTCGGACATCAGTCATCTCATCTATAATCCCTCTTGCTTTCTCCCTCTTTCTTTTTCTTTTTCCCACTCCATCAGACTCTCTGTCACTGTGTCTGTCCTCTCTCTCTCTCTCTCTCTCTCTCTCTCTCTCTCTCTCTCTCTCTGTCTCTCTCTCTCTCTCTTTCTCTCTCTCTCTCTCTCCCTCCCGCTTCTCGACACCCACTCTTCCCAGCTTACCCTTTCATTTTGCAACCTGTCATCTATGCCTTCCCTAATTATTACAGTTAATTACAGTATTTCCAGAGACAAAGTGGATTTGATCTGCGGTGACCCCATATTAGCCCCATCACAAGACATGGGGAGAAAATCCTTTTTCAATGCTGCAGTACGAATTATGTCTGCATCAAAGATTTGTCATGTTCCTGCATTCTGTGACTCAAAAAAGAAAACACATGGAAAATGCAGCATGCATACAAAACAAACACACACGCGAGTGTGTGCACACACACATTGTAAAGTAGCTAGCTACAGTACTCTAAGTAACCCTAAAGCCGAAAATAGCCAATCTGGCTTATACTGTACTGTAGATCAGCTATTATCAGAAACCAGGGTTAAATCAGAGATAAGTCAAACCCCAACCCAACCCACCCCAAACCTAACCTCTAAATGCCCTCTAACCCCATCCTGAATCTTTTCCTACATGTAAGCCTAAAGACTAAAATATTGTTTAACCACCAGTAAGACTCCATAATCGGGAGATAAGCGACCGTAGGTCACTTATCTCCACAAATAGGGCAAAAATTAGTTTTTCCAAAATCTTCCTGATCCATGTTGATGACATGAGTGTAGACATAACCATAAAACAACCATTTATCTCGTGAGGACCAGGAAAAGTGTCCCCATTCATTTATTTCTCCAATTCTACTATACTTGTGGGAACATGTGTCCTCACAAGTAGGCTATAATAAAATGTGTACGCACACACGCACACATGCACACACAGGTGCACAAGCTCACCCAGTGCAGTCAGAGACTGGCACAGGGGAAAGAAATTGTCCATTCAACACAGCTGCGCGCAAGCCATGCATGAAGAATAGTGACATGATGTATTGCTATCTACAGACAGACAGATGCAAGGAGTCACGTGAAGCCGGAGCATCAATACAGATGAAATCGGCCCACCAGATAGGAGTCCGGGAACTGTACAGTACATAGATATAGTATACTGTATATACAGTAGGCACACTGGAGACACACATGCTCTCTCTCTGTTCGTCTGTCTGTCTGTCTGTCTCTCTCTCTCACGCACACACGCACGCACGCACGCACGCACGCACGCACACACACACACACACACACACACACACACACACACACACACACATACACACACTTAACAGACATAACAGACAAAATGTATACTTGTGAACAGTAGAATTAGACTCACCAATCACCATAGCATCACCGTACAGCATCTGATGAACAGATAACAAAATCACATTAGTTTCCAGTCACAGCAGAATGTGCACCTTCTGTGGGACTGAGAATCTACACGTTATACATATAAGCATAACAGACAATAAATGTATATTTGTGAACAGTAGAATTAGACTGACAGAGGCTGCTCTGTCACACACACACACACACACACACACACACACACACACACACACACACACACACACACACACACACACACACACACACTCACAGAATGATTCTCAATGTCCTCTATCTCCTCCTGCACAGTATGCTCCTCAGTGTAAATCCAACCCTGAGGGCCAGATTTACTTTTATGTTTCGTGTCTTATTTCAGATACATTCTGTACCTCCTGGAATCGTGCACGTTATTTATCAAACAGGCGCACCGCCCCGAAGACACAGTTTGCTTGTCATTTTAAGTGCGGGTCGCACAAATAATGTGAGGCGATATGAAAGGTGTGGTTGATTAATGCTTTCTCCATACCGGGGTTGTAGGCATCGGCTTCTCTGATTGGCCAACCCAACCCAGAGGCTTCACGGATTGGCTGGGCTTTCTTCTTCTTCTTTTGTGTATCATCGTCCTTGATGATTGGTTGGCGACATTTTTATTTCACAAGATTTCTTGTTACTTAGGGGAGGCCATGAGGTGGCTGTCGTCTTCTCTGAATTACATTTGTGCCGCTGCACCAATAAACATCTTCGCATGTACAATAGAACATGTCTGCGTCTGGCTGTCTGTGTGTCTGCGGGTCCCTACGTCATCAACACGACATCAGCTGGTTTGACCACATAAAGGATCCCAGTAACTCCATACTTGGTCGATCAGTTGTGGTATGATAGTAGATGCACTGAGTACTCTGACAACAAGTACAATAAGTAAAACAAGAACAACAGGTATTGCATAAGCAGGTGGGAAATGCATTCTTAACCTGCATCGTTCCCTGCTTGCAATGTTTTAATATCTAACGTTATTAGTGCTCTCACTGGGTACTCTAACAGCGGTTACAGTGAGTAGCCTACTCTGACATCAGGTTCAAGCGGGTAAAGCATACATTCCCAACTTGCATCGTTCCCGACATACTGTACATCATTCCTGACTCGCGTAGTCTAGTAGTATTAAAAGAAGCTTGTGGTGAGTTGAGTTGACAGTAAATCAAAGATGACCTTGAAGTGCCGTACACAGTGCACAGATACATCGTTTCTCTACTTCCAACGATGGCATACAGTATATAGTACAGATATTTTAGTGAAAACTGTATGACTATTCATGCATTCTTGAAATCAAACAATATGATATTGGCTTGTGGGATACAGTACTCACTCAACACATGGAGGGCCAATTAAAGTTTCAATTCAAATAAAAAAGGCCAACACCACCGATCTATTTTAATTTAAGTTGTGGAGAGACTACATTTCTTGCCTTCCTTCACAGTTTATTGTCTCAAGAATATAATCCATCCAATAAACCTTTCTAAAGTGCCTTACACACCATGAAAGTAACAATAAATAAAAGTCAATAACGTCAAGAGCCAAAACTCCAGACGTGAATTAAAAATTATGTCTACTTCTGCCCACTCTTCTTTACAACTTCTGCCAACTCCTCTCACAAAATCAAATAAAACCAACGAGCCTTAGGCTTTAACAGAAGGAAAATTGCACCACACACACATGCACACAATATGCTGTGAGAGCCCAAACATGCTTACTCAGTTATTCGTTATGTGAAAGTCCTGTGATGACTATGACCATGGCCTTTTATGCCCATACTGTACAGGAGATCCCTGTCTGTAGAACCAGCCACACAGATATGGGCTGTCTTGGCCCATCTAATTTTGGCCATATATGGCTGCAGTTACAAAGAATTTCCACAGTCTATCGTTGTTGTTTTTTTTTACACCTGGATGGGAACAGTCTTGAGAAATACTGTAGTACTAACCTTTTGTTGCAGCTGTGAGGAGAAAAACCCTGAAATGAGACTCACATGTCAGCTTACTAGCCTGCACTTGACCATTGGGTTTAGAGAAATAATTTCTTCTCCAGGGACAGGTTGTCACAAGGTACTGTAAAGTCTGCCCAATATCCCTCTCAGTTTCCCAACACCTGTGTAAGAAGCAGCCCATGGCTAATGGGTTTTGACAGATAAGGAAATTGATCAAGCATCAGATGAAAGGTCAGGAAGGAATGGGTGACAACAAGTTGATTTCTAAGTGAATCTTGTAAAGAATATCAAATTAGAGCCCTGTATGAGACCCACAGTACAGTACGGGGTACCTATTGTATTACCAAGATTGTATTACAGTAGGTTACAAAACATGAAAAGCTTGAACTGATGGAAATTCTGTTCCTTGCCTGACCAAATCTCAGCCTCTAGTGTTGTTTTCACCACTCGATGATATTACAGTTGGAATGGGCTGGTATTACCGTTGGAATGGGATGCCATCTATTTTACAGAGCACATGGTGTAACCAACAGTTGTATCGCTACCATTTTACAGTAACTTAAACTGATCTAAGATACTAATGCTCACAAAGATGCTGACTCGCACTCTGCCCTAGCTGTGTTGGATAAGCTATCCTGTGTGTGTTTGTGTGTGTGTGTGTGTGTGTGTGTGTGTGTGTGTGTGTGTGTGTGTGTGTGTGTGTGTGTGTGTGTGTGTGTGTGTGTGTGTGAGAGAGACTGTGTACACGTGGGTATGACTGCCTTGCTGACGTCTCTACATGCTGCGTGCTTAATGCTGCTTCTGAAGTCACTTCTGCCTCCCCAATGCTTCCTGTAGCCCCCCTGTGGGGGCACGCACACACACACACACACACACACACACACACACACACACACACACACACACACACACACACACACACACAAAGAGCATTTACCCTTTTACTATTTAATGGTTATGTCATCTCAATTTCCCGAGCAATGTACCGGTATGAACCCTGGCTTTATTTTCCTTATTAACACGCACACACACACACACACACACACACACACACACACACACACACACACACACACACACACACACACACACACACACACACACATACACACACACACTCACACTCACACACACACACACACACACACACAGAGCTTTGAAAAGTATTTACTATTTACCCTTTTACTATTTAATGTTATATAATCTTTTGTCTATTTCCGTTTCAATTTCCCAAGCGACGTATATGAACCATGATTGTATTGTTCCTATAAACACACAAGCATGCGCGCGCACACACACACACACACACACACACACACACACACACACACACACACACACACACACACACACACACACTCTAGATTTATATAAGCTTGGAAAATTACAAACGCCAGGTAATAATTCTTTTTTTTTAAAATCCAAATCCAAGTAGATTTACATTAATGTCAGCAAAGAAATTCCCTGATGAAGGAAATGGTAATCCCGCTGGCAGTTTGTGATTAAACCATAGAGTTATAATAAGAATAGAGAGGACACCAGATATCCCCGCCCGTCCACTTGCATAGAGTTGCTCACCCAGCGCATGAGGCGTTTTCACCCCTCCTTCCGGCTAGTAAAACCGTGACGTAGTGGGTCTACTGTGACGCGTTTTGCATCATAATTTGTGTTCATGGACGCGCTTCATGAACGAGCACTTCCGGTATGAACGCGCGTCAATACAAAGAAGCCTAGACGCGCGTTCATGTGAGTAGACCCAACTGCAGTACCTCAAAACGGCCACCATGTCCATTTGGTTTCAGGGCGCCCCCAGGGTTCTGGGGGCTTGGATTAAACACAGTGCTTCTGGCTGCCAGCTTCCTGCTTTAGGCATTCATTTTGTGACCCATCGAAGTTCCCTGTTTTTCGCTCTGGCTTTAGGTTGCTTTGCACCTGGATAAAGTCCAGCGTCTCCTCAGCTGTGAATTTGTAAACTTACATTTTAACACCACATCAACAATTCTGACATATTTTCATTATCAGAACATTGTTAACGATCATTAGAATCAGAGCAATAACCCACCTATCTCCCTGACTCCCAGTCCCTCCCCAGTCAAAGTTCAGAACTGTAATGAATGTATTATGTGCAGGATGTAATTTGCTGCAAATATTTGATTTAAAAAAAAAAATCCTCTCTCAAACTTCTGCCAGTGTGCCAGTCATCACCCTCCCCTGTGCTAATGTTGGCACCCGTGCCTAAGGTTGCCTACCCCTGATCTACACATTGGTAACCACATTAAAGTGTATAACATCCATTACTCTTTTTGGTGACACCTCCAGTAGCTCCGTTGTCTGTTCCTAGAATTTAGTTTGAAACAAATTATTGGTTTTCTAACAAACTGAATGCTGCAGCGTCATAGCACCAAGGTTATATTAGAAAACTAAAACTACGTTTTCAGAAGCTGTATGAAATAACTTTCTGCACATTCCCTGAAAAGCGTTGACAGAATCAGCCGCATAGGCAGAATCAAAGTGGTAAGAAAGAGGGAAGAATCCGCACACAGTCTTAAAAGCTATGACTTTATTAAACAGAGTGGTACAACGCAGGTACAACGTTTCAACCTGTCCACGGTTTTCATCAGTTACATGGTACCTCTCAAAGTGTCGGCCCACATGTCCTGTACTCAGTCATCTGCTCAGTACTTCCAAAACAACTTTTAAGGTGAAAAATGTACTTTTTATATCACTTCTGGTGTAAACAGTCTCATGCAGGAGCAAGGAACACACCACGACATAATGCGTGGAATTCAACATGAGCTGTGTTGAATTCAATCTGTGTTTGGGACATGGACTGGGTACAGGACACTTGGGTTTACAAGTTGTTTTTGGAGTTTATACATGTATTTTTATAATGTTTTGCTGTTGTTAATATTGGATACCTATTTGATCCAATTCTCTTCTTTTTCAACTCAAGCCATCACAGGGTGAGTAATTGATTGGGTGCAAAATGTGGGTGTTTGCATGCAAGTTGTATAGCTGCTGTCCATTGTAATGTTTATCCTGTCCATTGTGAGGTCCTCTGCACCAATGTCACCCAGATACCAACCTAAACAATGCTTGCTTGGTGATTAAAATTGATTTGAGTTCAGATTTTCTATTAGTTTTGGGAACTCTCCAGGCTTCTCATTGTTGTTAAATGGCTCAGGAGAGTGAATGTGTGAGTGATAGTGGACAGGGTATCAGGGTACGTGGAGATAGGTGCGAACTAACAGGACTGAGTGCAGAGTAGATAAGAGTGCATGCAATTATGTGGTGAGACAGTTGTGTGTGTGTGTGTGTGTGTGTGTGTGTGTGTGTGTGTGTGTGTGTGTGTGTGTGTGTGTGTGTGTGTGTGTGTGTGTGTGTGTGTGTGTGTGTGTGTGTGTGTGTGTGTGTGTGTGTGTGTGTGTGTGTGTGTGTGTGCGTGCGTGCGTTTGTGCGCGCACGTGCGCGCATGTGTGTGTACATACCACACACTTGGGTGCATAGAGAAGAGGAGAGTCCAGTGCGCTTGGGGGGTGATGCTGTCAGAATGGGCAAACAGCGTGATGGAGCAATTAAGAAGGTCCTTAATGACCATTAAAAGGCTCTGAGCTGAGTCTCCTGCTGCTGCTTAGTGTGTGGTTGAGGAGAGGCCTGGCTAATGAGCTAGATATTGTCACTGTCGGGCAGAAACCTCGTATCTCCAAGTTTCAAATTTGTAAATTTTTTCGCAAAGTGAAGCACTGTCTGCTTCATCACACAAGGCCGTCGCACAAAAGTAGTGAAAACAGCTGATCTATAAGCACACAACGCCTCGCGGTGTGAGGCGTTGTGCTTGTGCTTGCAGATCGGCTGTTTTCACTAGTTTGATCATTTTTTTTAAATGATGAATGCAAAACAAACGGTTTGGACATACAGGGTTTTCACCCGACAACGACGATATGCAATATCAATTGCATCTCTTCAACGACTGGAGCAAAATGGAGGAGGCCTATCTAGAAATAGCCAGACATTTGAAATGTGAACTGAGCTTGTTGGATGGACTGGGGTGGATACTCAGTAAATTATGATATTAATAACTCTAAAGTGTGGCACCACATGCATCTGTAAGGGTCCATTTTCAGTAGTGCACCCTTCAGAGTTAAATTAACAGGATTTAACTTTTTCTGATTTGCATGGTCTTCTTTCTTTCTGTCTTTGTTCTTTTATAGCCATACTTTACATGCTTGAATGATTAGAATCATAACACTGTTCATAAGGAATCAATATAAAGGAACAATAGTTTGGTTCATGGGCAGATGTTGCCCCAAATATGTAACACGATTGAGCACCATTACATATTCATTCTGGATTTGCAATGGTTAAATGTATTGATGTCTATAGCTTCATTGTAAGTAAAATAAATTGTTACATTAGAGAGAGAGAGAGAGAGAGAGAGAGAGAGAGAGAGAGAGAGAGAGAGAGAGAGAGAGAGATGTTGACAAACAGTATGCATTAGTCATAGCACACACACACTGTGTGTGTGTGTGTGTGTGTGTGTGTGTGTGTGTGTGTGTGTGTGTGTGTGTGTGTGTGTGTGTGTGTGTGTGTGTGTGTGTGTGTGTGTTTGAAACACACACACACACACACACACACACACACACACACACACACACACACACACACACACACACACACACACACACACACACACACACAGTTTCATCTTTTTTATCTCGTCATTTTATCTCCTCCACCCTCTCTCTCTCTCCCCCTCTCTCCCTCTCTCTCCTCTCTCCTCTCTCCTCTCTCTGTCAGTTGCTCATCTGCAGTGCTGTCACTCATCACTTGTTCTCTCTATCACTCAGACAGTTTAGCAGATTGATGGAGTTAGATGTGATGAAGTGGCCATCATGTTCTCATTATTCTGAAAGGGCTGGGAGTGAATACATTGCCATTTTGAGGACACACTTAACGTAACCACTTAAACCTTAAATACATTGCTGATTGTGGTCTTCTGAGGGTCTGTGTACTTGGTCCCCTGTTTCCCCCTCTACACAAGTCTTCACCGAAAACAAACTACAAATCTCTGCCTGTTTTGGCCAAAACGTTCATCTGTTGTCATTGAATGTTTAGGGATGCCAGGGTTCATGTGGTCAGTGTGTGGTGCAGTGGTGTGGTACAGGTACAGGCTTGAGGTCAGCTCAGGAAGAAATCTGACTAGAGTGAGATGAAAATGTCACTAACAGGGTTCCCACGGTCATGAAATTCCTGGAAATATTTTGAAATTAGAAAAATATTTTTCCAGTGCTGGAAAAGTTTTGGAATTTATCAAGCGTCCTGGAAGGTCCTGGAAAAAAATAGCTATGCATTGTCTTTGGTTATTGATTTTGTTAATACCTCTGAAATTACAAATTAAACATGAGCCAAATTGTCAAATATTAGAGGCAGAAATTGTGAAAATAGCCGATCTACATGCTCACAACGCCTCGCAGATAGAACAGTGGTATCCAAAATTCCTCAACTCTTAGTGCTCGTCAGGGTGCCGGGGTCCCCAGTTAAAATATGATTATTTCGGGGGTCACGGCCTGAAAAGGTTGAGAACCACTGGCATACACTACCTGTCTTTGGGCATTGCGCATAGGAGTAAGCAACTTGTTATTGAGCTGAATTATTGTTATATAGTCCTGGAAATTGGGTTAAATATTCTGGAAAGGTTTTGGAAATGAATTGGTAAAAATGTGTGGGAAGTTGGAACCCTGCACTAATGTTTTGCCCCTGATGAACATGACTAATATTATTGTGTGCATGCTTGTAAATGATTGGTTAGGATGCGCTAACCTCATCTTGCTAGTTGCAAGTGCTGTTCTTTTGGTTTTGTGTTGTTTGAGTTGTGATAACAAGGCAGTGTGCTTACAAGGGCACACTGTCCAACAGAGACAGCGAGACAGAGGGGGATAAATAGATGAGAGTTCAGTATCTGGTTCCATGGCCCAAAAACAGACAGGCTCACTAATGGATAACATGGGAATTGATCTCAGGGCTATTACAGGAAAGAACACGTATGCGCGCACACGCACACACACACACACACACACACACACACACACACACACACACACACACACACACACACACACACACACACACACACACACACACACACACACACACAGCCTCACACACACACACACACACACACACACACACACACACACACACACACACACACACACACACACACACACACACGCACACTTTCCCAGGGCACATACCGTATATATACAAGGCAAAAGGTGAAACCATACAGTTATTACTTTTTTCTAACACACACACGTGAACACACACGCACACACACACGTGCACCCGCATAGACACTGTGGCTGCTGGCAAATACTTCCTGCATGGCAGCGTACAGCCCTCATTTGGACCCTGAATTTACATAATTGAAGGTGTCTGAAAATAGCACTGAGGTCTAAATAATGCAAAGGGCCATTAAAGAGAGCTAAAACAAACACCCAGCGGGGGGCGGGGGGAGAAAGAAAGAAAGAAAGAAAGAAAGAAAGAAAGAAAGAGACATTACACTTGATGTATTGATGGAGACTTGAGTTCAATAAACAAAAAATGATTTTGTCGCATTCCTAAACCATTCATTTGATTATATTAAATGTACCCCATTGATTCCGGATGGAGACACAAATTCATTTGTGAATGCCACAAAAACGTAAAAATATTATTGAACTCAAGTCTCCATGGGGTGAGTAATCGATAGGAGAAAAAAAAATGACATTTTGGGGTGAACTTCATTTATTGCAATTTCTGAGTTACTGTATATGATTTAAGAAAAACAATAAAAAAGATAACTCATCGCCACGGTATTGCTCAATGAGCTATCAGTATCAACAACCCTTTCTTCTGTCCCTGCAATGGCCTTCACAATCAGGTTTCTGTGCTGAACACAATTTGGCTGTCATGGATTCATGTTTTCAAAGTCCCTTGAGTACCAAAACCATGTCTTGTAATTTAACATACCTTACAGTTGAAATCAATATTTACACAGAAGTATTTTTACAGAGTGTTTGGCACTATAGGCAAGAGGGCAGCAACACGCGGCACGCCACCGAGCTCGACTCCTGCCAGGAATGAACATGGGCCTTGTTAGATATGAATTATAATACATAATTGTATGATTTGTGTATGAGGCTCATATGACCATATAAGTTATATTATGAACTGAACTTACCATATTTTGGTTGTATACTGTAAGTTCAGGCTAATGGATTACAGGTCATGGCAACTTTGGTTGCCCTGACTAAGAAATCATGATATACTGTATGTCACTAGTGGAAAGTTGGCAACACTACGTGTCACTGTCTTCCTTTTTATGATCTGGGAACGAATCAATGAGTCCCACAAAGATCTTACTGTCATAATCTGTACTCTTTATATACTGAATGTTAACTTCCATTTTGGAAGAGAGAGAATTTAGCAAGCTGCCACCAGGATGGTATGCTCAGCTGTTTGTCTCCTTGTCTGACTCTCTTCAAATACAGCAATTGATTGATAGTCCTTTGGCTCTTCTCGTCTTATTTTGGTTATGGATTCATCCATATCCATATTTATTTAACTTATTCATAATTTAGTCATCAGGCCTCACAGCCAGGGGTTCGGCTCGGCTTCCTATTTATGTACATCTTCTGACAGGAGTTGACATTTGACTCTTCAGTCATTTTAAAATAGAACAT